>NC_034186.2:45474071-45849071 GCF_002021735.2 Oncorhynchus kisutch | reverse complement strand
CTGTACTGTACTGGGTGTGTCTGGGTACGAGAAATTGATATGGGGCATGAGGCACCGGTTGTATACTATTCAGTCATGTCATGACTTTCAGAGAGAGAGGGAGAGAGGAAGCGCCTGCCAGCCTCCCTGAGTATAGGGGACCAGCAGATGGAAGATAATAGCATTTAGAGATGTCCCATTTAGGAGATTAAAATGCAGCAGCGCCAGCGACCCTTTAACTTTCAGACACAGGGCTTCCGAGGCTGGGAACATATGCCTGCTGGGGACAGCACAGCCAGCGTAGCCACCACACGTGTCCTTGGGCTGTTTGACCCCGGGCTCTGGCAGGCAGGCAGGCACCCAGGTAACAATTCTGGGGATAGAGAACATTTTTGTAATGTTGCCCCTAATGTTGCCCTAATGTTTGAGTATCCACTTTTACGTTAGTTAAGGAAACATTTTATCTATGTTAGCTAAAAACCTTTTTGGCATATTTTGGTGTTAAAGTTGGGAGAATATTCCATTACTGTCAAACAGAATTGATATAGATCTTCTTCGGGATCGGTGTCCCATCCACGGGACGGTTGAGCTAATGCGATTAGCATGAGGTTGTAAGTAACAAGAACATTTCCCAGGGCATAGACATATCTGATATTGGCAGAAAGCTTAAATTCTTGTTAATCTAACTGCACTGTCCAATTTACAGTAACAGTAACTGTTACAGTGAAAGAATACCATGCTATTATTTGAGGATAGTGCACAATTTGGAACATGAGAAGTTATTAATAAACAAATTAGTCACATTTGGGCAGTCTTGATACCATTTTTTTTTTACAGAAATGCAATGATTCATTGGATCAGTCTAAACACTTTTCACATACACTGCTGCCATCTAGTGGTCAAAATCTAAATTGCACTTGGGCTGGAATAACACATTATTGCCTTTCTCTTGCATTTCAACGATGGTACAAAAAAATATACAAAAGAACGGTTGTTTTTTTCTTTGTATTATCTTTTACCAGATCTATTGTGTTATATTCTCCTACATTCCTGTAGTGTTTTTCTTTCAAATGGTACCAAGAATATGAGATATGCATATCCTTGCTTCAGGGCCTGAGCTACAGGCAGTTAGATTTGGGAATGTCATTTTAGTCGAAAATTTAAAAAAAGGAGCGAATCCTTAAGAGGACAGAACATGGTTACAATATTTTCAGAATATACAACATTAATGTTCTGGATGCGTTTAATGGGACATTGAAAGAACATTCATGTGCCCAGTTGTCTGAGGGTTAGGAGAATATTCCATCAACGTCCCACCAAATATACACAGAACATCGTTGCCATGTTCTCAGAATATACAATATTAATGTCCTAAACATGTTTCATGAGTACGTGTCTAGAACATTAATATCTGATGTTCTGAGAACTTTGCAACCATGTTCTGTGTATGTTTCGTGGGATGTTAATGGAATGTTCTCCTAACCAACTGAGTACATATATATTGTAATTTATTTATTTAACTAGGCAAGTCAGTTAAGAACAAATTGTTATTTACAATGACGGTCTACCACAGACGACTCTGGGCCAATTGTGCACCGCCCTATGGGATTCCCAATCAAGGCCGGATGTGATACAGCCTGGATTCAAACCAGGGACTGTAGTGACGCCTCTTGCACTGAGATGCAGTGCCCTAGACCCCTGCCCCACTCGGGAGCTGGACACATTAATGTTTTTGCAAAGTTCTCATTTAACGTGTCTAGAATATTAATATCGTATGTTCTGAGAACATCGCAACCATGTTCCATGTATGTTTGGTGGGAAGTTGATGGAAGATTCTCCTAATCAACAGAAAACTGGACACATGAATGTCCTTGCAACGTTCCCCTGAAACGTTCCTAGAATGGTCTCTTGGAAACATTACTAGATATTAGTTAATGACCTAATGGGAATGTTCTTTAAAGTCGTGGGAACATATGTTGTTAGCTGGGCAGGCAGGCAGGCACACACACACACACACAATTCAATGCTCCAGGCAGCCGCATCAGAGCAGTATGTGTGTGTCTATGTGTGCATGTTCACGTGTCCGTGTGCGTGTGTGGCCCTAGCCACATGGATAACGCAGTGCGCTGATGGCTCCACAGGCTAGTGAGGCGAAACTGCCCATCTCAACTGGAGCCTGTTGGCCATCTGACAGGTTCTGCCCTCTTCTCCTCTTCCCTCCCACACCTTGTGCCCTTTCTCTGAGTCACGACAAACTGGCATCCCACAGTGGACTCTGGCTGTGCTGATGTGCCAGCCTTACCCAGCTGTCTTTGCCGGAGAGCATTGACAAAAATGTGTCCAGCTTGACCAGGGAAGTGGGGATATGAAATTGTTTCTCCAGACACAAATACACAACAGCAAAGCCTTGAAATACATACTATGTTGCAATAAAGGATGACAGCCATGACAACACATTGTTCAACAACACTGTAGGTCATAACAGGGGGCCATCAAAACTGTTGGGGGATTGAATCCATATATACCACACCTGCACATCATACTGTAACATAGGACATGGAGTATTCAATGGTATTCCTCAAAGAGCCACTATAAAAGGGAGCTGTGCTCAGATCAGCCTGAACTGACGGTCAGCCTCCCGGAGAACCACTGCATTCCAGCTGGGAGGAATGTGCCAGGCAATTGCGTCCACTTCCCCAACTCCATTAATCACCTCATTACAAAGGGCCTCTTTTCCTTAAAGGAGCAGTTTTGTCCTGCTATTTCGCCTTTATCACAATACGGCTTAATGAAGAATTATGTTGGAGCATCTTGGTTTTAATTAAGTGAATGCCCATCCCATTTATAAAGGGGGTAGTGGGACTGGGAACAGGCTGTAGCCTTTGCCAACATGAATGATGGTAATGAATATACAAGGCCCCCGCAAAATGGGGTAGACCTTAACCCTTGTGTGGTGTTCTTGTTTTTGTTATTCAACTAATGTTCGCAGGTCTGATGGACCCACTATATCATTGGGTTTTTAAAACCTTACAGCCATAACAGTTTACGTAAAAATGATCATACTTAATACTTAGATGTTGATTTATATAGTAATTACATGTTATATAGCGCATTCATGGTTAATATTTACCCCTGCTAGATCACATGTATCAATAAAAGCTATATTAGTTTGTTTTTATTGATAAAATGTTATTTTTGTAAACAATAATCAATTATAATCAAGACGTGTGGAATTAATCATGTTTATCTTAAACAAGTATAAATGAAACAAGGTTTTCATCACTGCTAATGTTTATTGCATTGAACTGAACAAATTGTAAGGACAAATTTTACATGAAGTGTTTTATGGAAATTATCAATTATCTCCATTGAACACAAATTAAGGCCGGTCTACACACCACATGAGGGACAGAGTTTTACAGTGTGTGTGTTGCAAATGTATTTCTTGCACATGATCCGTGTTTCCTGTGTCTTCCTGTCCACACACATCGCAGCGCTTCTTCTTGTTGCTACCGGCTGCAATCTAGAATGATGAAAACACTTAGTTCAGGAATTTTACTAACATCTCACTCTCTCACATAGATAGTTACAGCAGGCCAAGGTAGGAGAGTCAGACACACACACATGCAACAACATCACTCACACCTACTACCGGTATTGGAGTGGTTGGTTCTGTGGGTCAGGAGAATCAGGCACCAGCATCCTCTTACTGAATCCTCCTCAGGATGATTGCAGAAGCTCCTTGGGATATGTTGCCTCCTCTGGATTTGAGGTCTTACCAATGCCTTGCCCAGCTCCTCAAGAAAAAGCTGTTTCCTCTGGAGCTTCCCTCTATTCCAATCTAGGTTCAACGCCATCCAGATGACAAACACATTGTATGCCGAGATGTCCAAGATGTTGAAGAATATCACAAGTGGCCAGTGTAGGGTTCTTATTTTGCAGCTGTAGCCAGTCACCAGCTTGTCTAAATTGTCCACCCCTCCTTTTGTGGCATTGTAATCCATTATATAATCTATTAAATCCTAGTGGAGAGAGTGGAGCTGGCCAGGCAGAGACAGGAAGGGCAGTTTGTCGCTCCTGTACCTTGACGTTCATCTTCGCACCCCTGGGCCAGACTACACTCAATCATAGGATCTACTGAAGAGATGAGTCTTCAGTAAAGACTTTAAAAAGGTCAAGACCGAGTCTGCGTCTCTCACATGGATAGGCAGAGCATTCCATTAAAATGTAGCTCTATAGGAGAAAGTCCTGCCTCTAGCTGTTTGCTTAGAGATTCGAGGGACAACAAGGAGGCCTGCATCTTGTCACCGTACCGTACATGTAGGTATGTACAGCAGGACCATATCGGAGATGGGTAGGAGCAAGGCCATGTAATGCTTTGTAGGTTAGCAGTAAAACCGTGGAATCAGCCCTAGCCTTAACAGGAAGCCAATGTAGAGAGGCTAGCACTGGAGTAATATGATCAGATGTTTTGGTTGTAGTCAGGATTCTAGCAGCCATGTTAAGCACTAACTGAAGTGTATTTAGAGTAGAGCATTGCAGTAGTCTAATCTATAAGTGACATGCATGGATTAGCTTTTCTGCATCATTTTTGGCCAAAACCTTCTGATTACGAGGATGGAAAAAAGCTGTCCTTGAAATAGTCTTGATATGTTTGTCAAAAGAGAGATCGGTGTCCAGAGTAACACAGAGGTCCTTCGCAGTTTTATTTGAGACGACTGTACAACTATCAAGATTAATTGACAGATCCAACAGCCATCCACTCCTTATGTCTGAAACATGGCTTTAGCAATCTCACTGGAATAAAGACCTCCTCCATTCCTGTCATTATTGAAAGAGATTGCGATATCTCACATCTCAAAATAAGGTTTCTTAATGTTAGATCCCTCACTTCCAAGCCAGTCAGTCAATTAACCAATCACTGATCATAATCTTGATTTGATTGGTCTGACTGAAACATGTCTCAAGCCTGATGAATTTACTGTGTTAAATGAGGCCCCTCCTCCTGGTTAAACTAGTGACCACATCCCATGCGCATCCCGAAAAGGTGGAGGAGTTGATGACATTTATGGCAGCAAATTTCAATTGACCAAAAATGACACCATAGAAAAGTCTATATACAGTGTGTGCAAATTAGATATTAGGGAGGTAAGACAATAAATAGGCCGTAGTGGCAAAACAATTTAGCAATTAAATACTGGAATGATAGATGTGCAGAAGATGAATGTGCAAGTAGAGATACTGGGGTGCAAAGGAGCAACAAAATAAATTGGCTTTGTGGGTGACCAGTGAAATATACCTGCTGGAGTGCTGCTATGGTGACCAGTGAGCTGAGATAAGGCAGGGCTTTACCTAGCAAAGACTAATAGATGACCTGGAACCAGTGGGTTGTGCGACGAATATGAAGCGAGGGCCAGCCAACGAGCGCATACAGGTCGCAGTGATGGGTAGTATATGGGGCTTTGGTGACAAAACAGATAGCACTGTGATAGACTGCATCCAAATTGCTAAGTAGAGTGTTGGAGGCTATTTTGTAAATGACATCGTCGAATCAGGAGGATAGTCAGTTTTACGAGGGTATGTTTGGCAGCATGAGTGAAGGAGGCTTTGTTGCGAAATAGGAAGCTGATTCTAGATTTAATTTTGGATTGGAGATGCTTATTATGAGTTTGGAAGGAGAGTTTACAGTCTAAGCACACACCAAGGTATTTGTAGTTGTCCACATATTCCAAGTCAGAACCGTCCATAGTAGTGATGCTAGACGGGGGGCAGAGATCGGTTAAAGAGCATGCATTTAGTTTTACTTGTGTTTAAGAGCAGTTGGAGACCACGGAAGGAGGGTTGTATGGCATTGAAGCTCGTCTGGAGGTTAGTCAATACAGTGTCCAAAGAAGGGCCAGAAGTATACAGAATGGTGTCGTTTGCATAGAGGTGGATCAGAGAATTACCAGCAGCAAGAGCAACATCATTGATATATACAGAGAAAAGAGTCAGCCCGAGAATTGAACACTGTGGCAGCCCCATAGAGACTGCCAGAGGTCCGGACAACAGGCCCTCCGATTTGACACACTGAACTCTGTCTGAGAAGTAGTTGGTGAACCAGGCGAGGCAGTCATTTGAGAAACCAAGGCTGTTGAGTCTGCCGATAAGAATGTGGAGATTTGGCCAGGTTGATGAATACGGCTGCACAGTATTGTATTTTATCGATAGCGGTTATGATATCGTTTAGGACTTTGAGCATGGCTGAGGTGCACCCATGACCAGCTCGGAAACCAGATTGCATAGCGGATGTTTGGTTATCTGTTTGTTAACTTGGCTTTCGAAGACCTTAGAAAGGCAGGGTAGGATAGATATAGGTTTGTAACAGTTTGGGTCCAGAGAGTGTCCAGATTGTCTAGCCCAGCTGATTTGTAGGGTTGCAGATTATGCAGCTCTTCAGAACATCAGCTATCTGGATTTGGGTGAATGAGAAATGGGGCGGCTTGGGCAAGTTATTGTTGGGGGGTGCAGAGCTGTTGACCGGGGTAGGGGTAGCCAGGTAGAAAGCATGGCCAGCCGTAGGAAAATGCTTGTTGAAATTATCAATTATCTGGGATTTATCGGTGGTGACAGTATTTCCTAGCCTCAGTGCAGTGGGCAGCTGGGAGGAGGTGCTCTTATTCTCCATGGACTTTTCAGAGTGCAAATTTCTGTTTGAAAAAGCTAGCCTTTGCTTTCCTACATAAGGGACGCCGATGGCATTTCCTGTATAATTGATGAGCATCTCCATATTGCAAATATACGGTCCCATACTAGACGTCCACAAATGTTTTTAAAATAGGCCGATGGCATCAGGTCGTGCCCTAGGGCCAGATCTTCCGGTAAGTCATCAAAGTCTCTCTGACATTTGGTTTCCATTTTATAACATTTTCAAATGTTTGTCTTTTTTCCGCTGTTCCGGAGAATTCCACCAGATGGGGACTGGCTGCTTATTGTAAATGGACAAAACATCACCAAAGATGTTTTGAGAATTGTCCTTATAACCCTAACGGTTCTTCCACTGTCACACAAAAGCACCTGAAATTTAGGCCAGGCTTCATTTTGAGCCTACTTTTTTGCATGGTTGCTGCGGTCAGACAGAGCGAGCTACGGTCAAGTGGGGGCGTCTCCTTGAACTCGGCATGGCCTAGAGACTACGGTGATGCCATTTCCCAACACTTTTAGTGATAAATTCAATCTGTCATTTTGGTGATGGTTCATCAATGTTTAAACTTATTGCAAATGGACAAAAGTCAGCGTCCATCAGTCAATAAGATATATATCTGACACCAAACTGATACAAACTGACACCAAACCCATTTTGTCCAACTCGTTTAGAAGCCAAATATCACATATTTCTTAAAACACGTGGTTACGTTCTAGCTGCGGGTCCAGTTCCTCTAGGTCTGATGGTTATTTGATAGTTAACTGCGTTCGAACTATCTCTGGCTCTGTGTGTCTATTAGCCTCACACTGTGTCACTCCCAAGAGACTGTGTGTGTGTGTGTGATTTCAGAAAGTCACAGAAAATCACAGATATCACCTAGAGCTCCGAAACCCTCCTTAACGGATTCGTCTGAACACGCCGCAACAGGGTCTGTAACTTTTTGGAAAAAAACACCCACATTTCTTTAACCATCATGGTTGCTTCTTTTTTTCAACACGCAGTAGGTTCACGTACTTTGACGTGAAGCGTTCAAATTAGTGCTCTATTACCGTTTTTGACCTTTAATCCCAAAATATGGGCTTTATTTCAAAAAGCGTTGAGGCCTCGACGGCATCTTGTTTCTGGGTTAAAATTCACCCTAAAAATGTTTTGACATACCAAACCAGCAGTTTGTGAAAAACACTGCATTCAACCCTCTGTAAATCAGTCAGTTCTTAACGTAAAGACTTTGTTACGGATACAGGTATCCTGTGTGTGTGTGTATCCTGTGTTCTTTTCTCTCCTTCTCCCCTCACAGGTGAAAATCATCACTCCCCAATCAGTCACCAATCCAATCATCAATCAGAAGACACACCTCCTCCTGTTTCCTACCCAATAACAGTTCCTTTCCCTTGGTTTAAAAACCCCATCAGTTGTTTGCTCAAGAGCTCAATCTCTCTGTAAATGCCATGTCTGTAGGTCTCTGTGTTTCACTCGCTCTTTGTGTATTAACCTCTCTTTTGTTTGAGCACCTCCATAGCACTTTGTCATCACCTGTGAGTATTGTTTTGGTTATGGTGTTTGATTGCTGGTGGGAAAAGGGGAAACCGAGACAAGTCGCCCATGGGCATACACTACCCGTAGGTAGACTTTGTTAAATACACTAGTTAGAATTGGGCGGACCACCCACTGTATTTTTGGTTAGTTAGCTGTTGTTAAAGTAGGCTAGTCTAGCTTAGGGGTGTTTTTGAATACTTATTGTTTCTTTCCTTGGGTCCAGCTCAGCCCCTTTTCCTGCTCCCCCCATTACCGTGTGTTTATAAATAAACCTTGAGTTTGACGGTAGATTTCAGTTGCCGTAGTTATTTCGTTCTCACTTTTACTTTGTCACTATTATAAATTGCATGAGTTATGTTACGGGTCTCATTACCATCCCCCCTAGACTGTCAGGCCAAAAGGGATTCGTAACAGACTTGAAACTCAGGATTCTGTAAAAGCCTACCCCAAGGAGGATATGTTTTTAGTTTAAGCTTCCTGTGCCAGCCGGAATTGCCTTACATTGGGGTCATAGGGGTTGTTTCAAAGAGCTAAAAAGGTCACATCTTTCCAAAACTTTTTGTGTGATTAGGCACCCCTCATGAACTGTAAATCAGTAATTTCTCCCATCAGATGTCCTAGAAACTCTCTCACACACACACACACACACACAGCAAGG
The DNA here is from genome assembly GCF_002021735.2 of Oncorhynchus kisutch. Classification (NCBI taxonomy): domain Eukaryota; kingdom Metazoa; phylum Chordata; class Actinopteri; order Salmoniformes; family Salmonidae; genus Oncorhynchus; species Oncorhynchus kisutch. Next base: position 45,840,213 of record NC_034186.2, on the reverse strand, counting down.
ATGGAGTAACAGTGTGGGGCTTGCAGACACACAAAGCCTGCAATAGATACCGGAGTTCGCACCATCAGACCTAGAGCTCTATTACTGCCAGGCCATCCTGAGTTCAACGGGCCAGTCAATTAGGCATTTCTGCAGTATATTAGAGCATGTCAAATTCGTGATGGTAAATTACCATTGTAAGACATTGCAAATGGACAGCCGTGCACCTGGTGATCGGAACAGGTTACCAGGAGCACATTTTGGTAATTTTGAACGTCTTTTAAAAAACGACAGAGTCCCACTTCTCTCTCATCTAACATGACAAAGACATTATAGGTTGATTCAGGGCTTAACATAGTGATGTGTATATAATTTGGTCAGTATAAATGCCATTTGGACATATCTTATGCCATTTGGCCATGGTTCACTGACTTTTGACTTCCTATGGTTTTTTACTTCCTATATATTGCAAATGGACAAAACATAGGCCTTATGGACAAACTCAATAAAATAAGACAAAGGTATGTTCAAATGGTTGTTTAAATATGTATTATTGACAACAACAAAAAATCGACTTTATGACTTTATGTCCATTTGCAATATGAAAATTTATCTTTGGGATTTTTTCTGTATGACACTTGGCATTTGCCACTTGCCATAAGATTTGAATGAACTGCCGTCCATTTGAGTGGTATTTGTGATCGTGTATATGTTTTGCCCAATGGGAATATGTTGCCATTCATTTTTGTCCATTTCATGGGGGTCTTCCCTTACCTACCTGCCTGTGTATATTGGTTCCTAACTTCCCTGAAAAGTTGCAAATCGCGGGGGCTATTCGATGCTAATGCAGTACGCCACATGATGCTTTCGTGCTGGTCAAGTGCAGTCAGGTCTGGAGTGAACGAAGGGCTATATCTGTTCCTGGTTCAACATTTTTTGAACGGAGCATGCTTATTTAAGATGGTGAGGAAAGCACTTTTAAAGAATAACCAGGCATCCTCTATTGACGGAATGAGGTCAATATCCTTCCAGGATAACCGGGCCAGGTTGATTAGAAAGGCTTGCTCGCTGAAGTGTTTTAGGGAGCGTTTGACAGTGATGAGGGGTGGTCGTTTGACCGCAGACCCATTATGGATGCAGGCAATGAGGCAGTGATCGCTGAAATCCTGGTTGAAGACAGCAGAGGTGTATTTAGAGGACAGGTTGGTCAGGATGATATCCATGAGGGTGCCCATGTTTACAGATTTGGGGTTGTACCCGGTAGGTTCCTTGATAATTGTGAGATTGAGGGCATCTAGCTTAGATTGTAAGACAGCCGGGGTGTTAATCATATCCCAGTTTAGGTCACCTAACAGTATGCGTTCTGAAGCTTGATGGGGGGCAATCAATTCACATATGGTGTTCAAGGTACAGCTGGGGGCTGAAGGTGGTCTATAACAAGTGGCAACGGTGAGCGACTTGTTTCTGGAAAGGTGGATTTTTATAAGTAGAAGCTCAAATTGTTTGGGCACAGAACTGGATAGCCTGCAGAGTTCTGTCATTCTATCTCTGCAGTAGATTGCAACTCCGCCCCCTTTGGCATCTATCTTTTCGGCCACTTCTTTTGTGGCCTCCTTAAGCCAGGATTCAGACACGGCTTGGACATCCGGGTTGCAGAGTGTGCTAAAGCAGTGAATAAAACATACTTGGGAGGAGGCTTCTAAAGTTAACATGCATGAAACCAAGGCTTTTACGGTTACAGAAGTAAACAAATGAGAGCGCCTGGGGAATAGGAGTGGAGCTCGGTGCTACAGGGCCTGGATTAACCTCTACATCACCAGAGGAGTAGGATAAGGGTATAAGAACTGGTCATCTAGTGCGTTCGGAACAGAGAGTAAAGGGAGCAGGTTTCTGGGCGTGGAAGAATAGATTCAAGGCATAATGTACAAACAAGGGTATGGTAGGATGTGAATACAGTGGCGGTAAACTTAGTCATTGAGTGATTATGAGAGGTTTTGTCTCCAGAGACACCATTTAAACCAGGTGAGGTCACCGCATGTGTGGGAGGTGGAACAAAAGGGCTTGCTGAGGCATATTGAGCAGGGCCAGAGCTCTTTTAATAAATATATATTTTACCTTTTATTTAACCAGGCAAGTCAGTTAAGAACAAATTCTTATTTTCAATGACGGCCTAGGAACAGTGGATTAACTGCCTGTTCAGGGGCAGAACGACAGATTTGTACCTTGTCAGCTCGGGGGTTTGAACTCGCAACCTTCCGAGTTCAAACCCCCGAACCTTCCGAAACTTCCGAACCTTCCGAACCTAACGCTCTAACCACTAGGCTACCCTGCCGCCTCTACAGTGACTATCCCTATCCAAAACAGCAATGGACAAGGCATATTGACCTTAGGGAGAGGCATGCATAGCCGAGTGATCATAGGGTCCAGTGAGTAGCTAGTAGAGTTGGAGACACGGTGATTCAGAAAGCTAGCGGGCCAGGGCAGCAGAAGGGCCTTGGAGGATGTCGCGACGGAAGAGTCTGTTGAAGCCCCCTCGGATGGTTCATCGGCAGACCGGTCGTGATAGTCCGTGTAGGCAGTAAAAGGGTCCAGGCCAATTGGCAAAATAGGTATTGTAGCCCAAGAAATTGGCTGATGGACCTCTTCAGCTAGCCGGGAGGTGGGCCTAGCTCAGGTCTAGCTCCAGGCTAACTGGTGCTTGCTTCGGGATAGAGACGTTAACCAGGAGTAGCCACTCGTATAGCAGCTAGCTAGCTGCGATGATCCAGTAAAGGTTCAGAGCTTGCGGTAGGAATTCGGAGATGTGGCGATGTGGTAGAGAAGAAAACAAAACAGTCCAATATGCTCTAGATAGCTAGCAGGCCTTCAGGGACATTGTGACGGAGGAGCCTGTTGAAACTCCCTCAGGCGGATTATGTCGGTAGACCAGTCGTGATGAAATGGCGAGGCTCCGTGTCGCAGTAAAAAGGTGTAAAGGCCAATTGGCAAAATACGTATTGTAGCCCAAGAAGTGACCTCTTCAGCTAGCCGGGAGCAGGCTAACTGGTGCTTGCTTCGGGACAGACGTTAGCCAGGAGTAACCACTCGGATAGCAGCTATCTAGCTGTGATGATCCAGTTGAAAAGGTTCAGAGCTTGCGGTAGGAATCCGGAGATGTAGTAGAGAAAAGCAGTCCGATATGCTCTGGGTTGAATCTCGCTTTGCAGACTGGCAGGAGTTGTGAGGTTAGCTGATGACCACTAGCAGTGGCTAACTGACTACTAGCTAGTAGATAGTTAGCTGTCTAGCTTCTGTTGGGGGTTCCGGTTCTAAATTATAGAAAATAGCAGATCCATACCACATTGGGTGAGGTGGGTTGCAAGAGAGTATGTTGAAATTGAGGTTAAAAATATAAAAAATATATACGAGGGGAAAAATATATATATATATACACGACAAGACAAAGACAGACGTCTGACTGCTACGCCATCTTGTTTGTTGGGGAAAAAAAGCTTCTCCCTCTCTGCAAAATAATGTCTAAGGCCCTCTGAGCAGAGATACTTTTTTTGCCATACTGATTGCTTGTGGTAAGGAGCCACACATGCAAGCTATTTATTTGTTGTGTCCGTCCCCCAATTTGCACCTGGCTGGGGTAGAGTGTGGGAAAATACTGAATTTTCTACAATGTATCGATATAATGCATCGAAATAATTTATTGTAATAACATTGTGCAGGTTTCCGCAAGACATTGTGTAGTTTCACACACTAGAAAGGGTAAAGAGTGCGAGAAAAGTGGGAGACAGGCAGGGAGACGGACAAGCTATTGGTGCTATGTTGAAACAGCAGGCCCAGGGAGGAGGAAGACAGAGTGAAGGCACACAGCAAACCTTTTTGTTTCATTTTAATTTGTTTTCACCTACACACTTTTCCACACTTTTATTACCCTCGGGACCCGAACACCACATCTCATAAATGTGTAGGGGGGTGCACAGTGGGCACTCAATGAAAATGTGTTCTTTTACATGTTCTTCACAGAAAATGAGCCAAGGCCAATGAGTCTGAGGTTGAAAAAAAACGTCATTTTATCATTTTTATTTTTGTAAACATTGAAAATGGGTTCCACAGACTCAAAAATCACACAATGGTTAAATAAGATTAAGCCCTTTGGAAAATTAACATTGATAAAGTGGATGTGGGAAGGAAGCATTTGGTTTCTTTGAAATAGCAACAAAACCAACACTCCCACCAAAAGGGGCGCCGACGTGGAGGTGGTAGGAGTGTTGGATGTGATAAGGAACAAATGAGGGAGGAAAGGAAAGAGGAGAAATTCTGCAATCACAGAATAGAGAGCATGTCCTCCCGGGGTGCAATCTGTCAGAGGGAGGAACAGCCAATCAGATCCACTGAGGGTGAATGTCTCCATTACCACTTGGAGTGCTTCTGTTACATGTCTCCAGACAGTTCATCTGTTCTGGCAGTGTCACAGTGCTGCTCTACTGACTGGTGCCGTTCACTGTGGCTCTGCCAGACAGGCAGGGAAGACAAGGGACTGTCACTTGTGGCAATGTTAATGGAGGAGGGCTCTGTTCAATTGAAACTTGTTACTGGGTTTCTGAGATAAGAAAAACAAAATTTCCCTTATGGCAGTAGAAAACATATTTGTGTACGTGTGCAATGTTTCCAGTGTGAAACAACTGTCTTATCAATGTCTTATCAATTCCAACATGCTTGCTTGCTGTGCAAGAAGAATACTAGAAACCCAGTTATCAGGGCCTTGTGTAGCATATCCTGAACGGGGAAATGGATAGCAACAGGGAACGAGCTAGAGCGACAAAAACGGAAGGGGGTGAGAGTGCCTAAGGAATTATTATTTTATTGTATTCATACACAAGTTAATCAAGTTAATACCTGTCCCCCCGCTCTCCCTGGGGGGAGGCTGCAAATATTTCCTGTGCTCTCTCTTTTCTCCCCCCCCCTCTCAGCACGCTGATTAAATTAAACTTTATTCAAATGAAATCCCTTCCATGCTGTTGGAGGAGAGTCGCGAGTGTTGGAGGAGAGTCGCTAGTGTATGGCGGCAGATAATTAACATGAGGAAAGTGTCTCCTTTCCTCCTTTGCTTTTTTAATTACGACTCCAGCTCAAAAGTGCTGAGAGGAAAAGCACAGGAAATGGAGGCTTTCCTCAAGGGGATATGTAGGGTTCGGTAAAATATGTACACATATTCCATGTTTGTTTTGTGTCAGGGCTTTCATTCCTGATTGAAGACATGCTAGCATGTTATTAGGGAACTATAATTCAATAAAGCAAATGTGCACCTTGTACTGTGTTCCAGTTACAAGACTAGCCAGTAGCCTGTGAAACAGTGATGCATCTATGACTCTAGCAGAAGTGCATTTCCCTATTAAACACAATCAGCCAGACTATTCAATATTGATCACAATCAGAACAAATATTGAACACAATCACAACTATCTAGTAGTAATTGACATTGGAGAGGATTGCATGCAGTCAGAATAAGGGATTGAGTTTTAATAATCTCGAGCTGGAACAAATATTATGACAGTCAAATATTGTTGTCAGGGGGGCTTTCTGTTCCTGGTTGGCCTGGTTTCCCCTCTTCATCTATGATGGCGGGCGTCTTGGTGTCTCCACCTTCAGGTGCCTGAGTTCTTAGTGCGTGCTAATCCCCAGTGCTGCAATTATGTGAGTCCACTCCTCCATCTCTGCATATATTATGATATGGGGGAGCTGAGACACACTGGGCTTAGAGGGACTGAACACAGCAGTGTTGATCAAGACTCTCAGACGCTCTAGTATAAAAGGACATACAATCAAGGTTTCTGTTTCACTTCAGGACCGAAAACACTATAAAACTCCAAAAAGGGCGATGCATATTGGGGTCGAGAACACTAAAACGGCACATAGTGCAAAGCTCGATGTTGGGAAGCCGTGGAGGTGACATTGTGTCTGGTTCTTGGTTACAAACGCGAAACTCAAACGCTGAGTCTACGCCAAGCTCTCATCACATTCAGCGTTGGTCACAAACTAGACCTTTGAAAATATCATTTCAAACCCGAAGTTTAGATACACATGCACAACTCCAACCTTTATGCTCATCTTCCATTGACATTAACAAGGCCTAAGAATTTTTTTTCCCCTCTTGGCTTTTGCCTGAGGCTTCAGCCAGTCTGAATGAGGAAAATATGTTTATTGTGTTCCAGTCCCAACCTATGAAGCTTCTCCAATTCTGTGTTGGGTGTGGTGGAGAGAGTCCAGAGACTACATCAACAGCCAGAGGAACAGTGCTCAACGTCACGCAGATCTGCAGGTCGTGCAACCATGTGAGGAAATGGTTCGGCTAACCTATAATCGGCAGGGTGCCAGCAGGCAATCTGCTTTCTGCTGCCATTTTGGTGTCAGGTTTGGCATGGGTCCTCAGATCCTCAAAAGGTTCTACAGCTGCAACATCGAGAGCATCCTGACTGGTTGCATTACTGCCTGGTACGGCAACTGCTCAGCCTCTGACTGCAAGGCACTACAGAGGGTAGTGCGTATGGCCCAGTACATCACTGGGGCAAAGCTGCCTGCCATCCAGGACCTCTACACCAGGCGGTGTCAGAGGAAGGCCCTAAAAATTGTCAAAGACCCCAGCCACCCCAGTCATAAACAGTACTCTCGACTACCGCATGGCAAGCGATACCGGAGCACCAAGTCTAGGACCAAATGGCTACTCAACAGCTTTTACCCCTAAGCCATAAGACTCCTGAACAGCTAATCAAATGGCTACCTGGACTATTTGTATTTTGTACATAATGTTGCTGCTACCATCTCTTATGACCGAAAATAACTTCTGGACATCAGAAAAGCGATTACTCACCGCGGACTGGAAGAAACTTTTTTCCTTTAACAAGTCTGACGAGAAGGATATATATCCTGCTTTCACTGGAAAAGGCCCAGATCCATGCCTTTTGTATGAAGAAAAGATGCTGGAAAAGGGGATGCAGATCGGGGATCCTTCTGAGAATCCGGAGGCGAGCGAGTAAACGCCAAATGCCTTCCATTCTTCTTGCTAACGTGCAATCATTGGAAAATAAAATTGATGACCTACTATTAAGATGATCCTACCAACGGGACATTATAAACTCTAACACCTTATGTTTCGCCGAGATGTGGCTGAATGAAGATTCAAACAATATAGAGCTAGCGGAATTTTCCATGCACCAGGCAGAACAGAGATGCTACCTCTGGTAAGACGAGGGTTGGGGGTGTGTCTTTTTGTCAATAACAGCTGGTGCGCGATGTCTAATATTAAAGAAGTCTCGAGGTATTGCTCACCTGAGGTAGAGTACCTTATGATAAGCTGCAGACCACATTATCTACCAAGAGTTCTCATTTGTATTCTTCGTAGCCGTCTATTAACCACCACAAAAGGGAGCTGGCACGAAGACCGCTCCAAACCAACTCTATAAGGCTATAAGCAAAGAAGAACATGCTCACCCTGAAGCGGCGCTCCTAGCGGCCGTGGACTTTAATGCAGGCAAACTAATCAGTTTTACTAAATTTTTACCAGCATGTCATGTGCAACAAGGGGGAAAAAAATCCTAGACCACTCCACACACAGATATGCATACAAAGCTCTTCCCCGCCCTCCATTTGGCAAATCTAACCATAATTATATCCTCCTGATTCCTGCTTACAAGCAAAACCTAAAGCAGGAAGTACCAGTGACTCGCTCATTACGGAAGTGGTCAGATGACGCAGATGCTACACTACAGGACTGTTTTGCTAGCACAGACTGGAATATGTTCTGGGATTCATCCAATGGCATTGAGGAATACACCACCTCAGTCATCGGCTTCATCAATAAGTGCATTGATGCCGTCGTCCCCGCAGTGACTGTACGTACATATCCCAACCAGAAGCCATGGATTACAGGCAACATTTGCATTGAGCTAAAGGCTAGAGCTGCCGCTAATCCGGATGCTTATAAGAAATCCCGCTATGCCCTCAGACGAACCATCAATCAAGCAAAGCGTCAATACAGGATTAAGATTGAATCCTACTACACCGGCGAGCACCAGCTGTTCCATATGACTGTGTGATAACGCTCTCGGTAGCCGATGTGAACAAAACCTTTAAACAGGTCATCATTCACAAAACCGCTGGGCCAGAAGGATTACCAGGACGTGTACTCAAAGCATACACGGACCAACTGTCAAGTGTCTTCACTGACATTTTCAAACTCTCCCTGACCGAGTCTGTAATACCTACATGTTTCAAGCAGACCACCATAGTCTCTGTGCCCAAGGAAGGGAAGGTAACCTGCCTAAATAATTACCGCCCCATGGCACTCTCGTCAGTAGCCATGAAGTGCTTTGAAAGGTTGATGTGAGCCATGACCAGCATTATCCTCCCGGACACCCTAGACCCACTCCAATTCGCATACCTTGCCAACAGATCCACAGATGCCACAATCTCAATCGCACTCCACACTGCCCTTTCTCACCTGGACAAAAGGAACACCTATGTGAGAATGCTGTTCATTGACTACAGTTCAGCGTTCAACACCATAGGGCCCTCAAAGCTTATCACTAAGCTAAAGATTCTGGGACTAAACACCTTCCTCTGCAACTGGATCCTGGACTTCCTGACATCACCGATAACAATGAGACAGCCTATAGGGAGGAGGTCAGAGAACTGGCAGTGTGGTGCCAGGACAACAACCTCTCCCTCAATGTGAGCAAGACAAAGGAGCTGATCTTGGACTACAGGAAAAGGTGGGCTGAACAGGCCCCCATTAACATCGACGGGGCTGTAGTGGAGCGGGTCGAGAGTTTCAAGTTCCTCGGTGTCCACATCACCAACAAACTTTCCTGGTCCAAACATACCAAGACAGTTATGAAGAGGGCACAACAAAAGCTTTTCCCCCCTCAGGAGACTGATAAGATTTGGCATGGGTCCCCAGATCCTCAAAAGGTTCTACAGCTGCACCATTGAGAGCATCCTGACCGGTTGCATCACCGCCTGGTATGGCAACTGCTCGGCATCTGACCGTAAGGCGCTACAGAGGGTGGTGTGATCAGCCCAGTACATCACTGGGGCCAAGCTTCCTGCCATCCAGGACCTATGTGATAGTCGGTGTCAGAGGAAAGACCATAAAATTGTCAGACTCCAGTCACCCAAGTTATAGACTGTTTTCTCTGCTACCTCATGGCTAGCGGTACTGGAGCGCCAAGTCTAGGTACCAAAAGGCTCCTCAACAACTTCTACCTCCAAGCCATTAGACTGCTGAACAATTCATAAAAATTGCCACCGGACAATTTACATTGACCCCCCCACTCCCTTTTGTACACTTCTGCTACTCGCTGATTGTTTGTTAGCTATGCATAGGCACTTGTCCCCCACCTACATGTACAAATTACCTCAACTAGTCTGTACCACTGCACACTAACTCGGTACCGGTGCCCCCTGTATATAGCCTCGTTTTTGTTATTCTTATTGTTACTTTTTATTCTTACTTTTTATTTTAGCCTACTTGGTAAATATTTTCTTCTTCTTGAACTGCACTGTTGGTTAAGGGCTTGTAAGTAAGCATTTCACAATAAAGTCTACAGTTGTATTCGGCGCATGTGGCAAAATAAAGTTTGGTATGATTTGAGGTTGTATGCCGACCAAAGTCCTCTGAATGCTCGACAAGATGGGAGTGGCCACCATTCACCGCAGCACATTCTTCCGTCACCTTGAGTCAGCAGTCCTCAAGATATGGGATGTCAAGCAGAGTGGCGCCATCAAAAACCCTCCAGGAAGTGGGTGGAGATCTGGTCTTGGCAGCAGATCGAAGGAGTGATAGTCCCAGGCACTCTGCAAGGTTTGGGACGTTCCCTGCTGTCGAACAGAGAATCAACACGATTTGGAACATAGAAATTGTTCAGGTAAAGAACAATTTCTCTTATACTGTAAAGTCGTTCAACAATTTGCTCTATTGATTTGTCAAATCTGATTTGCTTAATTGCACTGACGTGTATTTGTTTTTTTGTTTATCTTAGAGCAATGAAGTGAAGAGCGGCACATGGAGTGAGCTGGAGGGGTTGAAGAGGAATAAGCAGTTCGTTGACAGATCTTCGCTTGTGGTTGAAACCCTCATCACTCAACATTTATTTTCTTTGTATTATCTTTTACCAGATCTAATGTGTTGTATTCACCTACATTAATTTTACATTTCCACAAACTTCAAAGTGTTTCCTTTCAAATGGTATCAAGAATATCCTTGCTTCAGGTCCTGAGCTACAGGCAGTTAGATTTGAGTATGTCATTTTAGATGAAAATTGAAAATTGAAGGGTTGGAGCCATAAGAGTTTTTTTTTTTTTTACCTGCATCCTCCCCTTCATCTACACTGATTGAAGTAGATTTTACAAGTTACATCAATAATGTATGATAGCTTTCAACTGGATTCACCTAGTCAGTCTGTCTAGCGCAGGTGCTCTTAATGTTTTGTACACTGTGTATGTTTTAATAACCGCTAATGAAAAAGTAAAAACATGTTTGAATTATTTTTATGGTGACATGAATCCCATGTAGGGCATGTTCTCCTCATTTGGGAACCTATTTCTTATCCCATTGACTTCACACGCTGGAATTGGCACATGGTTGTACTGCCCCAGATATCTCCACTTCCAGCTGTGGAACTGTCTGTAGGCAATTGTATCTGAACTTTCTAAAAAGACAGGGGAAATGTTTTTACTATTGGCAGGGGGAGTGCTGTAACATAATTAGATTTTATTATTATATTCGATTTGTAAGGATTCTATTCGTAGATTAACTAGCTCGTGTTGACTATGAACTTTATTGGCATTCTGGGCATATAGTTTTTTGGGGTATCTGTACTTTACTTGAGTATTTATATTTTTGACAACTTTTATGCCACTATTTTATGCCATTATGAACTTTTTTCCCTGACACCCAAAAGTACTTGATACATTTCAAATCCTCAGGAGGGACAGCAAAATGGTCCAATACAGGCACCTATCAATGTAAATGATTGTTATCCCTACTGCCTCTGATCTGGCAGACTCACTTAACACAAATACTGCGTTTGGAAATCATGTCTGAGTGTGGGAGTGTGCCCTTCTCTGTCCCTTAATAAAAAATGTTTTACATTTTCTTTATGTATAGCATAAACTTTAACTTTTTGTATTATTAAAGTATGATCATTTAGTCATTTTTCCACCACTGTACTTTTTAAACCAGATACTTTTAGACTCTTACTCAAGGAGTATTTTACTGGGTGACTTTCACTTTTACCTGAGTAATTTTCTTGCTTTTACTCAAGTATAACAATCAAGTACTTTTTCCACCACTGGGGGTACTTTAGGGGTACACAGGGTCGAGCAAAATTCAGTTGGTGGTACAGTAACCAAAAAAAAACGTTTGTAACCACTTTTGTAGGCCGTGCGCAGCACACTGACATTCAGGCAGACAGTGGGGAAGCCAGAATGTTGAGTTACACAACCCACCCCATCCTCTGTCATCATGGACGTTGTCTGCAGGTATTCCTGACAGCACACAGACTAATGGCATGGGAATACACCTGCTGCACGAGCACCTACAACAAGTTATTGTGATATGGTTCAAGACATAGTTACGAAGGAAGTGACATTATAGGGTGTATTCTCAGTAGCAAACTAGCTAGCCATATTACCAATCAACATTCCCCACACGTGGAGCCGCATCCTGCACTACAAGTTCAATCCCAGCACGCTCTCGGTGCCTTGCTTTGGGCTCAAATCGAAACAGAAATCTGATCCCTGCCTCAGCTGCCTGCTCTGTTACCACCACCTCATCTTTATCAGATTCTCCAAACAGGTCAGGCTCAGGGGAGACAGAGTTCCTGCTCTGCTCGGAGATGCTGCTTTTGTCTGAGATTGACATTTATTATCTGGTGGATGTTTCCTCTGCAGTGATACGCTAGCTGGCAAGGCTAGTTAGCTGGCTAAAATAGCTAGCTAGGCTTCTCACATCGGAAGTGCCTCTCTCCCTGGCACTCGCTTTGTTTGGTAGCTCTGCGTACAGTCCTTACCATGATGGGCCCCTGCCCGTGCTTGCTGGTCTTTTTTGTTGTAAAATTAGCTGGCTAGGCTAGCTGGCTGATTAAAATAGTTCACGTTAACTGGCTAGCTAGTTTGCTGGCAAAGATCATGTTAACTGCATATAACATTATTTGATAACTGGATAGATGTGGTTATATATATATTTTTTTAAACTTTGCTTTACTTTAATGTAGCTGTAAGCTAAGTATTGATAGCAACTGGCTGACTCTTGAAGTGCTAACGTAACGTTAGCAGGCTGGTATGGCTAACATTAGCAGGCTAGTTGGCTAGCAATCTTGCAAGCTGATTTGTAACAATATATTCATAAAGTATTTGCTTGTAAATTGGCTGAAAATGTAATTGAAACCAGTAGTCATGAGTGCATGCGATTTGGTTTAATTTGAAATGATACATTTGAAGATATTTCTGTCGAATTTTACATTATAGGAAATTAGCTGGCTTACCGGGTCCTCCATATGACGTCACACCCCGCAAATGTTTTTTCCCGGCATGACTTCGGCATTCTTCAGCCTTCTACGGATTTCTGATCAGTTTTATGTCATAACTCGAAAAATAGAAAAGTGAGGTGTAACTTTATATTGGGATGCAAATCCATATGTTACATGTGGTTACATTTATCCTACTTACCCCTTAATTGGAGGTGTTTAGGGCCTGTAATGTGTTTTCTCCAGATAATTCATTTTCTTTCTCCAACAACGATCTCTATCAGCAAAGTGAAATTAGGAATTTGCACAAAAAAAGAAAAAGAAAGAAAAACACCACACGGAGCAAAATTCTACACAGGCTAAAGGCTAATTGTGTCTGAAATGAGGTTTTAAGCTACTGAAATAACAGAGAACATAGTGTACAGAGAAAGGGGCTGAGATACGGGAGGGGGGGGGGGACTAGGGGAATAAGCCTAGGTCAAACGCCACTCACAGATTAGCATGCAGACTCCCCCGAAGCACTTGTGTGTTGTCTTTACCTCACAGAGGACTGAGTCTGCTGATCATACCGATAGCCAACTCCCTGCACAAATGGCTTCATTCTCATGTGCCTATCTGAGTGAAGTGAAGAGAGAAAGTGTACACGTGCATATTGAATGTGGTTGATGGATTCAGCCCGGGCCCTGAGAGAAGGGGTTGGGCTGCGACCGCTCTAAGACTAATTGGACGATTAAGAGCTTTGAGGGGGCAGCCATTTATTGGTCTTTCCTGACCGGATAAAGATGCACTTTATTAATAGGCCACACACTCAGCAGTACTGTTTTTCATTTAAACGTGGGGCCTCTCTTTCTCTTCTCTCCCTGATGAGCAAAGGCACACAGTGCCGTCTGCCATAGAGAAGTGAGGAGAAGTGGGAGCGACCGAGTGCAGTGCAGAGATAAACATGTATGGATACTTATTTCCAGTAGTCACAGGAGCTTGACATATGTGATTGTCTGGAAAAGAGAAAGTGAGGAGAAGGTTGCCACATTCTCCTCAAATGTTGATTGGTTAAAGCCGCATTCCAGCCGGTGTCTATTCCACAAGTTACCACCAGCTAAATATATGACGCTAAAATGCCTATTTACTCTGTTCCATCTGACTGTGCAATCCACTGTCTCATCAGCCCAGCCAGGAACTTTATAAACTTGATCTCCACTATAAAAAAAACATCTAGACATTATCTTACATTTATTTTAGGCTAACATTTAGTTTTCAACCGCTGAGATTTGAATAAAATTTGCGGCCTGTCTCTCTGACATTTGCAACATTGTTTCAATATTCAAATTCGATCTCCAGCTGTCACATAGTAATGAACAGGTCGGGAGACAGACAGGCAGGCAGCGTTTCTCAGCCACTCGAAATCATGAAATAGGCTGGCATCATTTGTATGGATATATACAAGAAAATTTAACAAAGTGAAAATAGTTTGCAGTCTTTCCAGCTTCAGTTTCAAGTAATTGTGTTTGTTATGTTGTTGGCTAGCTCCTCTGAACAACAGTGTCCCGACGAGCGAGTACATTTTCTATGCCAAGCGAAATCGCGCCTCATTAGCTCATTGCAATGGATGTGTCCAAATAAATGTTACTAGAAAACAGCTTGAACAAATGCAAATGTGGCTACTTTGCTCTTATTTGCATGACTGTACAGTGCATTAAGAAAGTATTCAGACCCCTTGACTTTTTCCACATTTGTTACAGCCTTATTCTAAAATGGATTCAATTGTTTTTTCCCTCATCAATCTAAACACAATAGCCCATAATGACAAAGCAAAAACAGGTTTTTAGAAATTGGTGCAAATGTATTAAAAATAAAAAACAGATATCAAATTGACTTAAGTATTCAGACCCTTTACTCAGTACTTTGCTGAAGCATCTATGACAGCGATTACAAGTCTTATTGGGAATGATTTTACAAGCTTTGCACACCTGTATTTGGGTAGTTTTTCTCATTCTTCTCTGCAGATCCTCTCAAGCTCTGTCAGGTTGGATGGGGAGCGTCGCTGCACATCTATTTTCAGGTCTCTCTGGAGATGTTCGATTGGGTTCAAGTCCGGGCTCTGGCTGGGCCACTCAAGGAAATTCAGAGACCTGTTCCGAAGCAGCTCCTGCGTTGCCTTGGCTGTGTGCTTAGGGTTGTTGTCCTGTTGGAAGGTGAACCTTTCCCCCACAGTCTGAGGTCATGAGCACTTTGGATCAGGTTTTTCATCAAGGATCTCTCTGTACATCTTTCGCTCGATCCTGACTAGTCTCCCAGTACCTGCCACTGAAAAACATCCCCACAGCATGAAGCTGCCACCATCATACTTCCCTGTAGGGGTGGTGCCAGGTTTCCTCCAGACGTGATGCTTTCAGGCCAAATAGTTCAATCTTGGTTTTATCAAACCAGAGAATCAGAGAAAATATCAAAGGCTGCACTGAAATCTAACAGTACAGCTCCCACAATCTTCTTATTTCTTTAAACTAATCATCAGTCATTTGTGTCAGTGCGGTACATGTTGAGTGCCCTTCTCCATGAGCATGCTGAAAGTCTGTTACTAATTTGTTTACAGAGAAATAGCATTGTATTTGTTCAAACAAAAAAACATGAAAAAGGTTTGCTAAGAGCTGGCAGCAAGCTGATAGGTCTGCTGTTAGAACCAGTAAAGGCCACATTACCATTCTTGGATAGCGGAATGACTTTGGCTTCCCTCCAGGCCTGAGACTTTCCTCTGCGCTCAGATTAAAGATAGGACAGATAGGAGTGGCTATAGAGTCAGCTACCATCCTCAGTACCTTTCCATCTAAGTTGTCAATGCCAGGAGGTCTGTCATTATTGATTGATAACAGTAATTTTCACACCTCTCCCACACTACCTTTACAAAATTCAAACTTGCAATGGTTTTCTGTTATTATTCGTTTTTTTGTGCATGAGAACGATGGCTCAATGATCGTTGTTGGCATTTCCTGCTTACGCCAAATATCTTTTTCCATAATTCATATCATTGATCTTGGCTTCATAATACAGTTTATTATTCTTTTTGTTGAGTTTAGTCATATAAATAATCAATTTGCAGTAAGTCAGACTTATTAGCCACTTCCTTTGCCCCATCGCTTTCAAACATACCATTTTTCAATTCCTCGTCAAGCCATGGCGCCTTAACAGTTATAATAGTCAGTTTCTTAACAGGTGCATGTTTATCAATAATTGGAAGAAGCATTCCATAAATGCATCAAGTGAAGTAAGTGTCTGGATGCTCCTTATACAGTTGAAGTCAGGTTTACAGACACCTTACCCAAATACATTTAAACTCAGTTTCTCAGTTCCTGTCATTTAATCCTAGCAAAAATTCCCTGTCTTAGGTCAGTTAGGATCACCACTTTATTTTTAGAATGTGAAATGTCAGAAAAATAGTAGAGAGAATGATTTATTTCAGCTTTTATTTTTTTCATCACATTCCCAGTGGGTCAGAAGTTTACATACACTCAATTAGTATTTGGTAGCATTGCCTTTAAATTGTTTAACTTGGGGCAAATGTTTCGGGTAGTCTTCCACATAAAGTTGAGTAAATTTTGGCCCATTCCTCCTGACAGAGCTGGTGTAACAGAGTCAGATTTGTAGGCCTCCTTGCTCGCACACGCTTTTTCAGTTCTGCCCACAAATGTTCTATAGGATTGAAGTCAGGGCTTTGTGATGGCCACTCCAATACCTTGACTTTGTTGTCCTTAAGTCATTTTCAGCCAATTTGGAAGTATGCTTGGGGTCATTGTCCATTTGGAAGACCCATTTGCGACCAAGCTTTAACATCCTGACCAATGGCTTGAGATGTTGCTTCAATATATCCACATAATTTTCCTCCCTCATGATGCCAGATATTTTGTGAAGTGCTCCAGTCCCTCCTGCAGCAAAGCACCCCCACATGATGCTGCCACCCTCGTGCTTCACGGTTGGGATGGTGTTCTTTTGCTTGCAAGCCTCCCCCTTTTTCCTCCAAACATAGTGATGGTCATTAGGGGCGGCAGGGTAGCCTAGTTGTTAGAGCGTTGGACTAGTAACCGAAAGGTTGCAAGTTCGAATCCCTGAGCTGTCAAGGTACAAATCTGTCGTTCTGAACAGGCAGTTAACCCACTGTTCCTAGGCCGTCATTGAAAATAAGAATTTGTTCTTAACTGACTTGCCTAGTAAAATTGAAAAAATAATTATGGCCAAACAGTTCTATTTTTGTTTCATCAGACCAGAGGACATTTCTCCAAAAAGTACGATCTTTGTCCCCATGTGCAGTTGCAAACCGTAGTCTGGTTTTTTTATGGCGGTTTTGGAGCAGTGGCTTCTTCCTTGCTGATTCGATATAGGAATCGTTTTAATGTGGATATAGATAATTTTGTACCTGTTTCCTCCAGCATCTTCACAAGGTCCTTTGCTGTTGTTCTGGGATTTCTTTGCACTTTTCACACCAAAGTACGTTCATCTCTAGGAGACAGAAGGAGTCTTCTTCCTGAGCGGTATGAATGCTGCATGGTCCCATGGTGGTTATACTTGCCTACTATTGTTTGTACATATGAACGTGGTAACTTGAGGCATTTTGAAATTGCTCCCAAGGATGAACCAGACTTGTGGAGGTCTACAAAAAATTTTCTGATGTCTTGGTTGATTTCTTTTGATTTTCCCATGATGTCAAGCAAAGAGGCACTGAGTTTGAAGGTAGGCCTTGAAATACATCCACAGGCACACCTCCAATTGACTCAAATTATGTCAATCAGAAGCTTCTAAAGCCATGACATCATTTTCTGGCATTTTCCAAGCTGTTTAAAGGCACAGTCAACTTAGTGTATGTAAACTTCTGACCAACTGGAATTGTGATACAGTGAATTATATGTGAAATAATCTGTCTATAATCAATTGTTGGAAAATGTACTTGTGTCATGCAAACTATAGTTTGTTAACAGAACATTAACAAAACTAATTTCTTGGGGGAAAATGTCCACATTGTTTTTCAGATTTTTGAATATTCACATGAAAATCTTGCCAATTGGATGGAAATCTAGCTACTGTGATTGTAATTTAAAACAATGGTCAAAAATAAACAAAAATACAAAAACATTTCTGAAGTAACAATTTTGTTAGGTCTGAGTGGGGAGGGGAAAGCTGACAAGCTGTTAATAGCAGAGAGGTTTGGAACTCACTTTCTTGTTGGTCTATTGTGTAATTTGCCACCTGGCGATGTCACCAGGCAGGCCAAATCTCCACCCATACAAAATTAGCTGACATTTCAGGTGGTCTTTCAGACCACATTAAAAGGGTATTATCATTATTTTGAAAATGTCACAGTATTATTCTAACCGCATAGTGTGGAAATATTAATGCCTAGTGATTAACTGAAATGTCGGTTATTTTTGACTGACATTGGTTCAATTTTCCATTTCGTTCAGTTTTTTTTCTGTGAGCTCTATGCGCACATTGCGCCGTTTCTCTAGAGATCAATCAGATCAAACCCAAAGTGTGTGATGTGGTAGGGAGATGTAGTTTCCAACAGGCCAATATTCTACATAGTTTAGAGCAGAAAACGCAGTAATTAACTACAATGACTACAATGTGTGTTTCTTTTATTCCTACTATGGAAGAGACCAAAGAATGTGCGATTGTGAGGGGATATAGAGAGCAGTTGCTTCCCAAGGTACAGTGCCTTGCGAAGGTATTCGGCCCCCTTGAACTTTGCGACCTTTTGCCACATTTCAGGCTTCAAACATAAAGATATAAAACTGTATTTTTTTGTGAAGAATCAACAACAAGTGGGACACAATCATGAAGTGGAACGACATTTATTGGATATTTCAAACTTTTTTAACAAATCAAAAACTGAAAAATTGGGCGTGCAAAATTATTCAGCCCCTTTACTTTCAGTGCAGCAAACTCTCTCCAGAAGTTCAGTGAGGATCTCTGAATGATCCAATGTTGACCTAAATGACTAATGATGATAAACACAATCCACCTGTGTGTAATCAAGTCTCCGTATAAATGCACCTGCACTGTGATAGTCTCAGAGGTCCGTTAAAAGCACAGAGAGCATCATGAAGAACAAGGAACACACCAGGCAGGTCCGAGATACTGTTGTGAAGAAGTTTAAAGCCGAATTTGGATACAAAAAGATTTCCCAAGCTTTAAACATCCCAAGGAGCACTGTGCAAGCGATAATATTGAAATGGAAGGAGTATCAGACCACTGCAAATCTACCAAGACCTGGCCGTCCCTCTAAACTTTCAGCTCATCCAAGGAGAAGACTGATCAGAGATGCAGCCAAGAGGCCCATGATCACTCTTGATGAACTGCAGAGATCTACAGCTGAGGTGGGAGACTCTGTCCATAGGACAACAATCAGTCGTATATTGCACAAATCTGGCCTTTATGGAAGAGTGGCAAGAAGAAAGCCATTTCTTAAAGATATCCATAAAAAGTGTCGTTTAAAGTTTGCCACAAGCCACCTGGGAGACACACCAAACATTTGGAAGAAGGTGCTCTGGTCAGATGAAACCAAAATTGAACTTTTTGGCAACAATGCAAAACGTTATGTTTGGCGTAAAAGCAACACAGCTCATCACCCTGAACACACTATCCCCACTGTCAAACATGGTTGTTACGGTTTTCTCTGTGTGAAGGATAGTCGGACCAAAATGCAGCGTGGCTATTGCAATCCATGTTTATTAAATAACGAAACACGAACATTACAAAAAAACAATCCTGTCTGGCAGATCTTGGCCTACTGGCAGTTCTGGCAGATCCCGGCTGACTGGCGGATCTGGAAGAGTCTGGTTGACTGGCGGATCTGGAAGAGTCTGGTTGACTGGCGGATCTGGAAGAGTCTGGTTGACTGGCGGATCTGGAAGAGTCTGGCTGACTGGCAGATCTGGAAGAGTCTGGCAGATCTGGAAGAGTCTGGCTGACTGTCAGATCTGGAAGAGTCTGGCTGACTGTCAGATCTGGAAATGTCTGGCTGACTGGCGGATCTGGAAGAGTCTGGCTGACTGGCGGATCTGGAAGAGTCTGGCTGACTGGCGGATCTGGAAGAGTCTGGCTGACTGGCGGATCCTGGCAGACTGAAAGATCTGGCTGCTCCATGCTGACTGGCGGCTCTGGCTGCTCCATGCTGACTGGCGGCTCTGGCTGCTCCATGTAGGCTGACAGCTCTTGCGGCTTCTTACAGACTGGCAGCTCTGGCGGCTCCGTGCAGACTGGCAGCTCCTTACAGACTGGCAGCTCCTTGCAGACTGACAGCTCCTTGCAGACTGACAGCTCCGTGCAGACTGGCAGCTCCTTACAGACTGGCAGCTCTGGCTGCTCCATGCAGACGGACAGCTCTGGCTGCTCCATGCAGACTGACAGCTCTGGCTGCTCCATGCAGACTGGCATCTCTGGCTGCTCCATGCAGACTGACAGCTCTGGCTGCTCCATGCAGACTGACAGCTCTGGCTGCTCCATGCAGACTGACAGCTCTGGCTGCTCCATGCAGACTGACAGCTCTGGCTGCTCCATGCAGACTGGAAGAGTCTGGCTGACTGGCGGATCCTGGCCGACTGGCAGTTCTGGCTGCGCTGAACAGGCGGGAGACTCCGGCAGCGCAGGAGAGGAGGAAGGCTCTGGCTGCGCTAAACAGGCGGGAGAATCCAGCAGCGCTGTAGAGGAGGAAGGCTCTGGCAGCGCTGAACAGGCGGGAGACTCCGGCAGCGCAGGAGAGGACGAAGGCTCTGGCTGCACTAAACAGGCGGGAGAATCCAGCAGCGCTGTAAAGGAGGAAGGCTCTGGCAGAGCTGGAGAGGCGAGGCGCACTGTAGGCCTGATGCGTGGTGCTGGTACTGGTGGTACTGAACCGAGAACACGCACAGGAAGCCTGGTGCGGGGAGCTGCTACCAGAGGGCTGGAGTGTGGAGGTGGCACAGGATGGGCTAGACCGTGAAGGCGTACTGGAGATCTTGAGAGCAGTGCTGGCACAGGACGTGCAAGGCTAGGGATGTGCACAGGAGGCCTGGTGCGTGAGGCTGGCACCAACTTCACCAGCCGACTAACACGCACCTCAGGACGAGTATGGAGCGCTAACCCAGGTGCCATCAAATCCCTGACACGTTCCGTCGGGTGAATTCCATGCAAAAAGCACCAACACAGCAACTCCCTCATTTCTCTCTCCTCCAATTTCCCCATTAACTCCTTCACAGTCTCTGCTTCGCTCACCTCCAACACCGGCTCTGGTTCTGGTCTCCTCCTTGGCTCCTCACGATAAACAGGGAGAGTTGGCTCAGGTCTGACTCTTGACTGCCACACTCTCCCTGACTCTCCCGTGCTGCCTCCTCATACCGGCGCCTCCCCGCTTTCGTCGCCTCCAGTTCTTCTTTGGGGCGGCGATATTCTCCAGGCTGAGCCCAGGGTCCTTCTCCGTTTAGGATTTCCTCCCATGTCCAGAAATCCTTATTGCGCATCTCCTCTTTGGGCTGCTCCTGCCTGTTGACACACTGCTTGGTCCGTTGGTGGTGGGTGATTCTGTTACGGTTTTCTCTGTGTGAAGGATAGTCGGACCAAAATGCAGCGTGGCTATTGCAATACATGTTTATTAAATAACGAAACACGAACTTTACAAAAAAACAATAAACGTAATGTGAAAACCGAAACAGCCTAAACTGGTGCAAACTGACACAGAGGACACTAAGGACAATCACCCACAACAAACTCAAAGAATATGGCTGCCTAAATATGGTTCCCAATCAGAGACAACGATAAACACCTGCCTCTGATTGAGAACCACTCCAGACAGCCATAGACTTTGCTAGATAACCCCACTAGCTACAATCCCAATACATACACACCAAAACCCCAAGACAAAACACACCACAATACAAAAACCCCATGCCACACCCTGGCCTGACCCAATACATGAAGAAAAACACAAAATACTTAGACCAGGGCGTGACAATGGTGGTGGCAGCATCATGGTTTGGGCCTGCTTTTCTTCAGCAGGGACAGGGAAGATGGTTAAAATTGATGGGAAGATGGATGGAGCCAAATACAGGACCATTCTGGAAGAAAACCTGATGGAGTCTGCAAAAGACCTGAGACTGGGACGGAGATTTGTCTTCCAACAAGACAATGATCCAAAACATAAAGCAAAATCTACAATGGAATGGTTCAAAAATAAACATATCCAGGTGTTAGAATGGCCAAGTCAAAGTCCAGACCTGAATCCAATCGAGAATCTGTGGAAAGAACTGAAAACTGCTGTTCACAAATGCTCTCCATCCAACCTCACTGAGCTCGAGCTGTTTTGCAAGGAGGAATGGGAAAGAATGTCAGTCTCTCGATGTGCAAAACTGATAGAGACATACCCCAAGCGACTTACAGCTGTAATCACAGCAAAAGGTGGCGCTACAAAGTATTAACTTAAGGGGGCTGAATAATCTTGCACGCCCAATTTTTCAGTTTTTGATTTCTTAAAAAAGTTTGAAATATCCAATAAATGTCGTTCCACTTCATGATTGTGTCCCACTTGTTGTTGATTCTTCACAAAAAAATACAGTTTTATATCTTTATGTTTGAAGCCTGAAATGTGGCAAAAGGTCGCAAAGTTCAAGGGGGCCGAATACTTTCGCAAGGCAGGCACTGTATCTCTACATGAAAATACACCATCTGTGATATGTAGATGGTATGCAGGAGTCCTAAAAGTATGCCTTACTAAAATAGTGATTTTGTCAGACAGAAAAGCTAGCAGCTCTATAGAGATGAGATAACGACTTCATCAAATAAAACAGATGTTATACAAAACAACTGAAGTATTTGATTAAAGTAAAAGTCATGTGACTAAATGATGGTGAAAAAGTAATAAGCAGTAATGGGCAGTCACTATCATCATGGGACATTTATTCGTTGTTGTTACGTCGTTTCAACCCACATAATGCATAATCGAAATTGAAATCAAAAACTATCATTTTCGAAATAATCGAACTGAAATCGACCGACCTCAAAAAGCATTAATCGCTCAGCACTAAGAAGTATAGTATATAAAACACAGGGGAAAATCACGTTTTTGACTGCACTGCCCCTTTAAAATACTTATTGACCTAATTTTTGGAAAAGCCAACTGTTTCCAGAGATAGAGCCCTACACTTTGCTTTATAGCTATGTCTGAAAACCATCTCATATGCTCATATGCAAGGCGAAGTAGGCCTATCACTTTGCCAACATGGGAACAAATGAACTAAAAACTGAGTTTCAGCTTCATTGAGACCTTTGTTTTATCTATTGAGTTGACAGTAAAATTAGTTGGTTGCCGTTATTTGATGTGCCTATTGTCATATATGTTTCCCAAAGTAAGACTGACAGAATGCCTGCACCACTTGTATTTTCAGACACATCATTGGATTGTGATGGATAATGTAGACCTTTCAGGACAAGCCAACAAGTCAGCAACAGGGAGGCTTAAGAATCAAATCAAATCGAAATCAAATCAAATTTTATTTGTCGCATACACATGGTTAGCAGATGTTAATGCGAGTGTAGCAAAATGCTTGTGCTTCTAGTTCCGACAATGCAGTAATAACCAACAAGTAATCTAACTAACAATTCCAAAACTACTGTCTTATACACAGAGTAAGGGGATAAAGAATATGTACATAAGGATATATGAATGAGTGATGGTACAGAGCAGCATAGGCAAGATACAGTCGATGATATCGAGTACAGTATATACATATGAGATGAGTATGTAAACAAAGTGGCATAGTTAAAGTGGCTAGTGATACATGTATTACATAAGGATGCAGTCGATGATATAGAGTACAGTATATACGTATGCATATGAGATGAATAATGGGTGAATAATGGGAAGTAACATTATATAAGGTAGCATTGTTTAAAGTGGCTAGTTTAAAGTGGCTAGTGATATATTTACATCATTTCCCATCAATTCCCATTATTAAAGTGGCTGGAGTTGAGTCAGTGTCATTGTCAGTGTGTTGGCAGCAGCCACTCAATGTTAGTGGTGTGAAGTGCTATTGCTAGGAGTATAAATTGTGTTTTTTGTTGTTGTTAAGTTTCATTGGTGCAATTGGTGCTTTTTGTGAATAAACAGTGTTGTTAAGTTTCATTGGTTTCATTGGTGCTTTTTGTGAATAAACAGTGTTTTCTGGAAACACCTATTGCCTATATCACAGCATTGAATCCCAACCCAATTGTCACCCACTATTTGTGGGTGCCGAAGGTTTCATATGTAGATAGCTTACCACCTTTGGCTTATGTGCTCACCGCTCTTTGTACTTCAACCTCCCGATGTCTGCCTTCGATTCATTTCTTTCCAACTCTTCCTTTCCCCTCCTTGCCTCTTTTGACCTCACTGTTTCCCAGGCCCCTCCCACTCACAAGACAGGCAACATGCTTGACCTCACTGTTTCCCAGGCCCCTCCCACTCACAAGGCAGGCAACACGCTTGACCTCACTGCTTCCCAGGCCCCTCCCACTCACAAGATGATTGACCTCATCTTTTTCTAGAGGCTGTTTGCCTACTAATCTCACTGCAAACCCCCTCCAGGTCTCTGATCACTACTTTGTTTCCTTTTCTGTCTCCCTGCCCACTTGACCCCATCCCCTTCCTCTCTTCTCCAGACCATCTCTGGAGACTTTCTCCCATTCCTCACTTCCCTCATCAACTCGTACCTGGCCACTGGCTGCATACCCTCTGACTTCAAAATGTCCAGAGTCGTTCCCCTCCCCAAGAAATCAACACTCAACCCCTCTGACTACAGATTGGTATCTCTTCTTTCTTTTATTTCCCAAACACTTGAGCATGCTGTCTCTGACCAAATCTCTCTCTCTCTATTACTCTCAGAACAATCTTCTAGACCCTAACTAGTCAGGCTTCAAGACGGTTCACTCAACTGAGACTGCTCTTCTCTGTGTTATGGAGGCTCTCCACACTGCCAAAGCTGACTCTCTCTCCTCGGTTCTCATCCTCCTAGATCTATCCGCTGCTTTTGACACTGAAGCATCAGATCCCCCTTTCTACTCTCTCAGGGCTGGGCATCTCAGGCTCTGCACACTCTTAGATTGCATCCTCCCTGGCAGGCTGCTCGTACCCTCACTACTGGTGTACCCCAGGGCTCGGTTCTAGGCCCTCTCCTCTTCTCTCTATACAACAATTAACTCGGCTCCGTCATATCCAAAAAGCTCGATTGTAATCTCATCTGACCAGAGTACCTTCTTCCATATGTTTAGGGAGTCTCTCACATGCCTTTTGGCGAACACCAAACGTGTTTGCTTATTTTTTTCTTTAAGCAATGGCTTTTTTCTGGCCACTCTTCCGTAAAGCCCAGCTCTGTGGAGTGTACAGCTTAAAGTGGTCCTATGAACAGGTACTCCAATCTTCGCTGTGGAGCTTTGCAGCTCCTTCAGGATTATCTTTGGTCTCTTTGTTGCCTCCCTGATTAATGCCCTCCTTGCCTGGTCTGAGTTTTGGTGGGCGGCCCTCTCTTGGCAGGTTTGTTGTGGTGCCATATTCTTTCCATTTTTATAATGGATTTAATGGTGCTCCGTGGGATGTTCAAAGATTCAGATATTTTTTTATAACCCAACCCTGATCTGTTCTCTACAACTTTGTCCCTGACCTGTTTGGAGAGCTCCTTGGTCTACACAGTGCCGCTTGCTTGGTGGTTCCCCTTGCTTATGGTAAGTTGGTGGTTGAAGATATCCCTCTAGTGGTGTGGGGGCTGTGCTTTGGCAAAGTGGGTGGGGTTATATCCTTCCTGTTTGGCCCTGTCCGGGGGTGTCCTCGGATGGGGCCACAGTGTCTCCTGACCCCTCCTGTCTCAGCCTCCAGTATTTATGCTGCAGTAGTTTATGTGTCGGGGGGCTGGGGTCAGTTTGTTATATCTGGAGTACTTCTCCTGTCCTATTCGGTGTCCTGTGTGAATCTAAGTGTGCGTTCTCTAATTCTCTCCTTCTCTCTTTCTTTCTCTCTCTCGGAGGACCTGAGCCCTAGGACCATGCCCCAGGACTACCTGACATGATGACTCCTTGCTGTCCCCAGTCCACCTGGCCATGCTGCTGTTCCAGTTTCAACTGACCTGAGCCCTAGGACCATGCCCCAGGACTACCTGACATGATGACTCCTTGCTGTCCCCAGTCTACCTGGCCATGCTGCTGCTCCAGTTTCAACTTCCACCTGACTGTGCTGCTGCTCTAGTTTCAACTGTTCTGCCTTATTATTATTCGACCATGCTGGTCATTTATGAACATTGAACATCTTGACCATGTTCTGTTATAATCTCCACCCGGCACAGCCAGAAGAGGACTGGCCACCCCACATAGCCTGGTTCCTCTCTAGGTTTCTTCCTAGGTATTGGCCTTTCTAGGGAGTTTTTCCTAGCCACTGTGCTTCTCCACCTGCATTGCTTGCTGTTTGGGGTTTTAGGCTGGGTTTCTGTACAGCACTTTGAGATATCAGCTGATGTACGAAGGGCTATATAAATAAATTTGATTTGATTTGATTTGCTTAGTGGTGTTGCAGACTCTGGGGCCTTTCAGAACAGGTGTAAAATACTGAGATCATGTTACAGGTCATGTGACACTTAGATTTCACACAGGTGGACATTATTTAACTAATTATGTGACTTCTGAAGGTAATTGTTTGCACCAGATCTTATTTAGGGGCTTCATAGCAAAGGGGGTGACGACATATGCACGCACCACTTTTCAGTTTTACATTTATTTATTATTATTATTATTATTATTGTAATTTTTTTCATTTCACTTCATCAATTTAGACTCTTTTGTGTATGTCCATTACATTTAAATGACATAGGAAAAACCCCAAGAGGGGTGAATACTTTTGCAAGGCCCTGTATGTAAATCTCCCCACATGAAGATTGGCTCTCCCCAGCTAAGGCCTTGTCAAACAAAGGTTTCAAGGTTGCATCAGACTTCTGACTTCAGACTAGTAACATTTTGGGAAACATCCCATTGCACCTCTAACCCAGACACATCAGCAACAGGTACAGGGTTCCCCACAAACTTCACAAGACGCCGCTGGTGGCATGACTTTCTGGGCCCTTTGGTTCCCCCCCTCGCACAGACTATCACAGAAGTCAGGCAGAGGTTGTAAACCAGGTTTGGCCTGGGCACGAGTGACAACTAAGCATGACATATGAACATCAGACTGGCAAACTGACTCCTCATATACAGTAGCTGACCCCCCACATTTCCCAGCAGATCGGCGAGTACAGCTTCCCCAACATCATCTCAAAAGGTAGCTTCTCTTACTACCCCAACTTTGAGGAGGTACTTCTGGCACAGAATCTCAACTGTGAGCTCAGCTGTGGGCTGCTGCGACTGGTCACTGTGAACACACTGGATCAGTGTCTGATGACCGTAATCAATGCAATTACCAGGTACATGATCTTTTCTGCCGGTGTCAATCCTTGCAGTAAGACTTTTACCATTCACTTTACAGAGGACTAAGACTGACCCACTCTGCCTATCCTGAACACCATCCCCCTCTCTGGGCACATAACAGTAACCCGAGAGCTTGGATTTACGGAGTGGAAAACATTGAAGCTTTGTGCCCTTGCTGCTGACAGTAAAAACAAGTCAGGCCCCTCCCATCAGAGCGAACTGCATGATCCCTTACCTCCCTCCTCCCAGGGACATACCCCCCAGAGTTACCTCCACCATCTCTGATGTCCCTTGTGTCTCTGAAACTCACTGGAGCGGGTGCTGCAGGTCGTGGTGGGCCCCCTTTACGTGCATTAAGGCGCTGCAGTGCCAGATTGACGTTAGGTCTCCAGGGAGATGTTGAACTTCACCAGCATCGCTTCCTTCAGATCCATGTAGATGTTGGACGAACCCTCCATTGCTGTGTAAGCCACTAAGGCCTTGGCCGTGAGCAATGGGACAAGCCTGTAGTTCCATTCACCATTCACTCAAACTTCAAAAAAGTAGGTCGTTTTCAATGTGCTCCCCCTTCTGGTATGACGGCATCTTCGGCTCCTTCCTCACGAATGCTGGAGGGTGGACGTTGGCGCTGGTGGACTGGTCTCCTGGTGCTGGGGTTGGTCTCATCACTGCTTGGGGACCCTGCTGTGGAGTTGAAGTCCCTGCTGTGTCGATCCTCAGTCGTTCTGGTGTTGGCAGACCCAATCTTGGGCTCTCACTGACGAGTTCCGCTTGGTGAGGAGCTGTGAGGAGAGATTGTCATAAGCCCCGGAACTCCTGCTTGAGGTCTTCATCCCTCCTCTCAAGGCAGGAGAGAAGTTGCTGGAAAAGGGCTACCATGGTTGTGTGTGGTTCTATCGGCAGCTCAAGGTGTTCTGATTCTGTTCGTCGGGCTCCAAGTTTCTCATAATTGACCTGAGCTTTCAGTCGGAGCTTGGATCCACTCCAAGACCATGGTACTTGCCTATGGAGCAGCAAGAGAAACTGCCCCTTCTTACCTTCAGGCTATGCTCAAACCTGACACCCCAACCCGAGCACTCCATTCTGCCACCTCTGGTCTCTTGGCCCTCCCACCCCTACGGGAGCGCAGCTCCTGTCCAGCCCAGTCCTAGCTCTTGCTCAATACAACCCAGAGAGATAAGGCTAGTTGATGCTTAGCCTCAAGGCTTCCTCGTAGACTGAAGGGAATTATTGTTTCTTGTTCCCCCAGGCTAGCTCTTTCGAGATTGTCTTTCTGTGTGATCAATTTCAGATTCAACGTCTTTTGAATTCTCTATATGACAAAAGAAAATGGTGTCAAGACTAGACTAGAGCCATGTAGTGTGGTAATATTTGATGTATACGTATTTACATTGTACCAAAAGTTTGGACATACCTACTAATTCAAGGGGTTTCTTTATTTTTACTATTTTCTACATTGTAGAATAATAGTGAAGACATCAAAAATATGAAATAACACATATGGAATCATGTAGTAACCAAAAATTGTTAAACAAATTAAAATACAGTGGGACAAACAAGTATTTAGTCAGCCACCAATTGTGCAAGTTCTCCCACTTAAAAAGATGAGAGAGGCTTGTAATTTTCATCATAGGTACACCTCAACTATGACAGACAAAATCCAGAAAATCACATTGTAGGATTTTTTATGAATTTATTTGCAAATTATGGTGGAAACTAAATATTTGGTCACACAGACCTGTAACTTCTTCTTTAAGAGGCTCCTCTGTCCTCCACTCGTTACCTGTATTAATGGCACCTGTTTGAACTTGTTATCAGTATAAAAGACACCTGTCCACAACCTCAAACAGTCACACCCCAAACTCCACTATGGCCAAGACCAAAGAGCTGTCAAAGGACATCAGAAACAAAATTGTAGACCTGCACCAGGCTGGGAAGACTGAATCTGCAATAGGTAAGCAGCTTGGTTTGAAGAAATCAACTGTGGGAGCAATTATTAGGAAATGGAAGACATACAAGACCACTGATAATCTCCCTCGATCTGGGGCTCCACGCAAGATCTCACCCCGTGGGGTCAAAATCATCACAAGAACGGTGAGCAAAAATCCCAGAACCACACGGGGGACCTAGTGAATGACCTGCAGAGAGCTGGGACCAAAGTAACAAAGCCTACCATCAGTAACACACTACACCGCCAGGGACTCAAATCCTGCAGTGCCAGACGTGTCCCCCTGCTTAAGCCAGTACATGTCCAGGCCCGTCTGAAGTTTGCTAGAGAGCATTTGGATGATCCAGAAGAATATTGGGAGAATGTCATATGGTCAGATGAAACCAAAATAGAACTTTTTGGTAAAAACTCAACTCGTCGTGTTTGGAGGACAAAGAATGCTGAGTTGCATCCAAAGAACACCATACCTACTGTGAAGCACGGGGGTGGAAACATCATGCTTTGGGGCTGTTTTTCTGCAAAGGGACCAGGACGACTGATCCGTGTAAAGGAAAGAATGAATGTTTTGTGAGATTTTGAGTGAAAACCTCCTTCCATCAGCAAGGGCATTGAAGATGAAATGTGGCTGGGTCTTTCAGCATGACAATGATACCAAACATACCGCCCGGGCAATGAAGGAGTGGCTTCGTAAGAAGAATTTCAAGGTCCTGGAGTGGCCTAGCCAGTCTCCAGATCTCAACCCCATAGAAAATCTTTGGAGGGAGTTGAAAGTCTGTGTTGCCCAGCAACAGTCCCCAAACATCACTGCTCTAGCGGAGATCTCCATGGAGGAATGGGCCAAAATACCAGCAACAGTGTGTGAAAACCTTGTGAAGACTTATAGAAAACGTTTGACCTCTGTCATTGCCAAGAAAGGGTATATAACAAAGTATTGAGATAAACTTTTGTTATTGACCAAATACTTATTTTCCACCATAATTTGCAAATAAATTCATGAAAAATCCTGTGTGATGTGATTGTGTGATGTGAATGTGATTTTCTGGATTTTTTTCCCTCATTTTGTCTGTCATAGTTGAAGTGTACCTATGATGAAAATTACAGGCCTCTCTCATATTTTTAAGTGGGAGAACTTGCACAATTGGTGGCTGACTAAATACTTTTTTGCCCCACTGTATATGTTATATTTGAGATTCTTCAAAGTAGCCACCATTTGCCTTGATGACAGCTTTGCACACTCTTGGTATTCTCTCAACCAGCTTCATTTGGTAGTCACCTGGAATGCATTTCAATTAACAGGTGTGCCTTGTGAAAAGTTCATTTGTGGAATTTATTTCCTTCTTAATGCATTTGAGCCAATCAGTTGTGTTGTGACAAGGTAGGGGTGTTATACAGTATATAGTCCTATTTGGTACAAGACCAAGTCCATATTATGACAAGAACAGCTCAAATAAGCAAAGAGTAACGACAGTCCATCATCACTTTAAGACATGAAGGTCAGTCAATAAGGAAAATGTCAAGAACTTTGAATGTTTCTTCAACTGCAGTTGCAAAAACCATCAAGCAATATGATGAAACAGGCTCTCATGAGGACCCCAAAAAAAGGAAGACCCAGCGTTACCTCTGCTGCAGAGGAGACGTTCATTAGAGTTAACTGCAGCTCCAATTTCAGCCCAAATAAATGCTTCACAGAGTTCAAGTAACAGACACATCTCAACATCAACTGTTCAGAGGAGACTGCGTGAATCAGGCCTTCATGTACTAAAGGACACCAATAAAAATAAGAGACTTGATTGGGCCAAGAAACACGAGAAATTTTTTATTTTTTTGTTCCAAACGCCACGTCTATGTGAGACCCAGTGTAGGTGATGGTCTCCGCATGTGTAGTTCCCACCTTGAAGCATGGAAGAGGAAGTGTGTGGGGTTGCTTTGCTGGTGACACTGTCAGTGTTTTATTTGGAATACAAGGCACACTTAACCAGCATGGCTACCACAGCATTCTGCAGCAATACGCCATCCCATATGGTTTGCATTTAGTGGGAATATTTGTTTTTCAACAGGACAGTGACCCAAAACACACCTCCAGGCTGTGTAAGGGCTATTTGACCAAGAAGAAGACTGATGGTGCTGCATTAGATGACCTGGCCTCCACAATCACCTGATCGCAACCTAATTGGTTTGGGATGAGTTGGACAGCAGAGTGAAGGAAAAGCAGCCAACAAGTGCTCAGCATATATGGGAACTCCTTCAATACTGTTAGAAAAGCATTCCTCATGAAACTGGTTGAGAGGATGCCAAGAGTGTGCAAAGCTGTCATCAAGGCAAAGGGTGGCTACTTTGAAGAATAAAAAAAATCTAAGATAATGCAGCATTCCTAAGACAACACAAATTAATTCTTGCATTCGGTTGATAAGAGTAAATTAGTGGGCTGGGCCCTACAGCCGTATATTTAGACTGAATATTGAACGGTTATTAAGTCCCTTGGATTTTTTATTTACAATTGGTAATAACTGTTGAAGAATCATGGTGTTTGCTTAAATAACGAGAGATTGATTGCGAATCTTTTCCCCTTAACGCTGATGTAAACAAAAGTGCTGGTATTATTGCTCGTCTTTGTACGTCATTTGTTTGGAAATGTAGGCCTTAATGCGTAAACAACTTGGTGTTTCCACTACAAGAGACTGCTGTGGGTTTGTGAAGACTAGTCTCAGCATCTGTGTTGTACAAGTCTGCTTACGGCAGTCCCCTAAGATGCGGCTCACATACAGCAGCTTTTTTTCAATATTTTTTTATAGAACATGCTATGATCTTAGAACCAGCCCTGCTTCCTGTTTGTACTTTGTGTTTGGTCACAATATCACCCAACTGTGCAGATGCGAGGATCCAATACCAAATCTACCTCTTAATCCTTAAGAGGGGGTAGCTTATCACCTACCCCGTACACACTTTAGGGGGTATATAAATGAGGGGTGTTATGGACGTTGTCTAGTCTAGGTATTGTGACATCTGGTGTGTCCCTCGCCCCGTCTGTCTCTGTGCTAACCATGTCACAGCTAAAATCAGAAACTGTTGGTATGTGCCACATTCCCATTCTGGTCATGTTGTTATAGTCCGAATGAAAGTGAACAGGAAGAGCACATTTTATCGGGACCAGAAACCTGAAAGAAATGCTAGTGCAGTGACTGCTGCTCCCCCCCCCCTCCCTCTCTGCCACATCTCGCCCTGCGAAGTGAGAGGATTTGTTGAACCCCTAATCTTTTGAAGTCGTTGTCTAGCTGGAAGGTTCCTTCTCCTCGTGTGGCCCTGCTCGTCTGGCATTGCACAGAAAGAAACTTGTTTTGAAGTCGCCAGATGAAAAGCCGGCTGACGTACCGAGGGGGATGAGGTCTCCACAGAGTGACCCCCTCTCTCGGTGTGACGGGTGAGGGGTGTGAGGGTGGTTTTAGCTGTTTGATGTGAGACAGGATTTCTAATTATAGCTGGCATACTGAGGGGGGGGGGGGGGGGTTGTAGGGGGTGGGCAGAACACGATGGGACTCGGGGGGACTCACGGTGACAAATCCTCCAGACGCGCACACACACACACACACGCACACACACACACACACACACACACACACACACACACACACACACACACACACACACACACACGTCGATGCCAAAGCTGAGTCGCCCTCTGTAATGGCACAGCTATTAAAATTCTAAAGTGGCGCTCTCAGTCCTGCTTTGCGGTGGGGATGTACCAGCTCTGCAATTACTTTAACAGGAGGACAGGTTTTATTTATTTATATGAACCTTCGTGGGGGTAAATGAGTGTGGGCTGAAAGGGACAAGCAGTACTGGTTTCCTTCATCCCTTTAGTGAAACTGAAGTGAAGGATATGAGCAGATGTTAATATAGCATTCAGTTGTGTTTGACATCGCCTACATTCTCAAACGTGCCACGTGTTGCGGTGCTGGGTTCATCCTTTGTATAATGACAAAATGATTGCAGTTTAAAACCAGTATAAATATTTGAATCCACTCAGTACAAATGTCACTGCTGAAGAGAGCATCAAAATATGAAAAGGCAAATTTGAAGCAAGTCAAGATGAATCATTTTCATCTGTACTCAGTAAAGATATGCCAGGGCCTAGGGGACTCTCGCTCACACATCTCCAAATGGTTTTCTAAACATGGTCATTTGTCACAGTGCAAGCACATAATCAATATTTCTGTAGTAAGAAGAAAGGGGATCCCATAATTCACAACTCATGTCTCATCATGTCATATACAATACAAAGTGCCGTCAGAAAGTATTGATACCCCTGGACTTATTCCACATTTTGTTGTGTTACAGCCCGAATTCAAAATGATTAAATCAAAAACAACTCTCACCCATCTACACACAATACCCTATAATGACGAAGTAAAAAAAAATACATTTATTGAAAATGAACTATATATCCCAATGCCCCAGGGCAGTGATTGGGCACATTGCCCTGTGTAGGGTGCCGTCTTTCGGATGGGATGTTAAACGGGTGTAATGACTCTCTGCGGTCACTGAAGATCTCATGGCATTTATCGTAAGAGTAGGGGTGTTAACCCCGGTGTCCTGGCTAAATTCCCAATCTGGCCCTCATACCATCATGGCCACTTAATCACCCCCAACTCTCAATTGTCTCATTCATCCCCCCCTACTGTAACTATTCACCTGGTCGTTGCTGTAAATGAGATTGTGTTGTCAGTCAACTTACCTGGTAAAATAAAAGGTAAAATAAATGGTCAAGTAGATTTAAGTCGAAACTTTAAAATCGGCCACTCAGGAACATTCACTGTCTTCTTGGTAAGCAACTCCAGTGTAGATTTGGCCCTTTATTTTAGTTTATTGTCCTACTGAAAGACATCTCCCAGTGTCTGGTGGAAAGCAGACCAAACCAGGTTTTCCTCTAGGATTTAGCATGTGCTTAGCCTCATTTCGTGTATTATTTATCCTGAAAAACTCCTGTGTCCTTAGAAATTACAAGCATATCCATAACATGGTGCAGCCACCACTATGCTTTAAAATATGGAGAGTGGTACAATATTTGTATTTGTATTTGCCCAAAACATAACACTTTGTATTTCAGGACAAAAAGTTAGTTGCGTCGCCACATGTTTTGCAGTACTATTTTAGTTCATTCATCATTATTGACAGTGTGAAAAGAGTGAAAAGAAAAAAGCCTGTACGGAATAAAAATATTCCAAAATGTGCATCCTGTTTGCAACAAGACTTAAGTAATGCTGCAAAAAATGTGGCAAAGCAGCTAACTTTTTGTCCTGACCACAACGTGTTGCGTTCCTGAGTGGCTGAGTTACAGTTTTGACATAAATCTACTTGAACATCTATGGCAAGACCTGAAAATGGTTGTCTAGCAATGATCAACAACCCATTTGACAGAGCTTGCCCAAATAATAATGGGCAAATGTTGCACAATCCAGGTGTGGGAAGCTCTTAGAGACTTACCCAGAAAGACTCACAGCCGTAATCGCTGCCAAAGGTGCTTCTACAAAGTGTTGACTCAGGGACGTGAATACTTATGTAAATTAGACATTTATGCATTTCATTTTCAATTAATTTTCCAAAACAAAATGTAGAAAAACATTGTGTGTAGACGGGTGAAAATTTCATTTCGAATTCAGGCTGTAACAAAATGAAGTCAAGGGGTATGAATTCTGTCTGAAGCCACTGCATATCTGTTTACTAGATCCTATTCATACAGTGTTCTGTCTCTGCCTTTGACCATATTCTGGTGATTGTGGTTGCCATCCTTGAACAGGGGCAACATTTCAGAGTACTTGAAATGTGCTCAACTGTATTCAATAATACATAGGGCTAGAGCAAACCATCTACATTACTACCTCTACATTTTTTGGGGGAATATCTGTGACCTCACAGCGTAAGAGCCATAGGATGCATTTACACAGGCAGCCAAATTCTGATATTAACCAATCACACCAGAGCTTTTAACATCAGATCCTTTTTCAGAGCTGATCTGATTGGTCAAAATGTGTGTGAAGGAAATATCAGAATTGAGCTAGCTGTGTAAACGCAGCAACAGCTGCCTTTTGTGGTGGAACTCTAGAAGAAGGCATTTTAGAGATGTTGAGACAGGTTGCCTTCTGATTCTCTACCCTTTATCCAGAAGTGTAGAAGAAGGCATTTTAGAGATGTTGAGACAGGTTGCCTTCTGATTCTCTACCCTTTATCCAGAAGTGTAGAAGAAGGCATTTTAGAGATGTTGAGACAGGTTGCCTTCTGATTCTCTACCCTTTATCCAGAAGTGTAGAAGAAGGCATTTTAGAGATGTTGAGACAGGTTGCCTTCTGATTCTCTACCCTTTATCCAGAAGTGTGCACCCTCCCCCCCATGCATTTAAAGCTAGCGGATTGGTGCAAGCATGGCTGGAGGGAGTTCCCACCATATCCCTTACACCAGTCCATTCCTTTTATAATCGATGAGAGGGGAAATGTACGAGTGCACAGTTTCGGAGAAGGGTAGAGAATCAGACAGAAAGCCACAATTGGCAGATGAGGTGAGGAACAGTCACTGTCCCGCTTCTCATTAGAACTACACCTATGGGCAGTAAAAATCAATAGTGACCTCAATGGCCTCTGGAACACTTTTCCCCTCCTTTAAACATTAGCCTCCTCTTTGGGATTCGGGTTGTGTTGTTGCCAGAGGAGGACCGAGGGGGGGGGGGGCAAGTAATAGCTGTAGTTATACCTCCACTGTGCTCAATCGCACCATTAGAGCAAAGTCAAACCGTAGCGGCCTGCAGGGAAGGGGAGTGGTGCGCGAGATGAGCAAGGACGGACAGCTGGTGGAAGAGAGAGGGATAAGAGCGAGTTTCCAAACATGAGAAAGGAAAGGAACACCACAGCAGCTAGTAATCATTGCAACTCTTGTTTAATTCCTATGAAATAAAGCCTCTTTAACAGTTAAATGAAATGGCTAGTATGACATTGACAGATGTGATTCACATACACAAGGCTTGCACTATGTACAATGTGACTAAGGGTATGAGAAACATGCTTCCTCAGTTGGTCCAGGATACCTTACAGTACCCAATATAAAGAGTCAACACACCATTTGAAAATTCATCATTTCTTCACCGGAGTAGAAATTGAATTTATGGTTCTAAAATCTCAAAAAATAAGGATCACAATTTGATAATCAAACCATTTTCTCCGTCACCTCGTGAGGTTAGTTAATATATATTCACAAAATAAACATAGAAAGAATAGTCATACAGACAGACAAAATTGAATAGTAACATTGATTTGACATTTTACGAAGAATGCTACAAAACAAGCCCAGAAGTAGAAGTTCTGGAGTTGGAAAACGTTGAGCCGTTTGTATACGGCCATTTGTGTACGACCATTTTGGGGTTTAGTCGACGCAAGGTCACATTCGCAACTACTGCGACACATCTTCGCAAAATTCAATGGTTCTGCAGACAAGTTTACGGTAAAGTGCAACTACCATGGTTGCATTGAACATGTTTTTCTTTGTACAAATATTTTACATCAATATGTGACTAAGACATTTAAATACTTGTGAAACCCCCGTAATACACCCCCACCCTTTTCCCCAGGACCTCTCGCAAGAAAAAACAAAAATACATTATTGAAACTGTACACAAATATTCTGTCCATTTGATTTTCCGTTTCCTTGTTAGCGGTTGGTATGGCTTCTTTAAAAAAAAAAAGACTTGTAGCTGGTTTTATAGAACAACTCAGAAAGCTGATGCACGTAGACTGCTGACGTCACGTGCCCATTTGAAGGGTTTCTCCTTTCTGTAAAAGTGTGAGAAATGGGTAAATAAATGGATGCAGAGAGGTACGGCGTTGATGCTCGCGAGAGTCTATTCATGTCTATACATTGTGTCTTGCACAATGGAAAAGATACAGAGGTGCGGAAGAAGCCTCCCTCTCCCGCTGCAGTTCCAGGAGCTGCCCATCACCACAGTGAGAAAATTCAAATGAAGAGACATGCAACCGAGGAGGGCTTCCTCTGCCGCCCTGTTTTCAACTCCTGTGTAGCGGATGCTACTGTCCATTAGCTAGCCTCCGTTAGCTTCGTCAACCGCTAGCTTCCGTTAGCATAGATTAAGTTATCTTTCATAGCATTAGCTGAGCTCCTGTGAGCCTAGCTAGCACTGCGGAGTGGTATGTCTCATTAAAACAGGGGGCCGGGGCCCTTTTCCTGAGGGGGGAAATGTGCATTGAGCAGAGTCTCCATGTATGACACGTAGCTGGAGCTAGGCGTGTAGACTTCGCCCTGGTGCTGGGAGGGCATGTCTGGGGACAGGGCCAGCAGGGGGGCGGCTGGGAGATGGTCAGCGAGACAGGGGTCAGGGAGAGCGGGCATTGGGTTAAGGGTGGGCTCGGGGATGGGTATTGCCAGAGCCTGTGTGAGGGTAGGGGCACTGATGTCAGTGTTGGGGGGAGCAGGCGAATGGCTGGGGGTGGTGGGTGTAATACTGTGAGGTGCTGGGGCTGTAGCAGGGAGGTGGCGTCCGAGGTGCTGCTGCGTTGAGTCCATGAGGGCTTGAGGTGGGGGGTGAGGAGCGGGGAGGCGAGGCCGCTTGGCTGCCTGTGGTTCATCTCCTGACATAACACCTTCCTGGGTTGGTATTGCCTGGAGAGGTAAGATACAGCTTATGATTAAAACAGTGGCATGAAATAGACACAATCCCTTCTTCCATACCTTTGCCCCTACACCATACAAACCACTACAACCTTTTCAACCAAACTGTAAGCATGTATGTTTCCCATCAAGTAAAGTACACAACATGAC
Organism: Oncorhynchus kisutch; assembly: GCF_002021735.2. Classification (NCBI taxonomy): domain Eukaryota; kingdom Metazoa; phylum Chordata; class Actinopteri; order Salmoniformes; family Salmonidae; genus Oncorhynchus; species Oncorhynchus kisutch. The sequence goes on along the minus strand of NC_034186.2, from coordinate 45,802,512 downwards.
CAAAAGTATGTGGACACCTGCTCGTCAAACATCTAATTCCAAAACCATGGGCATTAGTTTGGAGTTGGTACCCCCTTCGTCGGGCACTGATGTTGGGCGATTAGGCCTGGCTTGCAGTCGGCGTTCCAATTAGTCCCAAAGGTGTTCGATGGGGTTGAGGTCAGGGCTCTGTGCAGGCCAGGTTCTTCCACACCGATCTCGACAAACCATTTCTGTATGGACCTCGCTTTGTGCACGGAGGCATTGTCATGTTGAAATAGGAAAGGGCCTTCCCCAAACTGTTGCCACAAAGTTGGAAGTACAATGTTGAAATAGGAAAGGGCCTTCCCCAAACTGTTGCCACAAAGTTGGAACTACAATGTAATTGTATACTGTAGCATTAAGATTTCCTTTCACTAGAACTATGGGGCCTAACCCGAACCATGAAAACAGCCCCAGACCATTATTCCTCCTCCACCAAACTTTACAGTTGGCACTATACATTGGGGCAGGTAGCATTCTCCTGGCATCCGCCAAACACAAATTAGTCTGTCGGACTGCCAGATGGTGAAGCGTGATACATCACTCCAGAGAACGCGTGTCCACTGCTCCAGAGTCAAATGGTGGCAAGCTTTACACCACTCCAGCTGACGCTTGACATTGCGCATGGTGATCTTAGGCTTATGTGCGGCTAGCCGGCCATGGAAACCCATTTCATGAAGCTCCCGACAAACAGTTCTTGTGCAGTTTGGAACTCGGTAGTGAGTGTTGCAACCGAGGACAGACAATTTTATACACTACACGCTTCAGCACCCGGGCAGTCCCATTCTGTGAGCTTGTGTGGCTTTGTGGCTGAGCCGTTGTTGCTCCTAGACGTTTCCACTTCACAATAACATCACTTACAGTTGACCAGGGAGCTCCAGTAGGGCAGAAAACTGACAAACTTAATTGTTGGAAAGGTGGCATCCTATGATGGTGCCATGTTGAAAGTCACTGAGCTCTTCAGTAAGGCCATTCCACTGCCAATGTTGACCTAAGGAGATTGCATGGCGGTGTGCTCGATTTGTATTCATGTGTCAGCAACTGGTGTGGCTGAAACAGCCGAATCCACTCATTTGAAGGGGTGTCCACATACTTTTGTATATAAACAGTATGTACAACTCCCCGCCTTATCCATTTGGACAGTGAAGCTGACATTTTATATTTTAGCATTGTACCCTAGGACTTTGGATATGAGATCAAATAATTCATATGAGGCGATTGCACAGAATGTCACCCTTTACTTGAGGGTATTTTCATACATATCTGTTTCAACATTTAGAAATGAAAGCACTTCTTATATTTAGTCCCCCCGTTTAAAAAAGTCATAAGTATCTGAACATAGTTTATTTACAGTGCATTCGGAAAGTATTCAGACCCCTTGACTTTTTCCACATTTTGATACGTTACAGCTTTATTATAAAATGGATATATATTTTTCCTCGTCAATCTACACACAATGCCCCCATAACGACGAAGTAAAAACTGGTTTTTAGACATTTTTGCAAATCTATGAAAATGCTAAACATACCTTATTTACTTAAGTATTCAGACCCTTTGCTATAAGACTCGAAATTGAAATCAGGTGCATCCTGTTTCCATTGATCATCCTTGAAATATTTCTACAACTTCATTGGTGTCCACCTGTGGTAAATTCAATTGATTGGACATGATTTGGAAAGGCACACACCTGTCTATAAAAGGTCCCACAGTTGACAGTGCATGGGCCCATCCCTATGGTGAAGCATGGTGGAGGCAGCATCATGCTGTGGGGATGTTTTTCAGCGGCAGGGACTGGGAGACTAGTCAGGATTGAGGGAAAGATGAAAGGAGCACGGAGAGATCCTTGACCTCAGACTAGGGCGAAGGTTCACCTTCCAACAGGACAACGACCTTAAGCACACAGCCAAGACCATGCAGGAGTGGCTTCGGGACAAGTCTCTGAATATCCCTTGAGTTGCCCAGCCAGAGCCCGGACTTGAACACAATCGAACATCTCTGGAGAGACCTGAAAATAACTGCAGCGGAGCTCCCCGTCCAACCTAACAGAGCATGAGAGGATCTGCAGAGAATAATTGGAGAATCTCCCCAAATACAGGTGTGTCAAGCTTGCAGCGTCATACCCAAGAAGACTCGAGGCTGCAATCGCTGCCAAAGGTGCTTCAACAAAGTACTGAGTAAAGGATCTGAATAGTTATGTAAATGAGATATACGTTTTTATTTGTTCATTTCCACTCAATTCTAAACACCTGTTTTTGCTATGTAATTATGGGGTATTGTCTGTAGATTGATGAGGGGAAAAAATGATTTAATACATTTCAGAATAAGGGGTCTGAATACTTTCCAGATGCACTGTACATACGGTGGGAAGTACATTTTATAAAAGGGCTCAGCACAGCCCTGACTGAACTGAGCATCATAACGTAATGTGCAATAATATTGTACACGCACCAATTTCCCACTCCTGCCATCCTCTCCCCCAGCCCAGCCCACTCCTGCCATCCTCTCCCCAGCCCAGCCCACTCCTGCCATCCTCTCCCCCAGCCCAGCCCACTCCTGCCATCCTCTCCCCCAGCCCAGCCCACTCCTGCCATCCTCTCCCCCAGCCCAGCCCACTCCTGCCATCCTCTCCCCCAGCCCAGCCCACTCCTGCCATCCTCTCCCCCAGCCCAGCCCACTCCTGCCATCCTCTCCCCAGCCCAGCCCACTCCTGCCATCCTCTCCCCCAGCCCAGCCCACTCCTGCCATCCTCTCCCCAGCCCAGCCCACTCCTGCCATCCTCTCCCCCAGCCCAGCCCACTCCTGCCATCCTCTCCCCCAGCCCAGCCCACTCCTGCCATCCTCTCCCCCAGCCCAGCCCACTCCTGCCATCCTCTCCCCCAGCCCAGCCCACTCCTGCCATCCTCTCCCCAGCCCAGCCCACTCCTGCCATCCTCTCCCCAGCCCAGCCCACTCCTGCCATCCTCTCCCCCAGCCCAGCCCACTCCTGCCATCCTCTCCCCCAGCCCAGCCCACTCCTGCCATCCTCTCCCCCAGCCCAGCCCACTCCTGCCATCCTCTCCCCCAGCCCAGCCCACTCCTGCCATCCTCTCCCCAGCCCAGCCCACTCCTGCCATCCTCTCCCCCAGCCCAGCCCACTCTTGCCATCCTCTCCCCCAAACCATCCCTGCTTCCCTCTCCCCAGCCCATCCCCCTGATTCCCTCTCCCCAGCCCTAGTAGGTGGGTGCCAGGTGATCTCGTACCAGGCGGGCGCAGACCCTTTTGGGCAGGTCCTGCTCCAGCGAGTGGATCTCTGTTTGCTTCAGTAACAACTGTGACTCATCCTGGAACTCCACCTGAATAGTGGAGAAGACGAGAGAGAAAAGAGAGATGGAAATGGAGAAAGAGAGAGGGCAAGAGAGTGAGAGAGAGAAAAGAGAGATGGAAATGGAGAAAGAGAGAGGGCAAGAGAGTGAGAGAGAGAAAAGAGAGATGGAAATGGAGAAAGAGAGAGGGCAAGAGAGTGAGAGAGAGAAAAGAGAGATGGAAATGGAGAAAGAGAGAGGGCAAGAGAGTGAGAGAGAGAAAAGAGAGATGGAAATGGAGAAAGAGAGAGGGCAAGAGAGTGAGAGAGAGAAAAGAGAGATGGAAATGGAGAAAGAGAGAGGGCAAGAGAGTGAGAGAGAGAAAAGAGAGATGGAAATGGAGAAAGAGAGAGGGCAAGAGAGTGAGAGAGAGAAAAGAGAGATGGAAATGGAGAAAGAGAGAGGGCAAGAGAGTGAGAGAGAGAAAAGAGAGATGGAAATGGAGAAAGAGAGAGGGCAAGAGAGTGAGAGAGAGAAAAGAGAGATGGAAATGGAGAAAGAGAGAGGGCAAGAGAGTGAGAGAGAGAAAAGAGAGATGGAAATGGAGAAAGAGAGAGGGCAAGAGAGTGAGAGAGAGAAAAGAGAGATGGAAATGGAGAAAGAGAGAGGGCAAGAGAGTGAGAGAGAGAAAAGAGAGATGGAAATGGAGAAAGAGAGAGGGCAAGAGAGTGAGAGAGAGAAAAGAGAGATGGAAATGGAGAAAGAGAGAGGGCAAGAGAGTGAGAGAGAGAAAAGAGAGATGGAAATGGAGAAAGAGAGAGGGCAAGAGAGTGAGAGAGAGAAAGAGAGATGGAAATGGAGAAAGAGAGAGGGCAAGAGAGTGAGAGAGAGAAAAGAGAGATGGAAATGGAGAAAGAGAGAGGGCAAGAGAGTGAGAGAGAGAAAAGAGAGATGGAAATGGAGAAAGAGAGAGGGCAAGAGAGTGAGAGAGAAAAAAAAGAAGCTTTAATAAAAAGTTGATGAAGTGTCATACTTGGAAAAACTACAAAAACAGACCCTTTGACTTTTGGAGAGTCCCTGGCTCCAAGTTGGATAAGTCAATAGGACAAAATACAGTACCAGAATTGCGTGATTGAAGGTAACAAACACAAACACCAGGGTTTCCATTAGCAGGTAATAGCCGGCTTTTGGGCACCCAAAAAAATGGAAAGCCGATAAATAAAAAACTGCCACCGGCCAATTGTCCGGGAGAAGAAAAAAGTCTGATGGCAAAATACCGTTTTAGCATGTTCATCGACGGAAATACCAGTCAATGTAAATACATTTCGATTGGTCATGCTTATCAGTCCATAGGTCCATTTGCATAATGTAGTGGAATTAAATTGGCGCGGGTGTATTTTCGTTAGTAGTTATGTTTATCACAAGTGCACAGCACATGAGTAGGAAATCTGTCAAGGCAGCGTGAGAGCAACAGCTAGAGCTTCTCAAACAGCTCATTCGTTGCTGCTGGACTAAATGTGCTTTTATAAAGACCAATCATCGGGTAACAAAAATTCAACAAATGCAAACGGAGGTTGATTAAAAATAGCTACAATTATTTAAAAAATGTCAACTGGTAATTGAAGCGTGCTTCCCATTCCCCATTCTATTACATAAGCAATGTTAGGCAGGTTATCAGCTCGTTACCCACCATTTTGGAATGAGCTGGAGAGGGTATGCATTTTGAAAACTCTGGTGTGTGAGTGAGTGAGAGAGAGGCCCTTTGGGGTGGTGACGGCTACTAGACAAGGTCGCGCTCGCCACCCTGACACAGGCACCAGCTGGAGAGTTGATTTTAACAGCTTCTTAGCGCTGGCTCACACAGACATCTCACCGCCAGTAAGACGGGGAGGGAATACACTTTTTGAGAAGTTTTTCTTTCTTTTTTTCTTCTGAAAGTGTTGTGGTTGTTTGTTATGTTGGAAATAACATCTGAAAAAACAGGATTTTGGTCTGCTGTCCAAACAGAAAAATAGACCAGTGAGAATGCAGGCAGGTGTAAACACACATATATACAAGCACAGTGAGACTCCTAGATTAGAGCGCACACACACACACATGCGCAGACAGAGGCATGTCCATGAACTCACATCGACTGCATTCGGAAAGTATTCAGACCCCTGGACTTTTCCCACATTCTGTTACGTTACAGCCTTATTCTAAAATGGATTAAATATATTTTTCAATTGAGTTCAAGTCCGGGCTCTGGCTGGGCGAGTCAAGGACATTCAAGAGGCTTGTCCCGAAGCCACGGCTGTGTGCTTAGGGTTGTTGTCTTGTCGGAAGGTGAACCTTCACCCCAGTCTGAGGTCCTGAGCAGGTTTTCATCAAGGATCTCTCTGTACTTTGCTCCATTTATCTATGCCTCGATCCTGACTAGTCTCCCAGTCGCTGAAAAACATCCCCACAGCATGATGCTGCCGCCACCATGTTTCACCATAGGGTTGGTGCCAGGTTTCCTACAGACGTGACGCTTGGCTTTCAGGCCAAAGCGTTCAATCTTGGTTTCATCAGACCAGAGAATCTTGTTTCTCATGGTCTGAGAATCTTTAGGTGCCTTTTGGCAAAGTCCGAGCGGGCTGTTAAGTGCCTTTTACTGAACAAGTGTGTGCCTTTCCAAATCATGTCCAATCAATTGAATTTAACACAGGTGGACTCCAATCAAGTTGTAGAAACATCTCAAGGATGTTCAATGGAAACAGGATGCACCTGAGCTCAATTTCAAGTCTCATAGCAAAGGGTCTGAATACTTATGTAAATAAGGTATTTCTGTTTTTTTTATTATAAATTTGCAAAAATGCCAGAAAAACCTGTCTCCAAGTGTCATTATGGGGTATTGTGTGTAGATTGCTGAGTAAAAAATTGTATTTGAACCATTTTAGAATAAGGCTGTAACGTAACAAAATGTGGGAAGAGTCAAGGGGTCTGAATACTTTCCGAAGACACTGTACATACAGACAGACTCACACACTGATAAAAGGGATTGGTCTGTGTGATCCTAAACCAGAAAAAGTGTGTGTGGCATTTGTCTTGTCATATCACACATCGCCCATGCCGAGTATGTGTGAGCTCTGAGCGCTGAAAGTGTGTGTGAGCGCACAGAAGTGCTCACGAGGCTAAGACCAGGCCGACTTGCTTCGAGATTAATATAACAGGCTCTTTCTCTCGCCGTGTGTGTGTGTGTACGCACCACATGTCTTCTGAGGAGTTGTGTTTCTCCGGTACAAATTCCAGGAACACCCACCTCTCCTCTAAGCGGTATACCTCGTAAGCACTCTGCGCTTCGCACCACTAAATTCCCCACGTGCTGGCCGCAAATGCTAAATCTCTCGACTTTTACGTTTCAATGCCCGCTGTATCAAGATCCTCCGCCATAACCTACAAGGGCGGCCATCTTTTTTTCGCACGCAGATAAATAGCGTGCTGGAGAGTAAGAGTCCTGTAGGTTGTAAGTTGTGTCGTAAAGAGGCTTGAGCTCTAGAACCGACCTCGTGCAGTGATAGGGAATCAATGTAAATGCCTTTCATAAAGCCTACTAAAAGAGTTTACAACAGGTTTGAGGGGAAATATATTATTCTTGACCTGCCACGCATCCTAGTGGTAGAACGATAATATACAGTAGCTCCATTTAGCCCTAGGCTATGCTAATGTGGACTTTATGACTCAAGTGACGCTTTTTAAGACGTCAGATGTTTACAAACTTCAAAAGTGGTCGGGATAGGATTTTAAGCCATATACCCCTCGGATCCACATGGCGGTACAAAGGGGTGTACAGGCTTCTGTACTAGACTAGCTCGAACATCCCGATTCCAACTAATCAACTTGACATTAGTGCTGGGCTCGAATCAAAAAACTGCACCGAAGCCTATAGTCGCTCTCCGGGTAAAATGGTTGGTGACCGGCCACGGGGCTCGTGGGCTGATGAGGGGGAGGGAATAAAGGAAAGTATGGGAGGCCACCGCTACTCACCTGGTAGTGCTTGTGGACGTGGTCCCTGACGTAGGAGGCGTTGAGCGCCTTGCCCTCCGCGGTGTGGACCAACATCAGCTCGCCCATCTCTGGCGGGCCGTTACGAAGACAGTCATGACTCTGGAAGAGGGAGACATTGGGGGGGTGAGGGTATGAGAGGAGGGAACAAGACAAGAACAGGTTAGGATTTGATGCATCCAACATATCCATTCGATATGCCGCTCTATGAAACACGGCTTGGAGAGCTCATTTTCTCTCCTGTTGTTATGTTCGTCGACTAGGTCAACACTTCACCATGTAATGGTCACCTCACTGTTTTAAACCTTAACGATTAACATTGACGGGGCTGTAGTGGAGCGGGTCGAGTGTTTCAAGCTCCTTGGTGTCCACACCACCAACAAACTATCATGGTCTAAACACACCAAGCCAGTCGTGAAGAGGACACAACGCAACCTTTTCCCCCTCAGGAGACTGAAAAGATTTGGCATGGGTCCCCACATCCTCAAAAAGTTCTACAGCTGCACCATCGAGAGCATTCTGACCGGTTGCATCACCGCCTGGTATGGCAACTGCTCGGCATCTGACCGTAAGGCACTACAGATGGTAGTGCGAACGGCCCAGTACATCACCGGGGCAAGCTTCTTGCCATCCAGTACCTATTTAATAGGTGGTGTCAGAGGAAAGCCCATACAAGTGTTAGAGACTCCAGTCACCCAAGTAATAGACTGTTCTCTGCTACAGCACGTCAAGCGGTACCAGAGCGTCAAGTCTAGGACCAAAAGGCTCCTTAATAACTTCTACCCCCAAGCCATAAGACTGCTGAACAACTAATCAAATGGCCACCAGATTATTTACATTGACCCCCCCCATTTGTTTTGTACACTGCTGCTACTCACTGTTTATTACCTATACATAGTCCCCTCACCCCTACCTACATGTACAAATTACCTCAACTAACCTGTACCCCTGCACACGGACTCTGTACCGGTGCCCCCTGTATATAGCCTCGTTATTGTTATTCTTATTGTGTTACTTTTTATTATTAATTCTACTTTAGTCTACTTGGTAAATATTTTCTTAACTCTTCTTGAACTGCACTATTGGTTAAGGGCCTGTAAGTAAGCATTTCACGGTAAGGTTGTATTCGGCGCATGTGACAAATAAACTTTGCTTTGATTAAGACACCGAGCGGTGTAGAGTGGAACTCACCACAATGTTCTCTGGGAATAAGTTGTCGCAGTAGGAGCCGTCATCATAGTTGACCTCGTAGAAGGTGTGCGACGCCATGCCGATGATGGTGCAGGGGTAGAACCAGCCGTCGCTGTTCCGACCAATCACCTTCTGGCCCAGAGAGAACTCCCCCCTTGGCCCCGCCCTCGCCTTGACAGACAGACAGACAGAGGGAGGGTGTTTGAGTATTTGACATGGAGGGAAATATCATGTACTTGATTAAAATCTATCTATTGCCATTTTATTTATATGTTGTTAGAGCAGTGGATCACAGACAGTGCACAGCCTTCATATTCTATGATAATTTCAGTTGGCAGGAAACCCATAAGCGGGACATATGAGATTTAATCTGAAAAACGTATAGTGTAGCAGTGAAGCTAACACTTAGCCTGACACATTCATAACATAAAGCTAAGTAGAAGCTGTTCGTTTTACAAATGTCTATTTCACACAGCGTAACACAGCTCGCACCTTGTGATTGGTCTTCTTGTGCTTGTGGCACGTGACGGACACCACGTAGGGCCAATCGGCGGGCTTCATGAGCACGCCGGCGATGTGAGCGCAGGTGACATGAAAGGAGGTGGAGCAGCTGTCGTGGGAACACTGGATACACGCGCCGCACATCTGCTTGGTGTTTTTATGGCAGTACACACACTTCTGCAACAACAGATAAGGGAATAGGCGTGTTAAGAGTCAAAACATCGTACTGACAGTGTCTAAAGTCTGTCTAAAAAAATAAACACTTTTCTACACTATTGTCAGAGCATTTAGTATTTCAGGAGTATGTTTCAATATCGACAAGAGCAAGAGACTTGGCTGAAAATAAATGCTTAACTTTGATGGAGTTTACTTTGATACGGAAGCAACACAGTTTACCTGTTGTGTCCGAAGTTGACATTAAAAAACAAAAACATCCAAATATTGTTCGAGCAAAAACGATATTTCAGGGGTACAGTTTTAGTCAAAACATGGTGTAAAAGCAAGTGAACAATGAATAAATGCTCATCGTAAGTTCGGCGAAACAGTATTTCACTCTAAAGTTTTACAAGTGAAACTTTTGTTCTTTGTAAATGTCATGAAAAGGTGAGAAACACTCATTCAAATGCAGTTACAAAGGTGGTGCGCTCTGTTGCGCACAGCAGGAGTTTAAACGAGGCAACATTTTAAGTTGGCTCTTCAAACTAAATATTATCCTTCATCTGTTATTTTCCTGTCCATCCTTTCTTCTCTCTGCCTCCTTGATCCTCTCGTACGTGGCATTCCCCCACCTCGCATCGGTCGCTCATCTCTTTCAGTCTTTCTCCCATCTCTCCTTCACCCTCAAGACCTGTTTTCTAACTCGCCTCCCTCTCTCACCATCCGCCTTTTTCCTTCCTACCACTCTTTCAACCTATTCCGATCCCATCTCCACACTCTCCTTCTCTCCATTCCTTTCTTCTTCTCTCCCATCTCTCCCCCCTCACTTTCTTAACCCCTCTCCCTGCCTGCCCCCCCCCCCTCGCCTCGCTCGCTCCCCATCCCTCTTCTGTCTCCTTCTCTCTCGCTGACAGATTGCATATAGCCCGCCGTGACCCGCAGGAGATCGATGGAAAATAAAAAATATTTATTAAAATGTCAATACTTCATTTTAGACCCCGTGGGCCAGCGGTGGAAATGCACAACAGCTCTCGATAGGGCCTCGGCTAGGAGATATTTCACCGGCCTCGCAGTCGCCTGATTTAATATTCCACTGGGCAGAATCATGAGACAGGCTTCACAAACGGAACGAACCACAGGAGGAGATTTATGGACGTCAACAAACATTTATTTATTTGTTTGTTTGTTTAGCTTGCCCCTTTTTTTGCTTTGGTCTTTGCCGGCTGAGGTAGAACCAATGCATCAAATTTCCTCATAGAAATACAGTTGAAGTCGGAAGTTTACAGCCAAATACATTTAAACTCAGTTTTTCACAATTCCTGACATTTAACCCTAGTAACAATTCCCTGTCTTAGGTCAGTTTGGATCACCACTTTATTTTATTAAGAATGTGAAATGTCAGAATAATAGTAGAGAGAATGACTTATTTCAGCTTTTATTTCTTTCATCACATTCCCAGTGGGTCAGAAGTTTACATATATTCAATTGGTATTTGGTAGCATTGCCTTTAAAATTGTTTAACTTGGGTCAGATGTTTCGGGTAGCCTTCCACAAGCTTCTCACAATAAGTTTGGTGAATTTTGGCCCATTCCTCCTGACAGAGCTGGTGTAACAGAGTCAGGTTTGTAGGCCTCCTTGCTCGCACACGCTTTTTCAGTTTTGCCCACAAATGTTCTATAGGATTGAGGTCAGGGCTTTGTGATGGCCACTCCAATACTTTGTTGTACTTAAGCCATTTTGCCACAACTTTGGAAGTATGCTTGGGGTCATTGTCCATTTGGAAGACCCATTTGCGACCAAGCTCCAACTTCCTGACTGATGTCTTGAGATTTTGCTTCAATATATCCACATAATTGTCCTTCTCATGATGCCATCTATTTTGTAAAGTGCACCAGTCACTCCTGCAGCAAAGCACCCCTACAACATGATGCTGCCACTCCCGTGCTTCACGGGTGAGATGGTGTTCTTCGGCTTGCAAGCCTCCCCCTTTTTTCTCCAAACATAACGATGGTCATTATGGCCAAACAGTTCTATTTCTGTTTCATCAGACCAGAGGACATTTCTCCAAAAAGTATGATCTTTGTCCCCATGTGAGTTGCAAACTGTAGTCTGGCTGAGCGGCCAGACTACAGTTTCCTTACTGAGCGGCCTTTCAGGTTATGTTGATATAGGACTCGTTTTACTGTGGATATAGATACTTTTGTACCCGTTTCCTCCAGCATCTTCACAAGGTTCTTTGCTGCTGTTCTGGGATTGATTGCCACTTTGCGCACCAAAGTACGTTCATCTCTAGGAGACAGAACACGTCTCCTTCCTGAGCGGTATGACGGCTGCGTGGTCCCATGGTGTTTATACTTGCGTACTATTGTTTGTACAGATGAACGTGGTATCTTCAGGCGTTTGGAAATTGCTCCCAAGGATGAACCAGACTTGTCTACAATTTTTTTTCGGAGGTCTTGGCTGATTTCTTTTGATTTTCCCATGATGTCAAGCAAAGAGGCACTGAGTTTGAAGGTAGGCCTTGAAATACATCCACAGGTACACCTCCAATTGATTCAAATGTTGTCAATTAGCCTATCAGAAGCTTCTAAAGCCATATAACATAATTTTCTGGAATTTTCCAAGCTGTTTAAAGGCACAGTCAACATAGTGTTGACATAGTGTTGACTTGATTGCCTTGCCCTCCGCAAGACCGAATACAAACAGTGCAGCTATTCCCTCCGCAAGGCTATCAAACAAGCTAAACGTCAGTATAGAGACCAAGTAGAATCTCAATTCAACGACACAAGAGGTATGTGGCAGGGTCTACAGTCAATCACGGATTACAAAAAGAAAACCAGCCCCGTCACGGAACAGGATGTCTTGCTCCCAGGCAGACTAAATAACTTTTTTGCCCGCTTTGAGGACAATACAGTGCCACTGACACGTCCCGCAACCAAAACATGCAGCCTCTCCTTCACTGCAGCCGAGGTGAGTAAAACATTTAAACGTGTTAACCCTCGCAAGGCTGCAGGCCCAGACGGCATCCCCAGCCGCGCCCTCAGAGCATGCGCAGACCAGCTGGCCGGTGTGTTTACGGACATATTCAATCAATCCCTATCCCAGTCTGCTGTTCCCACATGCTTCAAGAGGGCCACCATTGTTCCTGTTCCCAAGAAAGGTAACTGAGCTAAACGACTACCGCCTCGTAGCACTCACTTCCATCATCATGAAGTGCTTTGAGAGACTAGTCAAGGACCATATCACCTCCACCCTACCTGACACCCTAGACCACTCCAATTTGCTTACCGCCCAAATAGGTCCACAGACGATGCAATCTCAACCACACTGCACACTGCCCTAACCCATCTGGACAAGAGGAATACCTATGTGAGAATGCTGTTCATCGACTACAGCTCGGCATTTAACACCATAGTACCCCCCCAAGCTCGTCATCAAGCTCGAGACCCTGGGTCTCGACCCCGCCCTGTGCAACTGGGTACTGGACTTCCTGACGGGCCGCCCTCAGGTGGTGAGGGTAGGCAACAACATCTCCACCCCGCTGAACCTCAACACTGGGGCCCCACAAGGGTGCGTTCTGAGCCCTCTCCTGTACTCCCTGTTCACCCACGACTGCGTGGCCACGCACGCCTCCAACTCAATCATCAAGTTTGCGGCTGACACAACAGTGGTAGGCTTGATTACCAACAACGACGAGACGGCCTACAGGGAGGAGGTGAGGGCCCTCGGAGTGTGGTGTCAGGAAAATAACCTCACACTCAATGTCAACAAAACTAAGGAGATGATTGTGGACTTCAGGAAACAGCAAAGGGAAGACCCCCCTATCCACATCGATGGAACAGTAGTGGAGAGGGTAGCAAGTTTTAAGTTCCTCAGCATACACATCACAGACAAACTGAATTGGTCCACCCACACAGACAGCATCGTGAAGAAGGCGCAGCAGCGCCTCTTCAACCTCAGGAGGCTGTAGAAATTCGTCTTGTCACCAAAAGCACTCACAAACTTCTACAGATGCACAATCGAGAGCATCCTGGCGGGCTGTATCACTGCCTGGTACGGCAACTGCTCCGCCCACAACCGTAAGGCTCTCCAGAGGGTAGTGAGGTCTGCACAACGCATCACCGGGGCCAAACTACCTGCCCTCCAGGACACCTACACCACCCGATGTTACAGGAAGGCCATAAAGATCATCAAGGACAACAACCACCCGAGCCACTGCCTGTTCACCCCGCTATCATCCAGAAGGCGAGGTCAGTACAGGTGCATCAAAGCTGGGACCGAGAGACTGAAAAACAGCTTCTATCTCAATGCCATCAGACTGTTAAACAGCCACCACTAACATTGAGTGGCTGCTGCCAACACACTGACTCAACTCCAGCCACTTTAATAATGGGAATTGATGGGAAATGTCAAATATATCACTAGCCACTTTAAACAATGCTACCTAATATAATGTTTACATACCCTACATTATTCATCTCATATGTATACGTATATACTGTACTCTATATCATCTACTGCATCTTTATGTAATACATGTATCACTAGCCACTTCAACTATGCCACATTGTTTACATACTCATCTCATATGTATATACTGTACTCGATACCATCTACTGTATCTTGCATATGCCGCTCTGTACCATCACTCATTCATATATCTTTATGTACATATTCTTTATCCCCTTACACTGTGTATAAGACAGTAGTTTTGGAATTGTTAGTTAGATTACTTGTTGGTTATTACTGCAATGTCGGAACTAGAAGCACAAGCATTTCGCTACACTCGCATTAACATCTGCTAACCATGTGTATGTGACAAATAAAATGTGATTTGATGTAAACTTCTGACCCACTGGAATTGTGATACAGTGAATTATAAGTGAAATAATCAACAATTGTTGGAAAATGTACTTGTGTCATGCACAGTCGATGTCCTAACCAACTTACCAAAACTATAGTTTGTTAAGTTTTAACAAGACATATGTGGAGTGTTTGAAAAACGAGTTTTGTCTGACCGTCTTTGTTTCTCCCTGGCTGTACCATTGATGCCCCGTCCACTCATGCTATACTGCATTTCCAACCCACTGCATCAACTCTCTTTCCATCATCCGGAACGGACTACTAGAGAGACTTTTCAAACTCCATCTCCATCAATGAAGACCACAATGGAAACAAGTCTGACTTTTTTGAATGATATCCATGTCATGTGTGTGTGTGTGTGTGTGTGTGTGTGTGTGTGTGTTTCTTTAACTAGCAGATCAAATCAATCAAACAGCTCGAGGGGGGGGGGGGAATTCCATAGGACTGGCACCTGATTTGAACTCATCCCATCTGTCCCAAAACCAGGGCTCAATGAAGACTAGGAGAAGGTCAATTTCTATTGTAGATTCTCACATTTAAATTCAAAATGAAGTTGGTTCTGGAAGTATTCTAAGGGTGATTATTAGGTTGCATAAACATGATTTTACCCCCACAATCCTGGCCTTTGAATTGGTATCAATAAAGAGGATCTGTTGCTGCTGTCTTTTAACTCTCCAAATTGAGTCTAATATAACCGTTACCAATTATCACTAGATTTGAGAAAATAAATGCTTACACATGAGATGCATATTTTTTGCACTATGCAAAATAAACTTTCTCCATTTGAAAAAAATAGTATTTTCTATACAATTCTTATTAGTGCTTCTGACTTTACCAAGTTTAATTTGACTGTACTATTTTATTTGTTCCAAGTTAGCTCACAGATTTGAGGGTTTTGGTAGCCCTCGTGATCCTGTATACAGGGTTAAAAATGGCAGAGTTTGTCATTGATAAGCAACTAAATTGGAACGCAGTGGGTGTACAGTAACGTGCTGTACACAACTTCAGGGGTCACATTCTCCGCTTCACAGCGCTGTATGGGTTTTCACTGACAGCCATTATAAACTTGAGCACTGCGGGGACAAGAAGATGGTCAGATCCATCCCGCTAATTGGGCTACTTTTGCACATTTGTTGTTTGAGTGATGGACATGCGGTGAATCTGTGTTCCCGAAAGTTGAGACTCCATCCTCCGCGCACCACAATAACAATCCGTTTGTCTGAAGTGCAGTATCCAGGTCACCTGTGACTTCCTTGATTTGACCGAGGGTGTAAATCTGCCTCGTCTTACTTCATTAAGGCTGTCATTCTCCTAGGATTACCTGGCTCACTTCATTTGGACTACTTTCAAACAATTATCTTGCCTTTGCCCATTTGATCAAATGCTCTACAACCTTCTCCCCCTTATTCTTTTCCCTTTCTGCTTTTTGGATTCTAATTCTGTACCGCAGAGTAGTTTGCCAGTGAAATCGCCACTATTCATTCATCCTGTAAACTCTTATCTCGTTGCTCCTAGAATAAGTCTTTCGTCTCGAAAAGTATCCACTGGCCTCTGAGGAATGGATTTAGCTCGTCATTTGAGAACTTAATGACCTTCCAAATGAGATGACAATTACAGTTTCTTGTGGACTAATAACATGTGGTGCCCCAAATTAATTAGATCACACCATTCCTCTACAATAGAGATAAGCCCAGTCGTCCAAAACATTAGGAGGGCGCGGCAGCTTTTTAACAGCCCTTTTCAAAAGGTGGAGGAAACGGTGCTCGGATGTAAATTATTCAAAAGACGATCTTCACTTCTTTTGATAGATTATTCGGGGGGGGGACATTATATTTGTAGATTTGTGACAATGCCACTGCAGAGGCTGTGCGACTGAAGTCGCTTCGGATGAAGGGAGGGATCAAGCGAGGGACGGAGAGAGGGAGATAAAGGGAGGGAAGGGAGCCGTGTGTTCAAAGGCACGGCAGCAATGGGAAATTGCCTCCTGCCCGCGGGATCAACGCAGTTCATTTAGCGCAAAGAGAAATGACACCTGATTATTCAGCCATTCATTTCCGTGCATCTATTATTTAACTCTGCCACCGTCCTCCTCGGCTCACTAATACACCATCCATCCATCCGGGAGGAGGAGAGAGGGAGTGACGGATGGTAGGAGACAGAGTGGCAAGAGCAAAAGAGAGAACGGGAGACAGTGGAGTGTGAAGGGAGTTGGTGAGAGAGAAAAAGGAACAGAGAGAGAGAGAGAGAGAGAGAGAGAGAGTAAAAAAGAGAGAAAGAGAAGAGAAAAAAAGGAACAGAGAGAGAGAGAGAAAGAAAGAATGAAAAAGACCAAGGACTGACAGAGATGATGGAGTGATGGGGAGAGAAAACGACATGAGAGCCGCAGACGCGAGGTAGTTTGTGAGAGAATAGTTGAGAGACCAGGGCCGTATCCACAAAGCATCTCAGAGTAGGAGTGCTGACCTAGGATCCGTCCATATCATTTATGGCAAAACTGATCCGAGATCAGCACTCCTACCCTAAGATGCTTTGCGGATACGGGCCCTGGTAGCGACAGAGCAGTCGCAGTAGTTGAGGAGCAGGATGGGAGGAGCGTAATTCTAGAATACTCAAGTCTAATTTTGAGAAGGCTCCCCCCAATGCAAAGGAGATCACCAAGTTTAAGCATCTGACGAAAATGCTGTGCATTTTACACATCGGCCATCTAGGACCAGAGTCATGTACTTTAGGGCACACTGTCAGGGCCACTCATTGGACAAGTTCAGTTAGTCCCCTTCCCTGTTTCAGGCCATTTGGTGCCAATTGAGCATGTCTCTTGGGCTCCCTCCACTCACCAGACTCTTCCTGTTCTCTGGGATGGCGCTGATGTCCACCGGCTCCCTCTCGACGGCGTTGACGAAGCGGGCCTCGGCCACAGCGATGGCACAGATCACATGGACCCACCTGGAGGGAGAAGAGAGGAGACATGACGTGTGTGTTCGTGTGTGTGTGTGTGTGTGGGGGGGGGGGGACACATATGACGCGAGCACCCAACTGTTCACAACACACAGCGTACAACTTATCAAAAGCCATGCCATGTTACAGTAACATAGGGGACGGCCAGTGCCGTGCAGAAGTTAGGGAAGGGGACACTGACCGGTTGTCCGTGGTCATCTTCAAAGCGCCTCCCCGTAAGTTACACAGACAGCAGTCCTGTGAGAACACATGAAGGGTTAGGATGTGGGTAGGCAGTGGGCACAGAGGGGAAGTGAGGGGTGTTGTTCAGTCGTATCAACATCCCTGCATATAAAATACGTTTCCAAATGGGATAAACATGGTCAATTAAGAAGCCCGGTGGTCTGAGTCCACATGGAGTTGTTTCACAGTGAAGGCATAATGCGGTTTTGTGTTGATTTGATTGAGGACTCACCGCTGTCCAGGCGAGCGCTGTACATCTCAAACACTTCCAGGCCCCATTGTGTACCGTGTCCGGCCTAACACCATAACAACCTGGGGGGGGGGGGGGTAAGAAGGAAAGAGAGAGAAAGAGAGAGAGAGAGAAAAGAAACAAGTCAACATTAACTGAATCTTCTGGCCTGCCATTCACATTTATTGGTACTGAACCTACTGAGCCATGAAAAGGATTCTGTTAATCAAAGCACAACTTTCTCCTCCTCTCTTTTTACAAATCCCCACGTAGTTCTGCAGTAGTCACTTATTGGGCGGCAAAATATTTTTCTGTTATCGTTGTTGTCGTTTGTGCATTTGAACTCGCGTGCATGTAGATCAGCTACAAGCAATGACCCAGAAAGAGATGACGAGAGTGTGTGTGTGTGTGTGTGTGTGTGGGGGGTGGGGTGGGGTGGGGGGGAGGGGAGAAGAGAGTGTGTTTGTTTTTGACAGGATGCCTCACCGCTTCATTTCTTCTTCTCAACAACACCGTTGCTGCTGCCTGTCCAGTGTCTCGCTAGCTCAGTGCTCCTCTCTCCTGGATGGGATAATGAACTTCCCTGTCTGGGGTGGGAGCTCCGCTTTAGTGCTAATAAGAACCCAGGAGGCCCACTTGGTATGGTTGTGTGTGTGTGTGTATATATGCGTGTGTGTTTGTGGGAGGGGGGGGGGGGCAGTGTGTGTGTGTCCTTTATCTAAGGAACCAATTGTGTTTAAATGTGGCCTAAATGCATGCCTTTAAGTGGGATCTCATCCACAATAAAACATAGAACTATCAATTCACTGAAACTTAGAAAACAACAGAGTTGAGAACAATCATCTAGGCCGAAGCTGAACTGAAGTGTAGTGAAAACCCAGCTAAGCAAGCAGAAACACACACACACACACACACAGCGCTGATAACAAGCTCTCTGCCATTTCGTGGCGCTGCACTTTGACAGATGTTGCACTTTGACAGATGCCGTATGCCCCTTAAAATTGAACTCTCGGCATCTCCGTGAAAAAAATAACAAGTGGTGGGGAAAGTGGGTTTGTTGGTAAATAAAGAGAGACAGAACTTTCTGGAGTGTTGTCTTCAGAAAGAGAGGCTGTGTATTTCAAGACATGGCATATGGGGGTGTAGTGAGATACACAATGGGCTGGGTGAGTCTCTTCTCGTCACTCATCTTGAAAAAACATAACCTGAAAACTTGGAAATCAATCAATCCACCATCATTAACACAATGGAAAAGGTTGATGATTTATTATTGAAATAGCATGGGTGAGTCTAGAAAAACAAATCGATACAATTTAAGGCCAAGTGTTAAACAATAATGCAGGCACTAAGGATGGGGGTGTGAGCAGGCAGGTCTGGGCAGATGAGATGTCGCCATTGTTTGTGTGCATCTGTAAGTTGCTGTTTGTACGTATAAGTTTGTATATGGAATGGAATTATATATATATATAATTTTTTTTATATATAAAAAAAGAAGAGGTGGCGTCCTTAATGACACCCTATTCCCTACATAGTGCACTACGGTGTAGGGAATAGGGTGCCGTTTGGGACACAGACCTCATCCGGACCCGCAGAAGACAACTAGGAAAGCTGCCGTTACCGGCAATATTACTCGCCAACGTGCAATCATTGGACAATAAACTAGGCGAGGTAAGATCCCGAATATTCGAACAACGGGACATCAAAAGCTGTAATGTCCTATGCTTCACAGAATCGTGGATGAATGACGACATGGATATTCAGCTAGCGGGATACACTCTGCACCGGCAGGAAAGAACAGCACACTCCGGTAAAACGAGGGGGGGGGGGGGGGCGGACTGTGCATATTTGTAAACAACAGCTGGTGCACGAAATCTAAGGAAGTCTCTAGATTTTGCTCGCCTGAAGTAGAGTATATTGTGATAAATTGCAGGCCACACTACTTGCCTAGAGAGTTCTCAGCTATACTTTTTGTGGCTGCTTATTTACTACGACAGACAGATGCTGGCACTAAGACCGCACTCAGTCAGCTGTATAAGGAAATAAGCAAACAGGAAACCACTCACCCAGAGGCGGCGCTCCTAGTGGCCGGAGACTTTAATGCAGGGAAATCAGTTCTACCAAATCTCTATCAACATGTTAAATGTGCAACCAGAGGGAAAAAAAGATCACCTAGATCACCTGTACTCCACACACAGAGACGCGTAAAAAGCTCTCCCTCGCCCTCCATTTGATAAATCCGACCACAACTCTATCCTCCTGATTCCTGCTTACAAGCCGGAAGCTTACAAGAAATCCCGCTATGCCCTGCGACGAACCATCAAACGGGCAAAGCGTCAATAGAGGGCTAAGATTGGTTCTACACCGGTTCCGACACTCGTTTGGTTGTGGCAGGGCTTGCAAACTATTACAGACTACAAAGGGAAGCCCAGCCGCGAGCTGCCCAGTGACACGAGCCTACCAGACGAGCTAAATCACTTCTATGCTGGCTTCGAGGCAAGCAACACTGAGGCATGCATGAGAGCATCATCTGTTCCGGACGACTGTGATCACGCTCTCCGAAATCGACGTGAGTAAGACCTTTAAACAGGTCAACATACACAAGGCTGCGGGGCCAGACGGATTACCAGGACGTGTGCTCCGGGCATGTGCTGACCAACTGGCAGGTGTCTTCACTGACATTTTCAACATGTCCCTGATTGAGTCTGTAATATCAATATATTCAAGCAGACCTCCATAGTCCCTGTGTCCAAGAACACAAAGTCAACCTGCCTAAATGACTACACGTAGCACTCACGTCCGTAGCCTTGAAGTGCTTTGAAAGGCTGGTAATAGCTCACATCAACACCATTATCCTAGAAACCCTAGACCCTAGAGTTTGCATACCGCCCAAACAGATCCACAGATGATGCAATCTATTGCACTCCACACTGCCCTTTCCCCCCTGGACAAAAGGAACACCTATGTGAGATTGCTGTTCATTGACTACAGCTCAGCGTTCAACACCATAGTACCCTCAAAGCTCATCACCAAGCTAAGGATCCTGGGACTAAACACCTCCCTCTGCAACTGGATCCTGGACTTCCTGACAGGCCACCCCCAGGTGGTGAGGGTAGGTAGCAACACATCTGCCACGCTGATCCTCAACACTGGAGCTCCCCAGGGGTGCGTGGTCAGTCCCCTCCTGTACTCCCTGTTCACCCATGACTGCATGGCCAGGCACGACACCAACACCATCACTAAGTTTGCTGACGACACAACAGTGCCTGATCACCGAGAACGACGAGACAGCCTATAGGGAGGAGGCCAGAGACCTGGCCGGGTGGTGCCAGAATAACAACCTATCCCTCAACATAACCAACACTAAGGAGATGATTGTGGACTACAGGAAAAGGAGCACTGAGCACGTCCCTATTCTCATCGACGGGGCTGTAGTGGAGCAGGTTGAGAGCTTCAAATTCCTTGGTGTCCACATCAACAACAAACTAGATTGGTCCAAACACACCAAGACAGTCGTGAAGAGGGCACGACAAAGTCTATTCCTCAGATCCTCAAAAGGTTCTACAGCTGCAACATCGAGAGCACCCTGACTGGTTGCATCACTGCCTGGTACGGCAGTTGCTCGGCCTCCGACCGCAAGGCACTTCAGAGGGTAGTGCGTACGGCCCAGTGCATCACTGGGGCAAAGCTGCCTGCCATCCAGGACCTCTATACCAGGCAGTATAGAGGAAGGCCTTAAAAATTGTCAAATACCCCAGCCACCCCAACTATAGACTGTTCTCTCTACTACCGCATGGCATGCGGTACCGGAGTGCTAAGTCTAGGACAAAAAGGATTCTCAACCATTTTTACCCCCAAGCCATAAGACTCCTGAACAGGTAACCAAATGGTTACCCGGACTATTTGCATTGTGTGCCACCCCCCAACCCCTCTTTTACACTGCTGCTACTCTCTGTTTATCTTATATGCATAGTCACTTTAACTATACATGTACATACTACCTAAATTGGCCCGACCAACCAGTGCTCCCGCACATTGGCTAACCGGGCTATTTGCATCGTGTCCCGCCACCCCCCCCCCCCCTTTTTACACTTCTGCTACTCTCTGTTCATCATATATGCATAGTCACTTTAACGATACCTACATGTACATACTACCTCAATAAGCCTGACTAACAGGTGGCTGTATATAGCCTTCCTCCTCTTTTTTCAAATGTCTTTTTACTGTTGTTTTATTCCCTTACCTACACACACACACACACACCTTTTTTCCCCCGCACCATTGGTTAGAGCTTGTAAGTAAGCATTTCACTGTAATACAACACATGTTGTATTCGGCGCACGTGACAAATAAACATGATTTGATTTGAGACCCGAAGCCGGATCATTGTTGTGCTATAGGCCCGCCGATGGCTGCTTTAACCCAGTCAAGGCCCTGTCTTACTTGCTTCTTCTATAGGTGCTCGATGGACCTAGGATATAAAAGTGTGTGTGTGTGTGTGTGTGTGTGTGTGGTACATACTACCTCAACCAGCCTGACTACCCAGTGTCTGCTACTTTTATAGCCTCGCTACTGTATATAGCCGGTCTTTTCACTGTTGTTTTTATTTCTTTACTTATCTATTGTTCACCTAACACCTTTTTTGCACTATTGGTTAGAGCCTGTAAGTAAGCATTTCACTGTAAGGTCTACTACACCTGTTGTATTCGGCGCACGTGACAAATACACTTTGATTTGATTTTAGTGTTGAAGGCCTGGGTGAGTTGGCCTCTACAGGATGTCCGTTCCTGACCTCTCCTGACCTCAGCAGCTGGCGAGGGCCGAACGCAGCCCCGGCGTAGGGCCGGCCAGATCCGGACAGACAGCTGCTGGGGAGGTGCGTGCGTGTGGTAAGAACGTACTGTAATTACTATCTCATTCTAACCAAAGCTGGGGAATAATCCAATTTGGAGTAATTAGATGGCAGTAAGCCAACAAAGACAGTTGCCCATGTTCAACATGTCAAATAAGAAGATTTGATTTTTCAGTGGGTGGAGAATCAGCACATGAATTGTAAATCAGACCTGCCAACCTGAAGAATTATAACGAGAACCACCCCCCCCCCCCCCCCCGGAACACACGACGGCGCACGTGCGACACCCACTGCTTAAATCCTAGGCAAATGCACTTTTTAAAATTATTTTTTTGCCTTATAACGATGTTGAAGACTGCCTCTGTAGAAATGGTGGGCCATAGACTAGTATGGGTACTTGGTAATTGGCTGCTCTTCAGTAGCTAACTAGAAATCATGTTTAAAAATCACAGGAGGCTGCTGAGGGGAGGACGGCTCATAATAATGGCTGGAATGGGGAAGATGCAATAGTATCAACCACATTAGATGTATTTGATACCATTCCACTATTCCGCTCCAGCTATTGTCAAGAGCCCGTCTTTCTAATTAAGGTGCCACCAACCTCCTGTGGTTCAAATGTACAAATCAGGGCTCTCCCTGGGATTTTCTGACAAGGTGGTGCTGATGTAGGCCTAAAATTGGGTAGGGAGGAGGTCCGGAGGGTGTCAGTCAACTTCCCCTCAGGAAAACCTGTAACTGCCATTTCCTGAAACCTAGAGTTTTAAAATTATATATAAATAAGAATTTGTTCTTAACTGACTTGCCTAGTTAAATAAAGGTTGAATAAAATGTTTTTTTTATTTAACTAGGCAAGTCAGTTAAGAACAAATTTTTATTGACAATGACGGCCTACCCCGGCTAAAACCCTAACCCGGTCGACGCTGTGCCAATTGTGCGCCGCCCTATGGGACTCCCAATCACGGCCGGTTGCGATAGAGCCTCGACTCGAACCAGGGTCTGTAGTGACGCCTCTAGCACTGAGATGCAGTGCCTTAGACCGCACCCCTTTGTTTATATTACACCATGTAGCCAACACAGAAGGCTTGTGCTTGACCCTGAATGAAATTGAGGCGGTTCTCAATGACACTAAAACAGGTCTCGGGTTAACTTTAGGTCTAATGATTATTGTAATTAATAGGTGTCTTTATGTGGATAGGCTAGCGAAAATGTAAACTGGCTTCTTAATAACTTTGTTTGGGGAGAAAATGTTGGGAATAATTCAATGCAGTAGTCTAGCTTCCTGTAGTCCATTTGGAATATGAACCAACTGAACTCGGCCTATATGAGCTCATTGCAGATCTCCATTCATCAAGTTAGGTCTGACTACCAGACCACCATTTAACATGCCTTGTTGTCGTTGGTGAACGGACTTATCACATCATGCATCATGGCATGCATTCTGCAGCTATACACCATCCAATCTGGTTTGCGCTTAGTGAGACAATCATTTGTTTTTCAACAGGACAATGACCCAACACACCTCCAGGCGGTGTAAGGGCTATTTGCCCAAGAACGAAAGTGATGGAATGCTGCATCAGCTGACCTGGCCTCAGGGTGAAGGAAACAAGTGCTCAGCATATATGGGAACTCCGTTAAGACGGTTGGAAAAGCATTCCAGGTGAAGCTGGTTGAGAGAATGCCAAGAGTTGCCAAAGCTGTCATCAAGGCAAAGGGAGGCTACTTTGAGAGCTGCCATCTGGCTCAAGGAAGAAAAATAGTACCAGAGATGGAAGAAAAAGCGAGACATACCAGTCACAGTTTTTTTCTTGTTCAATTGCACTAAGTAGACCAGACCCAGCTGCTATCGCATTGGTGTCTATGGGAGAGCCACCCCCTTAAGTGGCCATGAACTGAAAAAAGTCCAATGTTAAGGCCTGACTCAACTATCTTAATTTATTCACCATCTTTGATAGTACTATGACTACGGGGGGCAGGCCGGAGAGGAGAGCTTGAGATTTTTCTCCTCTCCCAAGTCCTCTAATCAGAGTAGGGTCACCTGGCTAACATTGCGTGTGCGCAGGCTAACCGCTCCCTGCCACCTTACCATACAGAGGCAAGCTTAATTGGCTACGCAGCTTAGACTGGCCGAGTAAAAAAATGACACCAAACTATTTTATTTACCTCTTTTTCTGCAGGGGGACAGTTTTAGGGGGGGCACACTGGCACAGCAATCCCAGTCAGTTCAGGCTGAGTTGCAGTAAATTAACTAGAACAATTTGATTGGCATTTTGATCCTCGCGGAGAGAAAAAAATCCTTGCTTCGGGCCCGAGGGGGAGCAAATATGTAATGGGAATTTAAAGTAATACGGCGTGAAATACTACGGACCATTAGTTGGCTGAATAAATACAAGACTTTGGAGAACAGACACAGTAATTACAGTCTAAAGTAAACATGGCGGGGGAGTTGAATGACTGGTATTGACTGGCTGGTTGCCTGGTACGGACTGTATACTGTGAGGGAGTTGACCGGTTGGTAATGGTATTAAATGACTGGTTGGTACGGACTGACTGGCATGGACTTACCAGAACATACACCAGCTTTGTTGGCGTGGGCTTGGTGAGAGTTTGGCCGATTGGTACTGAAGTTTGAAATGTATTAAGAGTTTTGTCTGGCTGGTAATCGACTTACGTAAACTTGGTGTTTTATCTGGTTGGTATTGGACGTTAGAGAAAAAAAAAATGGTGATTGTTTTTGACTGATAGCAACATTTTGACTGGATCGATAGAAACACTGTGTGAGTTTGTCTGCGCCTCAGACAGGAGGACAGGTGCCAGACAGTCTGCCCGCCACGGTCAATCCGTCTGTCTTACTCACTGGAGTGGACCTGCAGGCTGCAGGAGGAGCAGGAGAGCAGCGGGCTGGTGCCGTCGTCACCCGTGTGAGAGTTGGAGGGCGGCGGCTCGGTGTTGCCTGCCCCGGCGCTGAAGCACATCTCGGGGACCAGCGGATGGGTACGGCTGCCGCAGCGGGATACGCTGTGGTGGTTGGGGGCACCGGGACTGTCGGTCGGGTAGGAGGAGTCCTTCTGGAGTTGAATGAAACAGGGAAGGACGTTATAGAATATTGTTGGGTTTACCGGGAGGAGTTCAGACCTTGAAAGAGATGGAGACCCCGTACACTGTTGAAAAAGAGGAATAAATCCAAAATGGAACCTTAAATGCAAAAATATTATAATAAACATAATATATTTATTTGAACATCATGGTGCCCAAAGGTTCATTGTGCAAATTATTATTATTTCTTCAAGGTTTCCACATCGCTCTGTTTGCAACCCTGAAGAAGGCACTCCGTGCCAAAACATTGATTAGGTGTACCCATTAAATTCCTGGGAGCATATTTAGAGTGTGCAACCTCCTTTCCTTGTACACAGTTGACCTCCGTTAGTATGCAACCCTACATATCTTTTTTGGGCGTGCGTCAACAAATGTTTCTTTACTAAACTTTCAATCAAAACGACAGAGCAAAGTTGTCAAAGACAACTGTTGCCTGATTGCGATGTTGACAGTGTTTGTGCCGTTGCGATCCATGACAGCATATACATTGTTCTATTTTAGTCTATGTTGTGTGCCCTACCTGTGTGTACGGACAGAACAGAGTGCATACGGCACAGTAGGGTTCCAGGGTGGCCACGGCCGCGTTGAAACCCTTCTCGGCCAGGAAGTTGGGCGTGCGGTTCTGCCACAAGTGGCCTGCCTTCTTCACGTCGCCATCCAGTGGCCAGGGGGAGAAAAGTTCTGCTTAGGGAGAAAGGAGAAAAAAGACAAGTCAGATCAGTGGGTCTGGATGAACACAGAACAAGCACGCATGCAAGGATATATGCTCTGTCCGGCCTGCAATGCATGTAACACAAGGCCCAAAACAATCCGCAATACTGTGTTTAGACCTGACCAGAGAGGAGAATACAAACCCTTCGCATGCGCCTCTCCCTCTGCCCCTCTTTCTCCCTCTGCCTCTGCCTCTGCCTCTCTCTCCCTCTCTCTGCCTCTCTCTCTGCCTCTCTCTCTCCCTCTCTCTCCTCTCTGGCCTCTCTCTCTCTCTCTCTTGCCTCTCTCTCTCCCTCTGCCTCTCTCCCCTCTCTCTCTCTCTCTCCCTCTCTCTCTCCCTCTCCCTCTCTCTCTCTCTCCTCTCTCCCTCTCCTCTGCCTCCTCCTCTCTCCTCTCCTCCCTCTCCCTCTGCCTCCCTCCCGCTCCCTCTGCCTCTCTCTCTCCCTCTCCCTCTGCCTCTCTCTCTCTCCTCCCTCCTCCTCTCTCTCTCCTCTCTGCTCTCTCCCTCCTCCTCTGCCTCTCTCTCTCTCCTCCCTGCCTCTCATCTCTCTTCCCCTCTGCCTCTCTCTCTCTCCCTCTGCCTGCCTCTCTCCTCCCTCTGCCTCTCTCTCTCCCCCTCTGCCTCTCTCTCTCCCTCTGCCTCTCGCTCTGCCTCTCTCTCTCTCCTCTCTCTCTCCCTCTGCCTCTCTCTCTCTCCTCTGCCCTCTCTCTCTCCTCTGCCCCTCTCTCTCTCCCGCTGCCCCTCTCTCTCTCCCTCTGCCCTCTCTCTCTCCCTCTGCCCCTCTCTTCTCTCCCTCTGCCCTCTCTCTCTCCCTCTGCCCCTCTCTCTCTCCCTCTGCCCTCTCTCTCTCCTCCCTCTGCCCCTCTCTCTCTCCCTCTGCCTCTCTCTCTCTCCCTCTGCCTCTCTCTCTCTCTCCCTCTGCCTCTCTCTCCCTCTCCCTCTGCCTCTCTCTCCCTCTCCCTCTGCCTCTCTCTCCCTCTCCCTCTGCCTCTCTCTCCCTCTCCCTCCTCTCTGCCTCTCTCATGCTCTCCTCTCTCCCTCTCCCTCTGCCTCTCTCTCTCCTCTCCCTCTGCCTCTCTCTCCCTCTCCCTCTGCCTCTCTCTCCCTCTCCCTCTGCCTCTCTCTCCCTCTCCCTCTGCCTCTCTCCCTCTTCCCTCTGCCTCTCTCTCCTCTCCACTCCTCCTCTGCCTCTCTCTCCTCTCCCTCTGCCTCTGCTCTCTCTCCCTCTGCCTCCTCTCTCTCTCTCTCCCTCTGCCTCTCTCTCCCCTCCTCTCCCTCTGGCCTCTCTCTCCCTGCTCCGCTGCTGCTCTTCTCCTCCCTTCTCGCCTTCTGCCTCTCTCTCCCTCTTCCCTGCCCTCTCTCCCTCTCCCTCTTGCCTCTCTCTCCCTCCCCCCTCTGCCTCTCTCTCCTCTCCCTCTGCCTCTCTCTGCCCCTCTGCTGCCTCTCTCTCCTCTCCCTCTGCCTCTCCTCCTCTCCTCTGCCTCTCTCTCCCCTCTGCCTCTCTCTCTCCCTCGCCTCTCTCTCTCCCTCTGCTCTCTCTCCCCTCTGCCTCTCTCTCTCCCTCTGCCCTCTCTCTCCCTCTGCCCCCTCTCTCTCCCTCTGCCCCTCTCTCCCTCTGCCCTCGCTCTCCCTCTGCCCCTCTCTCTCCCTCTGCCCCTCTCTCTCCTCTGCCCCTCTCTCTCCCTCTGCCTCTCTCTCCCTCTGCCTCTCTCTCCCGCTGCCTCTCTCTCCCCTGCCCCTCTCTCTCCCTCTGCCCCTCTCTCTCCCTCTGCCCCTCTCTCTCCCTCTGCCCCTCTCTCTCCTCTGCCCCTCTCTGTGCCTCTGCCCCTCCCTCTGCCTCTCTCTCCCCATCTTATCGCCAGGCAGCTCAAAGTCACTTTGAAAGCAGTTAATTCGGAGTCATGATCCCAGGATCAATTGTGTCAGTCATGAAAGAAAAGAATAGGGAGAGAGGTCGTGGGGGAAGAAGGGGAAAGACAGGAGTCTTAGACTTCAGCTACGCTACACTACACTATGTCACGCTGTGTCGTCATCAGCGTTGTGTCAATGTGACGTTCTGTCTCCTCCAGAAACGGACCAAAAATCTACTTTATTCCTCATTATTTCAATTCACGAGATAGGCTGAAACGCTCGTGTCAGCCATCAATAATTGAACCTCTGCGATTCCTGAGCTTGGACGTGACGCAACACGGACAATACACGGACAATTGATTTCAAAGGAAGCATTCCCTCAATTGCTGATGGCAATGCCGGACGCCTGCTGGCTGTAGTGTAGCAGGGCCGAAACAATACAGAATACATTATCCCGAAGACCAACTTTTCGTTTTTCTTCTACCATTTACATGTTTTTAGCATCATGACAATAGACCTGGTCCCAGATCCTATCGTGCCGTCTTGTCAAATAATAACAACCCTAGCAGTTGGCTGTATACAGCACATACAGACCTGGGAACAGGCTATCATGACAAAGCCACAGTATTATACTGATATTGTACTGAGTATAAAGACTGTGCTACGGCGTGGTCAGGCAGAACCCACCTTCGTCACTAGATGTCTCCTGCTTGACGATGGAGAGTGGGGATCGCATGGGGGGTTTGCTGAGGGGGTGCCGGCGACTCTTTTTCACCTCCATCCTCATCTTCAGCTGCTTGGAGTAAGACGATGACTGAGGGGGGGGGGGGGGTCATACAACAAAGGTCACCAAAAGGTTATTGGGTAAGGTCCTGGATTGGAATAAACTTCACTTGAATCAACACCCTGATATCCACACTGAGCCTGTTAGATTTTTCTCATCCAATTTACCTCGAACCATAATGAATCTATTGCGTTAACCTGACAAATCTGAACCTAATGGGATTCGAGTGTCAGCTAGTTTTAAGTCATGCCTTTTCATAAGCTACTGGTTTAGCCCAGTGGCTACGCTGTGCAGATAGATATGCATTGGATTAAATCAAACACAATACTCTATCAAGCCTAATGGAAAGGTGGGACCATTCTAATACAACAGATTTCTATCTGCAATGTTCAAAAAACGTTTCACGCTAATGATTGGACACCAGGTGTGCAGATGCTCAGACCGATTGGTCAATTAACGTGAGAGACGACTGGCCGAATTAGAAGTTGCTCTGCATAAAAGTCTACTACATGATTAAAATATACACGAAAAACAATCAAAGGAAGCCTCAAAAACACAGCTTGACAATCTGTGCGATTCAAATGCCAGTGTTATGGTTGTTCCGTGATCCAGGGGTGAAGTTTCCCATAGGTACAGATCTAGAATCAGCCTTCCATCTACCAATCCCAACCTTAACCATTAGTGGGGTATAGGGGCAACTTCACCCTATGGCATTCCACCAGTGCTTACCTGCTGCATACCGTTCACATCAAGCTTGCCCTCTGCTGGTAGGTCTGTGTCATTGCTGCCTTTGGGCTGCTTTGGGGTCTGCGGGATTTTAAACGTGGCAAACTTCTCAAAAGCTGCTTGGAAAGAGTTCATGGGGTCGGACGGCAGGGCGGGTTGTTTCTTCTTCTTCTTCTTTTTCTTCTTCTTCTTCTCGCCATTCGCCGTCAAGTGCCGCGGGTCTACCTGGGGGTCTGGTAGGCCTACCCGGCAAGATAAATAAAAGAGAGGGATTACTGCCGGGGGAATCAAAAGGTGATTACTGCCGGGGGAATCAAAAGGTGATTTCTGCCGGGGGAATCAAAAGGTGAAAAAGGTTAGCTAATCTCTGTACCACGTATTGGTTCTGACAGGCATTTATTCGGATACTTATTGATTGGGCACCGTGTGATTTGTAGCCAACTTGTGCCTTGTGATACCTCCACCACCCTCCTCACCCTCACCTCCTGGCTCCGGGGGGTGAACTTCCCCGTATCAAGGATCAGCTTCCCCCTCCCCCAATCAAACTACTTCGCCCTACACCCTCACCTCTTGCGGCCTGGGCGGCAAGGGCTTCCTGCCTCTCCCGGTCCTCTCTATCCATGGCCTCCAGGGTCTCCAGGGCCTCGCGGGCCATCCTCTCCTCCCTGTCCTGGCCGCCGCTGGGCCTCGCGCCTCCTCCACCTGCCGCTGGTAGGCCACGGCGTCCAGCTCGATGCCCTCTTCCGCAGCCACCTTGACCTCCTCCAGCTTCAGCCGGCGCAGCTGCTCCTTCTTCTGCAAAGCTCTGGGGACGGAGGAGATTGGGACATGAGTGACTGAGGCTTGTTCATTAGAAAGAAAGAGAGCGAGAGAGAAAGAGCAAGAGAGCGAGAGAGAAAGAGCGAGAGAGAAAGAGCAAGAGAGCAAGAGAGAGAGAAAGAGAGAGAGAGAGAGAAAGAGCAAGAGAGAGAGAAAGAGAGAGAGAGAGAGAAAGAGCAAGAGAGAAAAGAGAGAGAGAAAGAGAGAGAGAAAGAGAAATAGAGAGAGAAATAGACAGAGAAAGAGAAAGAGAAAGAGAGAGAGAGAAAGAGAGAGAATGAAGAGAAAGAGAAAGAGAGAGAGAGAAAGAGAGAGAAATGAGAGAGAAAGAGAAATAGAGAGAGAAAGAGAAAGAGAGAATGAGAGAGAAAGAGAATAGAGAGAGAAAGAGAGAAAGAGAGAGAGAAAGAGAGAAAAAGAGAGAAAGAGAAAGAGAAAAGAGAGAAAGAGAGAGAGAAGAGAGAGAAAGAGAAAGAGAGAGAGAAAGAGAGAGAAAGAGAAATAGAGAGAGAAATAGACAGAGAAAGAGAGAGAAAGAGAGAAAGAGAGAAAGAGAGAGAATGAGAGAGAAAGAGAAATAGAGAGAGAAATAGACAGAGAAAGAGAGAGAGAAAGAGAGAGAGAGAGAAAGAGAGAGAGAAAGAGAAATAGAGAGAGAAATAGACAGAGAAAGAGAAAGAGAAAGAGAGAGAGAGAAAGAGAGAGAATGAGAGAGAAAGAGAAATAGAGAGAGAAATAGACAGAGAAAGAGAGAGAGAAAGAGAGAGAGAGAGAAAGAGAGAGAGAAAGAGAAATAGACAGAGAAATAGACAGAGAAAGAGAAAGAGAAAGAGAGAGAGAGAAAGAGAGAGAATGAGAGAGAAAGAGAAATAGAGAGAGAAAGAGAAAGAGAGAATGAGAGAGAAAGAGAAATAGAGAGAGAAAGAGAGAAAGAGAGAGAGAAAGAGAGAAAGAGAGAAAGAGAGAGAAAGAGAGAGAAAAAGAGAGAAAAGAGAAAGAGAAAAGAGAGAAAGAGAGAGAGAAAGAGAGAGAAAGAGAAAGAGAGAGAGAAAGAGAGAGAAAGAGAAATAGAGAGAGAAATAGACAGAGAAAGAGAGAGAAAGAGAGAAAGAGAGAAAGAGAGAGAATGAGAGAGAAAGAGAAATAGAGAGAGAAATAGACAGAGAAAGAGAGAGAGAAAGAGAGAGAGAGAGAAAGAGAGAGAATGAGAGGAAGAGAAAGAGAGAAAGAGAGAGAGAAAGAGAGAGAGAAAGAGAGAGAGAGAAAGAGAGAGAGAAAGAGAGAGAGATGCAGGACTACTGAGTGAGACACCAGAGTCTAAAGGTTGCTTTCTTGCTGCACACATTTCCACGTCTGACTGACAAAGCCTGGCCTCACAATTGTAGTGTGTGAGAAAGTGATCGACAGTGACGGTTTCCCCCGGCGATGTAATGCCACAGTGTGATTGGCACTATGCGACCTGACCGTTGTCCTGGCACCTGAGTGAGACCGCAACTAGGGCTGTGGGAGCCATGACATTTTGTCAGCCTGTTATTGCCATACAAAAGAGTGCCGGTCTCACGGTAATTTACCGTTAATTAACATAAAACACATTTAGCATCTCCAGGCCTCCCCAAATACAAGCAGCCAGGGCACGCGTTTGGAACATGTGCATTTCAACAAAAAAAAGTTGAATGAATCCATTTAATTTACACCGTCACGATAAATCCATTATTTATTTCAGCAGGTTTAAAGAAACCTTATATGATGAAAATGTATTTTGTGACGACCCTCCCACTCTGTCTGCCGTATTCTCTGTCTGCCGTATTCTCTGTCTGCCGTATTCTCTGTCTGCCGTATTCTCTGTCTGCCGTATTCTCTGTCTGCCGTATTCTCTGTCTGCCGTATTCTCTGTCTGCCGTATTCTCTGTCTGCCGTATTCTCTGTCTGTTATTTCCTTATTAGGATGCTGGTGGGCGGAGTTGGGAGGGTCGTCAGCTACATGGTAAACACCTGAGCCCGGTGTCTCCCAGGATAAATACACCACTTCCCCATTCATTGAGGAGACTCTCTCCATGCAGACACCTTTATGGATTTTGTTGTGTTTCTTGGTGGTTTTTGGGTTGTTTGCGACAACATCTTTCAACACCCTGCATTATCACATTCATGCATGTAAAACACTCACTTACACTAATGATTACTGATTACACACACCATTGTATATTTTCCTTAGTTGCTTTAGTTAATAAATATATCTTTTGTTACGCCTTATCTCCACGTTGTCTCCCTTTTGATAGGGGCTTTGAGCCGGTTCGTGACAATTTCAGAAGAACAGAATAGAAGTTGGCCTACTGTACGTTATATGGCTATGCGCCATGCCGTAGGCTGTAGGCTTGTTCATTTAGCAGACAAGATATGCTGATATGCCATTATTTTATATTAGGCTACCAGATTTTATAGTAAGAAGATTATAATTGAATAAAATAGAAAGGATATTTTTCCCCATTCCAGAGCTAGAGTGCGCATATGAAGTGGCTACGTTGAGCGTACAAGTGATCATTTGAAACAGGTCCTATACGCTCGACTTAGAGTTATTTGGCAACTTTTGTTGTGAATGACACAAACCAAATCATTTTAAAAAAGATATACGGGCTGAATGATGATTTGTGAAAAGTTGTTAAAAAAAGAATATACAGGCCTATGCTATGCTTCAATGTGAATCATCGCCTTAGAAAGCGCTGTCCGCGTCGTTGTGTTCGGTTCTTCGACAACGTCCACGTTTCTCCCCACTCAGTCTCAACCTGTCGCTGAACTTCTTTCTTCAAATTGATCATCACAGTGAGGCGCGTTTTAAAAGCATGACACTGTTTTGATGATAAGTGTTTGATGTGATTTTTAGATTGCATTTGCATTGATGTCAGAGTGGTTAGTGGGGGGAAAAAGAGCCCTGAGTGCCAGGCCATTAGTGACCTGATGGTCGTTTAGCGAGTTGGGTACAACCAACACATGTCCAGAGTGCATAAGAGGAGATTACTGTGACTCAACGGTCACCTGGAATTTGACTGCGGTCGTGACTCATGACTGCCAGTGCAGCGGTAATGGGGTCACCGCAAAAACACAAAAAATACACACATACTGTAGCTCAGAGTGCCCTGTTACTAGGGTCAGGAGTTTTTCCCTAACCCTCGTCATTCCATCTCTTAGTATGAATGTACAGTATGTGGTATGTAATTATGCTCTTGTACGGCCAATGATGCCCTTCGTATTGACCCTTGTATAGTAATTATTCTGTAATTGTGCTGCCGGTCCATCTGTCTCCCCTCACCTCTGGAGCAGCTTCTCCCGGTAGGTGACCCGGTTGGCCCTCCAGTGCTCCAGCTCGGGGCTGTTGAGGGTGGTGGGTCGCTGGTGGTCCAGCACGGTGCCGTCCTTGCCCTGTTTCCACTGCTCATAGCGCTCGGGCTGCAGGCAGCGGACGAACACGTCCATGGAGATCTTCACCATGTCCTTACGACACGTACACTGTGTGGGGGGGGGGGGGGGGGGGGGGGGGATTGGAATGAGAAAAACTTTATTATCCACACAATGTGGAAACACTGCGGAATAGAGAGGGGGGGCGAGTAGATACAGTAATGAGAAAGGAGGGGAGGTTCACACAAAGGAGACAAAATCCAATATCGAGCCTATATCAATATCTTCCATTTGCAAAAAAATGTTTTTATGATTTCCTTTGTTGCAGCAGCAAGAACCTTACACACAGACATTTCGGTCAAAATCCTTCTTTAGTGTGTGTCACTGAGAATATACTAAATCCAGACAAAATTGGTTCTGTGGGGGTGACACTTTGACCTTGAATTCTATGTCCACTAGAGATTTCAATTACCCGAAGTCGAAAAGAGAGTATACGGTACACCAAAGAACGCCGCAAAGTCGACATTGACTACTGCTAGGCGCTGAAGAAAAAAAACAGAACTCTCAATAGGTTCCTATTCAGGATCCTAACAGTCACTGGCCAATGGGGTTGAACAGATTTCAGCATTACAGATTTACAGGTTGAAATAAACTAGGATCATAGGCTCAAATCCTCAAGGATTTATATCCAGTTAAACTGAAAATGGGAGCTTTCAACAAGGGACAGGAAACATGACTAAAATAGACTTTTCAAACAAGAGGAACTTGTGGCATCAAGTCTAACTGAACAGGACTATACAGCCAGTAAATTTAAATTCATAGCATTCATTGGAGTTCCCTCCATAAAATAAAAAGAAAGAGTTCAAACGCACGATATAAAGATATCTCAAAATGACACTAAATGGGTGACAATGGCATATTTTACTTGCAATGGAAGGAAATAGGCGTTTTAGAGAGAGAGAGAGAGAGAGAGAGAGAGAGAGAGAGAAAGAGAGAGAGAGAAAGAGAGAAAGAGAGAAAGAGAGAGAGAAAGAGAAAGAGAGAGAGAGAAAGAGAGAGAGAGAAATATAAATGGTGAGGGGGAATGGATGGATGGATGGATGGATGGATGGATGGATGGATGGATGGATGGATGGATGGATGGAGAGAGAGAGAAGGAGAGAGATGGTGAGAGAGGGGAAATGGAAAGAGAGCAAGAGATGAAAATAAAACTAATTTTCTTTTTGGGCCCCGGTAGGTGTATTATATTTCTGCTTTATTTCCTGAGCTGCGCTGAGAGGCCTTATGTTCAATTACTGGAAACATTCTTCAGGCCCGCCGCGCCTCAGACAGAGACAGGCAGAACAAGTGGAAGGAAGGAAGGGGAAGAGAGCGAGCACGAGTGAGCGGTACTGGATGGAGAGGAGGGAGGTGGTTGTGGTGGTGGGGGGTTAGTAATAACCACAACAACAAGAGCTAGCCCCCCCCCCCACACTGCAAACCAATATCCACACACTACATCTCATCTAGGCAGCACTTGAGGGATGGAAGAGGGGGGGGGGGGGACGGATGAAGGAAAAAGGCGGCTGGTTACCATGGTCAGATTGGGGACTTTCATAAAAACGTCACCTGGAACAGAGGAATAGGTGCGATAAACCAACAACACAAATGAAAAGGAGATAAATGTGTCTCTTTGCACTGACGGCTGTGTTGGCAATGGGGGGGACATATTAAGAAGCGCACCAGAGGAAGTAGGAACCAAAAAGATCACATTTTTGTCGTATAAAACTATTAAGGGAAATGTATAAATGTACCATTTCCGAGAGGGGTGGGTTAGAGGGGGGAGTACATGCTATGCTTAGATGACTTCATTATCGGATGAAAATGCATTTGGAAATGTACAAAATGTCTCCAAAAACAACGAGTGACCCGAAGGCCT
This sequence comes from Oncorhynchus kisutch, assembly GCF_002021735.2. Classification (NCBI taxonomy): domain Eukaryota; kingdom Metazoa; phylum Chordata; class Actinopteri; order Salmoniformes; family Salmonidae; genus Oncorhynchus; species Oncorhynchus kisutch. The sequence continues at coordinate 45,766,924 of NC_034186.2, read as the reverse complement.
TCTAACCAATGAGCCCTATAGCCTACTTCACTTTATATCTTAATGAAGTTTAATGATCGTAGGAGACGTCCTGAGGCAATGTCGCCCCCTATTAGAATAATATCCAACGTTAGGGGAGCGCTTAAAATTTCGCCACCCAACCTCTCTGGTTCCATCTGTCATCCTTCACTAAATAGGTCTGGACGTTTACAGTCTCCGGTCCCATTGGCAGCAGTGACTGACAGAGCTCCTGTTTAAAAATCCCAATATTGTGATTCCCCTTCCAGCATTTGGGAACAGCCTGCTCCCCCTGTGTGTGCCACATCTGTTTCTATGGGTACAAGCACTATTCGTGACACAAACTGTTCACGCCCATCTTGTTGGTGGAGAGAAGTGTGCAGGTTTTAAAGCTTATTTTCTACAATTCTACACAATGTCTTGGGGTGCAAGTAACATTTTGCAGTTATAAAGCAAATTTTCTTGCAATTCTACACATTTTGCCAAGTCTAATGTGTATTCGTGTGATATTTGAGTGACACAAAAATTAAAACAATATCTATGTTTTTTGGGGGGGGGGGCTGACATGGGCTAGTTCATCTGGACATTGCTGACAAGCTATAAATAGGTCTAAGGTCTGCAGTGACTGACATGACAGGACTGATGATTCACTAGCCATTTTCAAAAATTGCAGGAGTTCCATAGGGCGGCGCACAATTGGCCCTGCATCGCCCGTGTTAGGGGAGGGTTTACTTGGCTAATCGCACTCTAACGACTCCTTGTGGCGGGCTGGGCGCCTGCAGGCTGACCTCCATCGTCAGTTGAACGGTGTTTCCTCCGACACATTGGTGCGGCTGGCTTCCGGGTTAAGCAGGCAGGTGCTAAGAAGCGCCTTCGCCTCCTGAGCAGGTTGGGGAGATGCAGCGAAGAGACAAGATCGAAATTGGGGAGAAAATGGGGTAATTATAGACTCTGGTGCCCCCCCCTTATGCCCCTTCGATGCACGCCCCACAGTTTGGGAACCACTTTGCTAAATGGCACGTATTAATATTTTACTAGACACGAAACAAGCTGCGTTTTGTAACAGGGAACATGCTCTCTTATACCGCGCATGGAAGTGTTACGGCGAGACAAACAACAGTCACATCTTAGTGAACTTTGACCAGAGTCATGGAAGTGTTACAGCGAGACAAACAACAGTCACATCTTAGTGAACTTTGACCAGAGTCATGAAAGTGTTACGGCGAGACAAACAAGTCACATCTTAGTGAACTTTGACCAGAGTCATGGAAGTGTTACAGCGAGACAAACAAGTCACATCTTAGTGAACTTTGACCAGAGTCATGAAAGTGTTACAGCGAGACAAACAACAGTCACATCTTAGTGAACTTTGACCAGAGTCATGGAAGTCCATCTAATGCGGAAATGTACAAGGCCTGAAATAGTGACCGTGTAAAGTTTGTAAGTGAGTGTTTTTATTTGCTGTGTGGAGGTGTGTGATTAAATCACATGTGGTATATTTCATAAGTGTGTGTGTGTGTGTGTTTGCCCTCCATCCTCAGTTGCAGAGACCCTGCTAACGAGCAATTCCATTAAAAACGCACATGGAGGCCAAACCAGGCAAACTCAAATAATGACTTGCTCGCTCCCCATCGCACCGCTTTCTCCCCTCGCTGCACAGAGTGAGGAAGAGGAGAGAGAGAAACAAAGAGGGGGGGGGGGGGGGAGATCAAGTTTACAACCGTTAATGAGTCTGTAGTGTACTGTACTGTCTTTGTCCTCTCGTCTGCACCCATAGGAGAGTATCCTTCAAGTTTACTACAGCTCGGCTGGACTTTACCTGGCAGTAGGACGCGCGCATGCTTCCAGAGGAAAAACAAACATTCAGCAGCACGAGACAAACTCCATTTGTTTGAAATGAATTTAGGAAGCTTTACTGAGCTAAACCGAGCAGGTAGAGGAACGACAGTGGTTTTCTGGGGAAAGCTCAAAAACAAACGCTAACACTTTCATGCATATTGCATAAGGAAGCAGTCACAACTGCCGTCAGGGGGGGGGGACAAAACGAAAGAACGCAAGCTTATTTGGGCACAACTTAGTGGGCGACGTCAGATTCAGTGACGCACAGACAGACAGCGTTGACTCCTGCCGCTGTGCTCCGATTTTCTAGTCGGAGCCACCAGATATTAACATGGCAGTCTGTTGTCAGTTCAGCCCGGCATTATCACACAATAAGAAGTGAAATGACATTACACACACTTTGTCTATAGCCTGCTCAAAATCAAATCAAACTTCATTGGTCTCATACACATATTTAGCAGATGTTATTGCGGGTGTAGTGAAACGCTCCCGGCCTAGAGCGTACGCAAGAATGCGCACACACACACACACACACAAACCCACCCACCCACCCACCCAAACCACAATGATAATGCTTCAGTCTTCAGCACTCCTTATCAAAGCCCATCAGCTCTAACCCCAAACAAACAAGCGTACGCAAACAAATATCACTATTCGGAGAGTGAGTCATCTGCAATTCTCTTTGAAAGATGAAAGGAAGGGAAATGAATCTTCTATTCATACAGCGTGATGAACGTCCATTCACAACACTCCGCTCTTGGGGCCCACAGGGACCTGGCGCCACTGTTGTGTAGTGTCTCGCCTGTTTATTCAGCGTTCTCTATGCGCACAAGGCGTGAAAAATAGAGGCATTTTGGGTTTACATTGACACTGCCTTGGGAGGCTACAATGAGATAAGGGTAGCACGGTATCATTGCTCTGTGAACAAACACAGCCTACCAGAGTGACTGCAAGGGGACTACTAAAAACAAGAGGACCGCGGCTGTAACTAGTAGGTGCTGGTAGGCAGGACAGACGGCTGTATCGCATTAGTGGATACTCACACTGCCCCCCCAGGGCAGGTCTACCAGTTTTGACGAGCAGAAGTGACTTTTTTGTAACAGGTTAGGAGAATTCATGTGCAAGTTAGGAGAATTAGGTTAAGGTTAGGAAAAGGGTTAGGTTTAGCTAAATGTAGCTACAACCAGGCAGAAGAGTCTTGGTTTCTATTAATGCAGTTCGGCGGACAGATGGGTCAGCTATTAAAGCCTCTCAGCTTTAGTAGACAGGAAACTTGCAACAAGCCACACAGCCCAAAGTGACAGATCCTGCTCGAAGGACCATCTTCCCTGCCGCGTCAAGAGGAAGAGAGTAGGGCTTGGCAGAGAGGATGGAGGGGAACGAACGAAAGATGGGAAAAGGAGTGGACAGACGAATCCGAGAGAGAGAGAAAGAAAAAACAACAACATATGGCTTTCTTGGTGACCAAGCTGTTCTTTCTTTCACATTGCTCTGGCACTTTCCGGAGCAGCCTGTCACAAAATGGAGGGCAAAGCGCAAAGCTGACCAATTCGTCTCTATCAAATTCAGACAGAACTGTGAGGGAGGGCTCCCTGGTCAGTGGAATGTGACCAGCGCTGAGAAGGGTCTGGGTGGGGGGGGGCACGGTTGGGTTAAGTACGTCAGAGAGACCGTGTGGGGAGGAGAGGGGCTTCTAGTAGCCCTCTGGTTCTTAAAAACAGTTGGCCACACAGAGAGAGCTGAGCCCACTACTGCAGCACACTGAACTGGCGACCTCGTAACTCTGACAGGCAGCCAAGCAGAGACAAAGAGGGACTGTGTGTCGCATCATATGCGTGTGTGTGTTTACGCGCATGCGTGTGTGTGTGTGTGTGTGTTTACCCGCATGCGTGTGTGTGTGTTTACACGCGTACGCGTCCCTTACAGGTAAAGCCTAGATCAAATCCACAAAGTGCAAGAATAAAAAATTAAAATATGAACAGCAAAAAATGAAATAAAAAAGACCTAGTTTTCCTTCTGCAAGAGGAGAGGAAGACATGAATAGAAAAAGGAGATCACAAAGGAGATGGAAGAAGAAACCGCCGACTTGACACAGCTGATCCTGTGACGCGGGTCCCCTTTGCTACACGATAAACACGCTACACACAGAAACACGCGCCGATTACCTCATGCTCAGGGCGTAAAACAGCTTGTGTGAGCACTGGGCTGTGGAACCGGTATTCCAAGTATGCGTATGAGAAGACAGGTAGCATGCGTAGCAGAGTACAACACATGGATTTCAATCTACACTAGCGGTCCGCAAACGCAAATACTACTTAAAGCTAGTTTTAGTCACGGTGACCGCTAACTTCAGGGCTAAGGGACGATGGCGTCACGCTAAATCTAGCTGCAAATGCCCCAAACTACACCCGTCCATATGCAACTTCAAATGGCGGTCCGTTACAGTGCTGTGTGTTTTGTAGGGGACACTGAGGTGACCGTCTGGTCGAATGTGCATTGACCCACCTGCGTTGCCATCTTGCCGTAGTCGATCCAGCGCAGGGTGGCAAAGTTGGTGGACTCGGCGCAGTTGAAGCCGTGGTTGAAACCGGCGTGGTAGCCGTAAGGAAAGGTGACCATGAACTCACCTTCTTCCTGAGTGATCTGGAGAGAGGGAAGAGTTAAAAGTATAAAACGTCCCTCTGTCGACGTTATGATACTAAACCAACAGGACGCAGTGGTATAATCGAGTGTTACTTCCACATGAATCCATATCGGAACATTCTGTTTCGGTTTGGATGACTGACCCTGAAAACTGTAAAATAGTCGCATAAAAATGTTCAGTCGAAACACACAAAAACACACAAACATTAAATGTACATTAACTGACTGAGCATGCAAACTCATAAAACTTCATATCCATATATCGCATAAGAAAACAGTGTTATTAAGCCAAGTTTTGATGGACGGAGATGTGCCAAAATGACAAAGTAAGTTACACTCAAGGAAACTCCATTTGGACAGATAGACTTGGCAAAAACAGGGAGCGCAGGGCTAGCTCTTAATATCCACAATCATTAAGTGCTGATGGGAAGGCGGATTTGCTTTTTCAACCCCCCCCCCCCCCTTCTCTTCCTCCCTCCACCTCTCCCTCACTTGAGCTGCCTAGCGGCGCCGGCTCCTAGAGAACCATTTGCGGCGGTACAAGCGCAATTAGACTGAAGCCAGCGAGCATGGCGCAGGGAATTAGCCAGCCCGCGCAAATCAACATTTGCATTTGGTTGCGCTTCGTTCTGAGGCAGGGCCATCACTTACTGAGAGCCGGAGAGGCTGAAGAAGACACAGCTCACCGGTCTCCTCTGCATCTCTTCGAAATTAAGCCTGACAAATGATTGAGGTTTCTATTTCGACGCTCCTGGGTTTTCTGTGTTAACTATTACACTGGCAACCCCTGACAGGAATATTACATTATTTTTGCATTCAAAAGCAAAAGTTTTCTACAGCTGAACTTCAAATTACGCTAGAAGTTTTGGATCCTTGCTCTTAACTGCCTCTTCATCAATTCACCTCCTCTCTCCAAGAGGAAGGCATAATCTGTTCGCTATAACCATTGACTAGTTAGGACTAGCGCTCATGATCGAGGAGAGAGGCACATGAACTCAGCCTTAAGGAAGTGTAGAGATGGGAGACAGGCAGGCAGTGCGACGGAAGAGAGAGAGTGGGAGGTAAAACATAATAGTCCCAATATCAAAGGCCTCCTCTTGTAGCTGCAACAAAGCACAAAGCCGGTGTTATTTTTACACTCAAATCAAGGGAGATCCTCTCAGTGTGTGCCAGGTAACACGGTCCCTGTGATAACGACACCCCGAAGGAAAACGGAAAAAAGGGAAGAGAAAAATAATAACTTTGGGGAAAAGCCGAACTCTGCAGACAGTAGAGAACTGTGTATGCCCGCATTAGATACTTACACTTTTTTTTTATCTTCGATCTATTTCGCACCGTGAGAGTTTCTATCTCCTACAATTATTATCCATAGAAAAAAATTAACATAGTGATTCATTTTCTATTGCGGAAATGTGAAAATATGGAAATTGAAATGTAACCAAGACTCATGGCTCAATCTCCATCATCATTTAGTGTGAAGTGTAGCTATGGTCTTTATATAAAGATGTCATCAATCTCATTATCAACTTTTCAATACTGTGTGTGTGTGTGTGTGTGTGTGTGTGTGTGTGTACACTGCATATGCTTATTTGTGCGAGTAACGGAGTTAAAAACATACGGTAAGCTCATTCCCCCAGCTAGCTTGAAATGTTGCGGGTGGAGCCATCCAATTTGTACCTTTTGGGTGGCTCAACCCGTTGGAATGTTGTCGGGGGGGAGGGGGGGGGGGGGGGGGGGTCACATGTACTGTGAAGCAGAGGATCACTGATTCTAGACCAGTGTGGGTCAATCGGGCAGCGGAAGAAGCTAAGCTGCCAGCAGCACACTTGATCCCTGTTACATGTGTACGTTGTTGCGCAGGCCCACGTGTTCGCGCACATGTTGTCGCGTTCACTTCTACGTCCATCCATCCACTCGTCTTCTGCAATTTCCCCGTCGTTCGTCCCGTAGGTTGACAGGAGATCACCCGCACAGACACCAACTTCAGCATGCCTCCTGACCCAGCCATCCTCATCTAATGTGCCATTAACCTCCACTTTGCTCAGAGATTGTCAGGCTTTCATACACCCCCGTTAATTTTTTATCTGCGGTCGGTGCTAGAGTCAGCTCGTCATATGGCGTGTGTCCCAAATGGACCCCTATTTTCTATATAGTTCACCACTTTTGACCCGAGCCCTATAGGTCCTGGTCAAAAGTAGTGCACTAAATATAGTGCCAATTTGGGACACAGGCATGCGCTGAACCAAGCTTCCATGTCATCTTACACGTTGAAGAATTGCAATTGTGGTTCAGCAGAGGGTTCCATTCAGAGGGGTTAACACAAAAAACGGCCTTCGGAGGTCGAGTGTCTCCTTTCTGAGAGCTGTTTGACAGGTTAAAAGTGGTGGTGTGATGAAATGAGTTCTATTGCATTACCGGAATATCCGTCAAATATAGATGGTCAAATTGAGAGGTGTTAGAGGTGTGTTATTGGTTAAATGTCACACATGATTGTATGACATCAAATCAAATGGATGTGGTCGCAGAATGTAACATCACTTCATTTACTTCCTCAATTAACCCTGACGGAACATTCTGTTGCTTTCAAACTTTAGAGCCCAGGGGCTGTATGTATCAAGAGTCGCAGAGTAGGATATTGATCTAAGATTAGGTCCCCCCCCCCCCATCAGCACTCCTGTTGTGACATGCTTTATGAATTCGGGCACAGGCCTTTTCCAGACCCCAATTTCAAACCCCCCCAACTGTGTCCTGCTACCTACCCTGTCGAAGGGGATGCTGTACTTCTTCAATATGGATGGGGAGATGAGAGTCATCTTGTGGCGGAGGAAGGCGTCACAGCCCTGGGAACTGCCTGGGAAGAAACCTGCAGGTAAAAAAATACAATAAAAAAAAACGCCACATTACTAAATTGCATCCCATTTAGAGTTGAGTGGTGGGAACCCAGTTACCGAGATTTACCACCCAAAACAACTCCCTTTTCCCAGGATAAATAACTGTGAGAACCTGGTAAATTATAATAAATTGGTTATATGAACAGCACGGCGTGAAATGGAACTGTTCAATTATATGCAACGTCTAAATCTGGCTTCTCTACGGCCTCTGCATGATGAAGCATCAACGCTCAGGGTGAGGACAGACAGCCCATCTCAGTATGGAGCACAGTTCACAATGCATGTAGACCTATCATCTCATCATGGTCACTTTTTTTCTTGTGACCGGTAACCCTGCATTTGCTGTAGCATAGTCTATGCTACAGTAATATAAAGACCGAACGGGCGTCTACCCACCATTTACCCATCTCCATTTGGCTTTTGTTGGTCACATATATATATATATTTTTTAATCACAGCTGCAGATAAAAAATAATAAAAAACAGACTGTCAATCAAATATCGTTGCTTTAAAATCAGTGCACACGCATGCACTCTCTCGCAGTGTCTCCCTCTCCCCTATTCAAATTGCATCCAAAATAGATAATCCTGTTTTTGACTGATACAGTGTGTTCGGAAAGTATTCAGACTCCTTCCCTTGTCCACATTCTGTTATGTTACAGCCTCATTCTAAAATGTATTAAATAAACATTTTCCCTCATCAATCTACACACAAAAATGACAAAGCGAAACAGATATACCTGAGACCCTTTGCTATGAGACTCGAAATTGAGCTCAGGTGCATCCTGTTTCCATTGATCATCCTTGAGATGTTTCTACAACTTGATTGGAGTCCACTTGTGGGACTTCAAATTGATTCGACATGATTTGGAAAGGCATACACCTGTATGGTCGAAGGAATTGTCCGTAGAGCTCCGAGACAGGATTGTATCGAGGCACAGATCTGGGGAAGGGTATCAAAACATTTCTGCAGCATTGAAGGTCCCCAGAACACAGTGGCCTCCATCATTCTTAAATGGAAGTTTGGAACCACCAATACCTTTCCTAGAGCTGGCCACCTGGGCAAACTGAGCGATCAGGGGAGAAGGGCCTTGGTCAGGGATGTGACCAAGAACCCAATGGATACTGACAGAGCTCCAGAGTTCCTCTGTGGAGATGGGAGAACCTTCCAGAAGGACAACCATCTCTGCAGCACTGCACCAATCAGGCCTTTATGGTAGAATGGCCAGATGGAAGCCACTCCTCAGTAAAAGGCACATGACAGCACCTAAAGGACTTTGACCATGAGAAACAAGATTCTCTGGTCTGATAAAACCAAGATTGAATTCTTTGGCCTGAATGCTAAACGTCACATCTGGAGTAAACCTGGCACCATCCCTACGGTGAAGCATGGTGGTGGCAGCATCATGCTGTGGGGATATTTTCCAGTGGCAGGGACAGGAGACGAGTCAAGATCGAGGGAAAGATGCCGAGCAAAATACAGAGAGATCCTTGATGAAAACCGGCTTCAGAGCACTCAAAACCTCAGACTGGGGTGAAGGGTCACCTTCCAATAGGACTATGACCGTAAGCACACAGCCAAGACAATGCAGGAGTGGCTTCAGGACAGGTCTCTGAGTGGCCCAGGCTGAGCCCGGACTTGAACCCAATCGAACATCTCTGAAGAGAATAGCTGTGCAGCGACGCACCCCATCCAACCTGACAGAGCTTGAGAGGATCTGCAGTGAAGAATGGGAGAAACATCCCAAATACATGTGTGCCAAGCGTGTACCGTCATACCCAAAGAGACTTGAGGCTGTAATTGCTGCCAAAGGTGCTTCAACAAAGTACTGAGTAAAGGGTCTGAACACTTATGTAAATGAGCATTTCATTTATTATTACATTTGCAAATATGTCTTTAAAAAACTGTTTTTGCTTCATCATTACGGGGTATTGTGTGCAGATTGATGGAGGACAAACAAAATAATATTTGAATTTGTATTTATTAGAGATCTCCATTAGCTGCTGATAAAGCCGGAATTCTTCCTGGGGTCCAAACCTATTAAAGAGCTTACATGACATATAAAACAAAATATAATACAGTACATCATCTAACATTATTACACCACTACATATCTACAATACAAATGGTTTAATACCGCCATACAACAATACCACAATCCATGCGTATGCATGTGTCTGTACCATTGTGTCTCTTCAGAGTCCCTGTTGTCCCATAAGGTATTTTTACCTGTTTATAAAATAATAACAATAATCTGATTCTACTGCTTGCATCAGTTACCTGATGTGGAATAGAGTTCCATGTAGTCATGGCTCTATGTAGTAATGTGCACCTCCCATAGTCTGTTCTGGACTTGGGGACTGTGAAGAGGCCTCCGTGTACTTTTAAGGACCAGCTGTGCTGCCCTGTTCTGAGCCAACTGCAATTTTCACAAGTCCCTCTTTGTGGCACCTGACCACACTACTGAACAGTAGTCAAGGTGCGACAAAACTAGGGCCTGTAGGACCTGCCTTGTCTGTAGGCTTGGGCCCATTGGGCATATTTCCCTCGATGTGAAATCTTGAACTGTGAAGTGCTCTGTGAAATTGGAATAGTCAAAATCAAGGCGGTGCAAGAGCGTCATCGTCCAACATGGACTCGCATAACATATGATGGACCGTGTAGTCTCTTTCACATAGACTTCCTGCTTACGATGACCATATGACCCCGCTCTAGTGAATAAGCCACAGACGGCGCAGGACTTATGCCTAAGCTCCCCACCCAAACGGAAGACATGCAGTGCCTTCAGAAAGTATTCATACCCCTGGATGTATTCCACATTTTGTTGTGTTACTGCATGAATTCAAAATGTATTCAAATCATCCCCCCCCCTCCCCAACCCATCTACACACAAACACCCCATAATGACAAAGTGAAAACATAATTTTAGAAAATGTTGGCAAATGTAATTGAAAATGAAATGCAGAAATATCTCATTTATGTAAGTATTCACAGCCCTGAGTCAATACTTTGTAGAAGCACCTTTGGCGGCGATTACAGCTTTGAGTCGTCCTGGGTATGTCCGTATCAGCTTTGCGCATCTGGTTTTGGGGATTTTCTCCCATTCATCCTTGCAGATTTCCTCAAGCTCTGTTAAATGAGATGGGGAGAGGCGGTGAACGGCACACATTTTCAATGTGATTCAAGTCTGGGCTTTGGCTGGGCCACTCAAGGTCTTTTACATTCTTGTTCCGAAGCCATTCCAACGTTGCTTTGGCTGTATGCTTGGGCTCATTGTCCTAAATCTTCGCCCCCCCCCCCCAGTCTAAGGTGGTTTGCACACTGAAGCATGTACTCATCAAGGATTTGCCTGTATTTGGCTCCATTCAATGTTCCCTCTATCCTTACTAGTCTCCCAGTCCCTGCCGCTGAAAAGCATCCCCATAACATGATGCTGCCACCACTATGCTTCACGGTAGGGATGGTGTTAGACAGGTGATGAGCTCTGCCTGGCTTTCTCCAGATATAGCGCTTTGCAGTCAGACCAAAGAGTTACATTTTTGTATCAGACAACAAAATCTTTTGCCTTACACTCTCAGTGTCTTTCACGTCCCTCTTCACAAACTTCAGGCGTGCTGTCATGTGCCTTTCTCAGGAGTGGGTTCCATCCAGTGGTAGTACTAAAAAGTAGTACTTTAAAGTATTTATACTTAAGTTGTTTTTTGGGGAACCTGTACTTAACTATTTATATTTTTGCCAACTTTTACTTCACTACATTCCTAAAGAAAATGATGTACTTTTTACTACATACATTTTCCCTGACACCCAAAAGTTACATTTTGACAGGAAAATGGTCCAATTCACACACTTATCAAGATAACATCCCTGGACATCCTTACTGCCTCAGATCTAGCGGACTCACTAAACACAACATGATTTGTTTGTAAATGTCGTCTGAGTGTTGGAGTGTGGCCCTGGCGATCCATCAATAAAAAAATAAGTTGTACCGTCTGGTTTGCTTAATATAAGGAACTTTAAATGATTTATACTTTTAATACTTAGGTACATTTGAGCAATTCCATTTACTTTTGAAACTTAAGTATATATTTTTTTATTTACTTTTACTCAAGTAGTATTTTACTGGGGGACTTTCACTTGAGTCATTTTATATATTCATATTACTTTTACTCAAGTATGACAATTGAGTACCTTTTCCACCCCTGGTTCCGTCTGACCACTCTCTCATAAAGCCTAGATTGGTGAAGTACTTTATAGACCATTGTCCTTATGGCAGCTTCTCCCATCTGGGCCAAGTTCTGTCAGAGTGATCATTTGGTTCTTGGTCACCTCCCAGACCGAGGTCCTTCTTGCCCGGTTGCTCAGTTTGGTTGGACGGCCAAGTCTAGGCAGAGTCTGGGTAGTTCCGTATTTTTTCACTTTTCCCTATGATGGAAGCCACTGTTTTGTGGAAACTAGAACATGTTTTATACTCCTCACCAGATACATGCCTCATCCCAATCTCCGAGATATACAGACAGTTACTTGGACTTCATGATATCGTTTCTGCTCTGACATGCACTGTCAGCTGTGGGACATTATATAGACGTGTGTTTCTTTCTAAATCATGTCCAAACAATTGAATTGGCCCCAGGTGGACTCCAATGAAGTTGGAGTGACATCTCAAGGATGATCAAATTAAATTGGATGCACCTGAGCTCAATTTGGAGTGTCATAGCAAAGGGGTGCAAATACTTATTTCATTTTCAATAAACGTGCAAACATTTCTAAAAAAACATGTTTTCAACTTTGTAATAATGAGTTATTGTATGTCGATGGGTGAGAATAAAAATAATCTGTAACACAACAAAATGTGGAATAAGTCAAGGGTATGAATCCTTTCGGAAAGCACTGTAATTGGTGGTTGGAGATAAATCGGAGAAGAGCTCTCCTCTTGGTCAGACGCAGGATGTACAGGTCACAGTGCTCGGAGTCCCGACGTGGTACACATCCAGAAAGCCTTTAATTATCATAATCATTTCTTTGGTCCCACAATCCCTCCCTCCGCGCCAAACCCCGGGTCAACGTCAGCAGGTCACCGGGCCAGACTACACGGCAAGCCAAAGTGAAGAGTGAGAAAATTGAACCAGTGCCAAAATGGCACACTATGATATCAAATAACGTACGTATAGTTTTACCGTTTTCCGACCGGGCCTTTATTTTTATAAAAAATTTTCGCCGTCATACCATTTCATCTTTCTTTGTCTTTTCTCGATTGCCACGGCTTGTTCAGAAGGCGAGAGGTGCTTGTTGCCTAAATAAACTCATCCGATCTCATGTGAAAACCCTCCCTTCTCTTCCGCCTTTCTTCCTCGCTCCTCTTCAGATGACAATTCATTTCACGCCCATAGCCTCAAAGACCAGAGTCTCCTCTTCAAAAACAAAATCAGTCCTTTCCTCTTGTATATCAATAGTTTCTTGAAGCCTTCAACTTACTAGACAAGGGAAAAATATGTTTCTCTCACACACACACACACACACACACACACACACACACACACACACACACACACACACACACACACACACACACACACACACACACACACCTCTCCCGATGAGCAGTCTGTGCTGCGACTCAAAGGATGGGTAGACCGTCTGCCCAGTTAAACTTTAATATAACTGACAGTATAATCGAGGCCCATTTCATCCTTCATTTTCATTGCATTGTTTCAGAGCCTGTTTCGTCTCAAAGAGGCGTTTTCTCTGGCGGCTGCTGTGTGAGCTGATAAAGGTGAATAATGTGCCGGCGAAGCCCGCGTATTAATCCCCATTAAAATTCAGCCGGCAGTGTGGAACTCTCCCCGGGGCAATATTAACTTAAAGCTTCATTTCGTCCTTTGAGTTTGAAATTAACCCCCCCCCCCCTCCGGAAAAAAAAGGACCAGGCTGTGACTGAAATGACGTGATAAGAGAGAGAGAGAGATAGTGGTAGCAGGTGTGACTGGCTGAGAGTGTTATTTGTGTAACGTCGGGTATGTGTGATGATGTCTGTGTGATGCTTTGTACTCGTGGTCCTGTGTAACTGTTCATACAGCGACTCCGCACACTGACGACGACATATTGAAATAGATCAAAAAGCATCTCGTAAGCGTGGGAAGTAAGCATACGCATGGCTGTGGTCGGCGTTACGACTGTCTGCGTTGCTGTTACCTTGGCGTTATGTACGGGTTGCACACGACCAACAGTAAAGAGCAAACCTGTTACAAAGTGAGTGATCTGAGGAGACAAACAATGTGTAACCCTCTACTCCACAAGACATACCGAACGAATACAACGCCGCTTTGGTGTCACCCCCGATCCTCAAAAAATGGTTTCGACTGCTTGAAACTTTTGGAAAGGAAGTTTTGCCTCCCATTGTGCTCGTAAAATGACTACCACCTTTAAACTTACTTATGTAAGAAGTTTGAAACTGCTATTGGGTGAACTAGATCTACTTGAAAATACATTTTCTACTACTTTTGAATACACAAAATATATGTATTAAGACGATTATGACAAATGGTCTTTAGTTCACAGTTATTGTCCATAATGGTCTGTTACACGATTATACGACTACTGTGCAAGCCCTTTACCGTCAATACTCCACGACGTTCTTACCCATTCACAGCACAACGTGTTGTACAGTACTTGAAGAGTCACTAAATAAAAGAACTGAACTGGTCGTTTTTAGCGTTATTCACAGCCACAACAAAAAAGGGCATAGGTGTCTATAGTGCATTTTCTTTCCTGGGAAGAAGGAGCGAGAAATGTGAAAAGAAAGGCCGCACTCTCTGCGTCGTCGGCCTTTTTGAAGGCCTTTTTAAAACAGCAGTTGATGGAGAGGCCAGACGGTTAACAGGCCACATCTATAGTCACTATCGGGTGGATATTTGTTTAACATGAACCAAGGCTGTCTGTCTCAGTGTGTGTATGTGTGCGTCAGGATCTGGAGTAGTCTTACCTTGCGCCAGTCTCTCCAGCCTCTTGCCGTGCTCAGGCGGGACGGCGTACCTGAACGGAGGAGGAAGAAAAGAGAACATGAGGTGGGTGGCGGGGAGAGAAGAAGAGTGAAGATGGCGCGAAATGAAGGGAACTCCATCTCCTCCTCTTTTTTACAGTCTTTAGGAGAGGAAATGGACAATTTTATACCTCTTTTTCGCACACACAGACAGAGAGTAGTTCACCTCCACTTTACACAGCCATATACACTTCTCGCTCTCCAAAGACATAAGTCTGCTATCCCCAGTGAGAATACTCTGCTTATTATGCTTAGTTCTCTTGTCAAAGTCCTCATTACACATGCGCGAACACACACAAAACACACTTAACTCGGCTAACACTCCAAAACATTAAAAAAGGGAATTCATCAAAACCATCTTGGAGAAATCAAATGACTGAGGACTTTGTAGTGGTCTTTGTAGTGCTCCATTCCCCCGTTTCAAATGAAAATCATCAGAAAACAAGAGAAGAAGAGAGGCCAAATCTCTCTCCGTCCGCATTAAGAGACTCGGCGCTTTAATTGCTCTTGTTAGTACCACCATCATTATCACAATTATTTCCTCCAGTTTAGGGAAAGCAAAACTAGCGCCTCACCCTCCCTCTGGCCAAAGCCCTGTTTATGTGATCGGAATAGAAAGACATCTACTGGAGTATACGGCGAGACGCAGCTGTGTTAGACTGCCACCCGGTGGACTTTACAGTGAAATGCTTATTTACAAGCCCTTAACCAAAAATGCAGCTTTAAGAAAAAAATTCCCCCCAAAAGTATGAGATAAGAATAACAAATAATTAAAAGAGCAGCAGTAAATAACAATAGCGGAGCAATATACAGGGGGTGCCGGTAGAGAGTCAATGTGTCAATGTGCAGGGGGCACCGGTGTTGAGGAAATTGAGGTAATTATATACATGTAGGTAGAGTTATTAAAGTGGCTATGCATAGATAATAACAGAGAGTAGCAGCAGATTGGGGGTGGGGGCAATGCAAATAGTCTGGGTAGCCATTTGATTAGCTGTTCAGGAGTCTTATGGCTTGGGGGTAGAAGCTGTTTAGAAGCCTCTTGGACCTAGACTTGGTGCTCCGGTAGCAGAGAGAACAGTCTATGACTAGGGTGCCTGGAGTCTTTGACAATTTTTAGGGCCTTACTCTGACACCGCCTGGTATAGAGTCCCTGGATGGCAGGAAGCTTGGCAGGAAGCTAGGATGCTCTCGATGGTGCAGCTGTAGAACATTTTGAGGGGGAATAGGTTTAGTCGTGCCCTCTACACGACTGTCTTGGTGTGCTTGGACCATGTTAGTTTGTTGGTGATGTGCATGCCAAGAAACTTGAAGCTCTCAACCTGCTTCACTACAGCCCCGTCGATGAGAATGGAGGCGTGCTCGATCCTCCTTTTCCTGCAGTCCACAATCATCTCCTCTGTCTTGATCACGTGGAGGTTGTTGCACCACACGGTCAGGTCTCTACCCTCCTCCCTATAGGTTGTCTCATCCTTGTCGGTAATCAGGCCTACCACTGTTGTATCATTGGCAAACTCAATGATGGTGTTGGAATCATGCCTGGCCGTGCAGTCGTGTGTGAACAGGGAGTACAGGAGAGAACTGAGTACACACCCCTGAGGGGCCTCCGTGTTGGCAGATGTGTGGCAGATGTGTTGTTACCTACCATTACCACCTGGGGGCGGCCCATCAGGAAGTCCAGGATCCAGTTGCAGAGGGAGGTGTTTAGTGCCAGGGTCTTTAGCTTAGTGATGAGCTTTGAGGCACTATGGTGTTGAACTCTGAGCTGTAGTCAATGAACAGCATTCTCACAAAGGTGTTCCTTTTGTCGAGGTGGGAAAGGGCAGTGTGGAGTGCAATAGAGATTGCATCATCTGTGGATCTGTTGGTTCACTGTGCAAATTGGAGTGAGCCTAGGGTTTCTGAGATAATGGTGTTGATGTCAATATTACAATGCTAATAAGTCGTGTGTGTGTGTGTGTGTGTGTGTGTGTGTGTGTGTGTGTGTGTGTGTGTGTGTCTCTTCACGGGAATCAAAAGAAAACCTTGCTGGCACCCCCTGGGAATTCTCACATTCTCTAACTAACACACACCTTTGTCAGGTGTGTGTGTGTGTGTGTGTGTATTGTGCGAGTGTGTGTGCACAGATGAGCCCTTCCTTCAAACATCTAATCAGGCAATCATCACATCTACCTCTATTACATCCTCCCTGGACCACTGTTGTCATGGCAGCGGCACGTCTCCTTGCCAGCGCCCGACCGAAATAAACAAACAAAGAACACAGAGTAAATGAAAGGTCTGTGAACTTTTCCCTTTCTCTTCAGCAGTGAGATGAGATGATGTTTTCGCTGCTGCTGCTACTACTACTACTGTTGAGGAGAGGAGTCAGGAGCTGCGTGGGGGAATATTTGACAGTTTGAGGAAAAGCTTGTAGGTAAGTGTTCGACTGGTCTGTGTGTGTGTGTGTGTGTGTGTGGGGGGGGGGGGGGGTAGTGAAGTGCGAGTGCTCTAGTGAAATTGGGGCAAAGTTGATATATATCTGAACAGATGTTAGCACTCGAACACTGGTGAGTCTTCATTTGTGTGCCCCCCCCCAAAAAAAAATGATAGGCCTATTTTAACCCTGAAAATGCTTTTCTAAAATGACATAAAAATATCCATGTGACATTTTTACATAAAAGGATATACCACGACATTTCTAAATATGAATTTAACAAAACAAACTTTTTGGAGTGTCGTAGCCTCCAAGTGCTGTAGCTTGTTGTTCATGTTGGCCAACCAAAGCAGCAAAGAGGCTCAATGTGTAGTAAGTGGAGTGAGAGTTCACTAACAGAACGCAAGACGGAATGAAATTACAGAATTAAAAAGGAGTAGGCTACAATGAGCAACCAACAGGTAGGCTGTTATTTTATCTGAATGGGGGTAGAAAGCGCTATCTGCTCTAGGTTACTCCAGTCAAGACAGGCACCGTTATACGGGATGCTAAATAACATTGTGGCTGCCACAAGCGCGCTAGTCTTGCCTGTAGCCTAGTTGCCTTGGGTACTGCAGCTCTCTCTTCACCTCGTCTGCTCGCTCCCATCTCACCAGCCCCTCAGCAGCTGCAGCAGTAGAGCGCCAGCCTCTCGCTCAGCGGTATTCAGGTTCAAATCCACATGTATTTTGACTACCTGGATATCTGACAACAACAAAAAAAATCATCATACTATTCGAATAGTGGAATGATTTCAAATCCCTAGTGGGAACATGTAGGCCTACAACCAACCAACCAACCAACCACACACACACACACACAAATTCATTAAAACCCCTACATCCACTGCTCTGTCCTTCACACGCCACAGGAGATGCAGGAGCACAAACAAACCGAACGTGCCGATCTAATTGAGATGTAACACCACGTGGTATAAAACACACCCGCTCAACGGGCTGTCTTCTTAAAACCCACGCCTCCTCTCCTCGCTAGAGTCTAACGTGTTAAAGTGTCCTATTAAAAAGGAGAAACGAGTCATATTCTTATGTTTATACTAAAACACACATGGACAGGGAGGCGGGTGTGTAGACGACAAACTAGTAGCAGGGATCAACTGACAGCTTTATTAGCCTAGTGTCAAAATGCTATTTTGTCATGTTGACCATGGTCTATATGCATGAAGCCTGTCTGAGTACGAGTGCTGACACGGGATCAGTTTAGCCTTTTACATCAGGTTTGGAAGACTGATTTTGGGAACCCCCCCTTTTTTGGGGGGGATCACAATGAATAAGATTGAACCTTATCCTATTGAGGGATTCTTGTGAATGGCTAAGAATTGGGAGGATATGGGTAAGGGAAAATAGAATTTTGAAAGCGACATTTATAATTTGAACCTAAACCATGAATGCATTCAACTGGGTTACCAAGGGAACCAAAGTCATCAAAGCACGTTCAAAAGACAAAATCAATATCCTGTAGAATAAACTCTAAATCAATCACAGTACATCAGTGTTCACTATTGTTGCTCACGGCTATTAAATTAATCTGGGTTTTGATATCTAAGGATTACAACATAGGTCTTGCTGATCTACACAGCTAAACCAATTGATCTGCAACACACGGGCTTAAATACACTGAGGCACAATCCACCACCTTGCATTTCTATGAAGAATCAAGATCTTTGTCAATAAAGCACACAGAGACATTGTGGTTCAACAGACATGAGTAGTCATATTCTCGCTCTATCCTCTACTCGTCTGGGTTTCACAAAAAAAGAAGAAAAAAAGAAAGAAAAGATTTTAGCATAAAGAGATGATCGTTCGTCAATTGCCTACCAAGATGATCTAGTGCTAAAGACAATCTTTATGACTTTGGGAAAAGTCACCTGCCTAGGTCTCCTAAAAAGGATTCAGAATGCATGCCAGATAGCCAACCAGGAGGCCTGTTGCTGCCCCGCCTGCTAACAACTCAAGAGGACATTAGTAGCAGCAAATTTGATTTTGTGCATGAAGTGCCACAGACGGTCGATACTAATTTGATGTCTCTTTTCTCAGCCAGCCCTGTCGCAAAAAGCAGAGAGAGCTACTTGGTGTTCGTGTGTGTGTGTGTGTGTGTGTGTGTGTGTGTGTGTGTGTGTGTGTGTGTGTGTGTGTGTGTGTGTGTGTGTGTGTGTGTGTGTGTGTGTGTGTGTGTGTGTGTGTGTTGAAACTACTGAAACTTTAATTCCAATACATCCAAACTCTATCTTACATCTATTGGGTTCGTTTTTTCATCTGGAAAACTCTTTCATCAAGGAAACCCAATCAATATCCAAAGGTCATTATAAAAAAAAGGTGTGTATTGGTAACAGCCAGAAGACATATGGTTGTTTGAGTCTTGATTCGGTTATTCATATCCATAAGGGAATGGCAGAGCAGATGGGTTAAGATTAGAGTAGAGACATTTGGAGCAGAGATACAGTAATCATTATACACAGGCAGTTAGAAAAGCCAAGGCTAGCTTTTTCAAGCAGAAATTTGCTTCCTGCAACACTAACTCAAAAAAGTTCTGGGACACTGTAAAGTCCATGGAGAATAAGAACACCTCCTCCCAGCTGCCCACTGCACTGAAGATAGGAAACACTGTCACCACTGATAAATCCACCATAATTGAGAATTTCAATAAGCATTTTTCTACGGCTGGCCATGCTTTCCACCTGGCTACTCCTACCCCGGACAACAGCACTGCACCCCCAACAGCAACTCGCCCAAGCCTTCCCCATTTCTCCTTCTCCCAAATCCATTCAGCTGATGTTCTGAAAGAGCTGCAAAATCTGGACCCCTACAAATCAGCCGGGCTAGACAATCTGGACCCTTTCTTTCTAAAATTATCTGCCGAAATTGTTGCCACCCCTATTACTAGCCTGTTCAACCTCTCTTTCGTGTCGTCTGAGATTCCCAAAGATTGGAAAGCAGCTGCGGTCATCCCCCTCTTCAAAGGGGGGGACACTCTTGACCCAAACTGCTACAGACCTATATCTATCCTACCGTGCCTTTCTAAGGTCTTCGAAAGCCAAGTCAACAAACAGATTACCGACCATTTCGAATCTCACCATACCTTCTCTGCTATGCAATCTGGTTTCAGAGCTGGTCATGGGTGCACCTCAGCCACGCTCAAGGTCCTAAACGATATCTTAACCACCATCGATAAGAAACATTACTGTGCAGCCGTATTCATTGATCTGGCCAAGGCTTTCGACTCTGTCAATCACCATATCCTCATCGGCAGACTCGACAGCCTTGGTTTCTCAAATGATTGCCTCGCCTGGTTCACCAACTACTTCTCTGATAGAGTTCAGTGTGTCAAGTCGGAGGGTCTGCTGTCCGGACCTCTGGCAGTCTCTATGGGGGTGCCACAGGGTTCAATTCTTGGACCGACTCTCTTCTCTGTATACATCAATGAGGTCGCTCTTGCTGCTGGTGAGTCCCTGATCCACCTCTACGCAGACGACACCATTCTGTATACTTCCGGCCCTTCTTTGGACACTGTGTTAACAACCCTCCAGGCAAGCTTCAATGCCATACAACTCTCCTTCCGTGGCCTCCAATTGCTCTTAAATACAAGTAAAACTAAATGCATGCTCTTCAACCGATCGCTACCTGCACCTACCCGCCTGTCCAACATCACTACTCTGGACGGCTCTGACTTAGAATACGTGGACAACTACAAATACTTAGGTGTCTGGTTAGACTGTAAACTCTCCTTCCAGACCCATATCAAACATCTCCAATCCAAAGTTAAATCTAGAATTGGCTTCCTATTTCGCAACAAAGCATCCTTCACTCATGCTGCCAAACATACCCTTGTAAAACTGACCATCCTACCAATCCTCGACTTTGGCGATGTCATTTACAAAATAGCCTCCAATACCCTACTCAACAAATTGGATGCAGTCTATCACAGTGCAATCCGTTTTATCACCAAAGCCCCATATACTACCCACCATTGCGACCTGTACGCTCTCGTTGGCTGGCCCTCGCTTCATACTCGTCGCCAAACCCACTGGCTCCATGTCATCTACAAGACCCTGCTAGGTAAAGTCCCCCCTTATCTCAGCTCGCTGGTCACCATAGCATCTCCCACCTGTAGCACACGCTCCAGCAGGTATATCTCTCTAGTCACCCCCAAGACCAATTCTTTCTTTGGCCGCCTCTCCTTCCAGTTCTCTGCTGCCAATGACTGGAACGAACTACAAAAATCTCTGAAACTGGAAACACTTATCTCCCTCACTAGCTTTAAGCACCAACTGTCAGAGCAGCTCACAGATTACTGCACCTGTACATAGCCCACCTAAAATTTAGCCCAAACAACTACCTCTTTCCCAACTGTATTTAATTTTTATTTATTTATTTATTTTGCTCCTTTGCACCCCATTATTTTTTTATTTCTACTTTGCACATTCTTCCATTGCAAAACTACCATTCCAGTATTTTACTTGCTATATTGTATTTACTTTGCCATCATGGCCTTTTTTTGCCTTTACCTCCCTTCTCACCTCATTTGCTCACATTGTATATAGACTTGTTTATACTGCATTATTGACTGTATGTTTGTTTTTACTCCATGTGTAACTCTGTGTCGTTTTATCTGTCGAACTGCTTTGCTTTATCTTGGCCAGGTCGCAATTGTAAATGAGAACTTGTTCTCAACTTGCCTACCTGGTTAAATAAAGGTAAAATAAAAAAAAAAAAAAAAAACAGTGCATTCAGAAAGTATTCAGATCCCTTCACTTATTCCACATTTTGCTGTGCCTAGCCTTATTCAAAAAAAATATTTTTTTAAGTATTATTCTACACACAATACGCCACAACGACAAAGAAAAAAACTTTTTTTTTTAAAGAAATGTTGGCAAATTTACATAAGGTTTTAAACACTTTACTCTACTTTGCTGAATCACCTTTGGCAGCAATTACAGTCTTCTTGGGTATGACTCTGCAAGCTCTGCAGATCCTCTCAAGCTCTGTTAGGTTGGATGAGGAGCGTTGCTGCACAGCTATTTTCAGGTCTCTCCAGAGATGTTCGATTGGGTTCAGTCCGGGCCACTCAAGGAAGTTGACGGTTGTCCGGAAGCCACTCCTGTGTTGTCTTGGCTGTGTGCTTCAGGTCGTTGTCCTGTTGGAAGGTCAACCTTCGTCATCAGTCTGAGGTCCTGAGCGCTCTGGAGCAGGATTTCATCAAGGATCTCTCTGTACAATGCTCCGTTCATCTTTCCCTCAACCCTGACTAGTCTCCCAGTCCTGCCACTGAAAAACATCCCCACAGCATGATGCTGCCACCACCATGCTTCACCGTAGGGATGGTGCATGGTTTCCTCCAGACGTGACACTTGGCATTCAGGCCAAAGAGTTCAATCTTGGTTTCATCAGACCAGAGAATCTTGTTTCTCATGGTCGGAGTCCTTTAGGTGCCTTTTGGCAAAACTCCAAGCAGGCTGTCATGTGCCTTTTACTAAGGAGAGGCTTCCGTCTGGCCACTCTACCATAAAGGCCTGGAGTGCTGCAGAGATGGTTGTCCCATCTCCACAGAGATCGTGTTCTTGGTCACCTCCCTGACCAAGGCTCTTCTCCCCCAATTGCTCAGTTTGGCCAGGGAGGGTAGCTCTAGGAAGAGGTGGTTCCAAACTTCTTCCAATTAAGAATGAAGACGGCCCTGTGTTCTTGGGGACCTTCAATGCTGGTACCCTTCCCCAGATCTGTGCCTTGACACAATCCTATCTCTGAGCTCAACGGACAATTCCTTCGACCTCATGGCATGGTTTCTGCTCTGACATACACTGCCAACTGTGGAACCTTTTATAGACAGGCGTGTGCCTTTCCAAATCATGTCCAATCAATTGAATTTACCACAGGTGGACTCCAAGATGTATAAACATCTCAAGGATGACCAATGGAAACAGGATGCAACTGAGCTAAATTTCAAGTCTCAGAGCAGAGGGTCTGAATACTTATGTAAATAATCTGTTTTTCATTTTTAATACATTTGAAAAATATTCAAAAAACCTGTTTTCGCTTTGTCATTGTGTAGATTGTGTAGATTGATGAGGAAAAACATTTATTTAATCTATTTTTGGATAAGGCTATAACGTAACAAAATGTGTAAAAGGTGAAGGGGTCTGAATACTTTCAGAATGCACTGTATGATAAGGCCATCCCTCCTATCCCTATGGACAAAAAAAGACGTTGAAAAGACATATTTGTGGTTGTTTTCTTTTCAACGTCTTTTGCTGACTGGGGCGCCACTTGTGCTGCGTTAACGCCAAATAATGTTCTCATATCTATGTTAAACTACACAACTGAAATGATAGCCTGGGCCCAGATCCGTTTGTGCTATTCTATGTTACCAAATGCCGTGACAACGACCATAGGAGGTGGCAAGACAATACAAACAGGTCTGGGACCAGGCTACTGAAATGATCAGCATGAATCTGGGATGACCACAATATCATTGATTCGGCGACTAGAACTATTCACAATCCAATCTTTGTTCATGAAACACTTACATTGTAACGAGACTGTAGAAACTGACGTCTCTTAAAGTGAACTCTCATCTCTTTCCTACCTGAAGACACAAAAACGGCGTCTACTACCCAATAAAAGTACAACAAGAAGCGAACAATGAATTAATAATGGGCTCTTGCTCCGTTTTAAAGTCTGTTTCACCCAACCCTAACTTTCATTTTCTTTAGCAGTTTTCCTTACTCCCTCTGCTCGATGCTTCGCAAACAGCCAGCCAATCGTTAAAGCATCTGACAGCAGATCTTCGGGGGGGGGGGGGGGGGGGTGACTTTGATGGGAGCAGAGTTGGAGGGGAATGGAGTTAATTTCACAGTGGCTGCACAGGGGGGTTAGGCAAACAGCTCCGTGCACACAGTTTAACATACTGTAATTACCCAAAAAGTGAAAATTATTCAATTTCAAAAAGAGAAGGAGGAGAGTGTGAGTGTGTGTGTGTATTACTATCCTTGTGGGTACCAGAAATAGTAAAACAAGGAAGATTCTCTCTCGTGGGGACATTTCCCAGGACAAAGGCTAGTTTTTCTTTAGGTTGAGGGTTAGGGTTAACTTAAGGTTTAGGGTACATAGGACTTTGACTGGAAATCAATATTAGGTCCCCACAAGGATAGTAAAACATATACTGTGTGTGTGTGTGTGTGTGTGTGTGTGTGTGTGTGTGTGTGTGTGTGTGTGTGTGTGTGTGTGTGTGTGTGTGTGTGTGTATTTGCACGCGTGCAGCACACATTCACAGTTAAACAGAGTTGAGGGGTGCATCCATGTGAGTAAATTTACTTTTAAAGAGTGACAAGGAAATATTGCTTTTCCTCACAGGGGCATATGTAAGAAGAGGGAGATGATGGGGAGGCAGAAGGAGGAGGAGGAGAAGAGGGGAGGAGGAAAAGATATCTTCAGATGGTTGAGAGGGTTGCTAGGAGGGGAGACTAGAGAGTGGATCAAGAGGTGCTACTGAAGCATGACAACCCCTCTCTATTATACTATGGAGAGGCTCTGGTTGTGTCCTCCCAAATCACACCTTATTTCCTATGTAGGGCACTACTTTTGACCAGGGCTCTGATCAAAAGTAGTGTACCGAATAGGGTGCCATTTTGGACACCACCTCTCTGTTTTTGTGCCCAGGCATATGGGCTTTGGAAAGGCTTTATTCTAAAAAATGAAAGCAGTTCACGAGCAGATAAAGAGAGAGTGTAAAAGACGGGTTTTATAGATAGAGCAGTAGCGTGATGGCTAATGGAACATTAGTCGTAATTAGGAGGTAATGTTTTTGATGCATTGTGACCGTCGTTTCTACTTATTGATGCCGTTTGTTTGTTTGTTTTGAACCTTCTACCTTATGCACATTGAGCATGGGGAATGTGCTCTCGAAACGCTATATTTATTGTGAACATGCCTCTTGATGGAGCAGGGCTGGGACACAGACTGACTGAGCTGCTGCTTCTAATGTCATCCCACTGCAGGGATATGGAGAAACACGCATACAAAATATTCACACACACACACACACACACACACACGTATTGATTGGTACACTCCAGGTCTGTGTAGCCACCATACGCTCGCTGAGACACACACACAAACACCTCGTTGCACAACCCAAGACCAACCCTAAGGGAGAGGGCTAAAGCAATGAGAGAAGCATTGAGACGAATAGGAACCACACTGAGACAAAAAGGAAAAGAGGAGAGTAGTGGGATAGAGTGGAGGTGCAGGAGGGGGCTCAGGTACACACACAGGCACACAAACATGAGCCATGAGTCACAACCGAGGTCAAATTCCGGATGACCGTTGAGTCACGGTAATCTCCTCTTATGCACTCTGGACATGTGTTGGTTGTACCCAACTCGCTAAACGACCATCAGGTCACTAATGGCCTGGCACTCAGGGCTCTTTTGCCCCACTAACCACTCTGACATCAATGCAAATGCAATCTAAAAATCACATCAAACACTTATCATCAAAACAGTGTCATGCTTTTAAAACGCGCCTCACTGTGATGATCAATTTGAAGAAAAAAGTTCAACGACAGGTTGAAACTGAGTGGGGAAACATGGACATTGTGGATGTTGTTTCAAAGCCAAACATAAGGAAATGGACAGTGCTTTCTAAGGTTCATTCAAAACACCCATATGCATATTAGAGCTTATGCATACGCATAGCCCATTTATATGAGCCCGAAGTCCAAAAAGATTTCAGATGTCTTTGGTACATAATTGGTCTAGTATGTACTCCAAAATTAAACCATTTCTAGTAAATCGCCCTTGATTGCGGACTGTATTATTATGCATACTGGATGGACTGGTTACCTTGTGTTATGATCAAAACTTTATATGCATGAGTCTGGTAGAGAAAATATAGACGATGTAGGTGATGCTGTTGGTGCATTGACTGTGCAGGACGGCTTAGAGTTGGCCTACAATTACAGTGAATTTGTATTTGATTTTGAATAGCCTAGTAGTAGGGAGAGAAAAAAATATATCAATCAAAATTAATAGGCTGACATATTACCTACAAAATATCTCACCGCCGTGCGAGAGAGAGATGCTAGTCACACAGTCACTCACTGCCATTTTTCTCCCCCTCTTCTCCACAGCGCAGTCTGAGACCGGCACAAATCAATTGCGGTTGAACTCCCTCTAGTCATTTGTGTGTTTTAATTATTTCATCAAAAAGAGCTCATAAAACATCAGACAAGCTCAGTGCATATGGGTGATTTGATCAAAACACATAGGACGTGTCTATAATATAGCCACTTCATATGCGCACTCGCTCTGAACGTGACAAATATCCTTTCTATTTTATTCAGCAAAGTTCATTATATTCTTCTTACTATAAAATAATGGCATTTGACTAATAAGCATATCTTGTCTGCAAAAATGAACAAGCCTACAGCCTATGCCATGGCGCATAGCCATATAACATACAGTAGGCCAACTCCTATTCTGTTCTTCTGAAATACATTTTCATCATAAAAGGTTTCTTTAAACATGCCTAAAATAAAGAATGGATTTATCGTGACTGTGTAAATGAAATGGATTCATTCGACTTAAAAAAAAAGAAAATGTACATGTTCCAAAAGGTGGCTGACAAAATGTCACACACACACACACAGTGTGATGTTGGTATTGAGTGGTACGCTCCAAGCCCGGGCAGGTAGGGAGGTGAGGGGAGAGAAAATAAAGAAAAACTAAGCCCTTCCCTCTGAGTTGCACAGACAAAGAGCCGGAGACCTCCAAGTGAGTGAAGAATAGGAAGGTGAGAGAGAGAATCAAAAACAGAAAGAGAGAGGGCAAGAAATTGAGCGTTAGAGCGCAAAGGAGTGAAAGAGAGCAAGAGTGAAGGAGGAAGAGTGAGAAGCAGAAAAGGTCTGCCTGGGCAGTAATGAGCGTTCAGCAAATAGGAGGCTCAGCAAATATTCTGTTCAGAGCAGAGGTCCGACGTCTGTCCGACTCCCACACGCTACCACAAGAACTGGTTCCAGAACCCAACCACAGTCCCGCAATGTTATTTTAGGCGTATGTGACACAGTTCACTTGCCAGCCAGAGAGCTGCTCTTAAATCGGAGTAGATAGCCAGAGCTAATTTACCTGCTACGTCGATCGACAGTTGTTGCAGTAACATCATGAACATTCTTTTAAAATAGCTACTTGCAAAGTGGAGTCTTTTGTTTAGACATGTAGCTAGCTAGCTAAACAGAGAACCATAATCCCAACTCACAACGTTACTACCCTGCATGAATTTGCAGGTAGATAACCGACCAGGTTCAATGTTAGCTAGCTAACATTAGGCTAATAACTAGCAATGCAAATGGCTCTGAGATATGAATAATATTACTACACAGATCATACACTTAAAAGTTAGCTATCTAGCCAGCTAACATTAGCTAGCTAGCTTACAGTACAATAAGAAATAAAAATTGATGCACAAAATTAGAAACGTGTAATATCTGAAAATGTAGCTAGCTTACCCGTAAACATGGATGGACGCTTTTCCCTCTCTCACGGATGCAATCAAATACCAGAATTGTGTCCTTAGCTATCAGACTCAAATTCCAGTGATTTCAAATCTCGGTCCTCCAGAAAGTGGAAGCAACACTTATGTAGTTCTACTATGTGATATCTTTCAAAAAAGCATCATCAGAAAGGATTACTTAAACACACTGACCAGCTCATATTATAGACCGAAGTGTGCTACATGGCAGACAAATCAAAACTCATCTCTCGGCATGTCCAGCCCACTCATTATCTCAGCCAATCATGGCTAGCGGGAAGGTTGCTCGCTTTTTCCGGGGCTAAACCAACTAAGCTCATAATTTAACAATTTTATTCGTATTTACAGATGGCATACAAGTTTGTTATTAAGACACATGAAAGTTCACATGTTCCAGGAAGCATTTCGGCCCCAAAAACATTTTTGATAGATAAATAAAATGTTTACATTCAAATGGCTATCCTGTGAAGTAGTGACGCGTGACATACGCATAGTTCCTGAAACGAGCCACATATAGGATATAGCCTTTGCAGGCAGAGACAAATAAATGAGTAATCAATATTCATTGAAAATGAAAACGCACAATGCTCGCTCTCCATGGTATAATGAATAATGGCGCAGGAGGAGAAGGCTGCCAGTTTACGATCCCCTAACGAATTGTGCCATTGTGTGTATTTTTTCATGTTATTTGTAAATTATTTTATACATAATGTTTCTGCCACTGTGTCTTTCGACCAAAAAGAGCTTCTAGATATCAGGACAGCGATTACTCACCGCCTGGTATGGTAACTGCTCGGCATCCGACCATAAGGCGCTAAGAGGGTATTGCGTACGGCCCAGTACATCACTAGAGCCAAGCTTCCTGCCATCCAGGACCTATACACTAGGCGGTGTCAAAAGTGTCAAAGACTCCAGTCACCCAAGTCATAGATTGATCTCTCTGCTACCACATGGCAAGTGGTGAGTGCCAAGTCTGGGCCCATAAGGCTCCTTAACAGCTTCTACCCCCAAGCCATAAGACTGCTGAACAATTAATCAAATGGCCAGCCGGACTATTTACATTGTTTTTACACTGCTGCTAATGCTGTTTATTATCTATGCATAGTCACTTTACCCCTACAAATTACCTCGACTAACCGGTACCCCCTGTATATACAGTAGTGTTGTGATTGTTATTATATTGTGTTACCTTTATTTTCTATTTTACTTTCGTTTTTTTTTTTGTAAATATTTTCTTAACTCTATTTCTTGAACTGCATTGCACGATAAGATCTACTTTTTGTATTCGGCGCATGTGACAAATTCAATTTGATTTGATTAAATTTCCTTGGAGAGATAACTGCCATGTGATTCTCCGTCCATGCATTAGGTAGCCTACTCCATTTCATTGAGACCCACATATAGGTCCTAGGAACACTTGATCGTGCACGCCAAACTAGGAGAGGAGAGGTAGGCTAATTAAAGCAGCGAATTCAGAGTGTGTATGCGACAAAGATGTGCTTTTAACACAATATGTAGGCTAACGCATACAAAGCAGAAATATGACAGTTTCCAAATAATCTGCTGGACAACAAAAATATTTTTCCTTCCCAAAGTTGTCAGTCCGCTCCCAACCGCAGCATGAACAGTGCTGACCATGCCGGCAATGATCTCTGTTGGGGACCTGCAGCTCTAGTTCAGAGCCCCTTTTTCTAATGCCACCATGAAAACCTCATCACCCACACATTATAAATGGCAATTTCTCCTAGTCTGAGGTACCCATTCAAACGACAGTGCCAGCGATATACCGTAAGTATAGGATATCTACCACAAAACAATTTCTGTCTTTCAGAAATCAAGCCTGTTCATGCTGGGGTCTTTTCTTGTTAATGGGAGATGGGGAAATTTTTTATTTATTTTTATTTTACCTTTATTTAACCAGGCAAGTCAGTTAAGAACACATTCTTATTTTCAATGACGGCCTGGGAACAGTGGGTTAACTGCCTGTTCAGGGGCAGAACGACAGATTTGTACCTTGTCAGCTCGGGGGATTGAACTCGCAACCTTCCGGTTACTAGTCCGACGCTCTAACCACTAGGCTACGCTGCCGCCCCAGCGGCAAACTCCTTGAGGGTAAATGTTTTATCATGTGTATCACTACAGTCATATTCAAGTCATATTTGCAGACTTGTATCCAATAAATAAAGGGGGAAAAAAACTGCCATTCTATGGTCAAAAACATAACCCAGCTACGCTTCAGTCAATACATCCCTAGCAAGAAAGGTAGACTAAAATGAAGGGATGAAAGGTTAAAATAACAGAGGAGAAACAGACGAGGAGGAGATCGATCCTTCTCTGATGGCGGAGCCGGTATTAGTCACCCAGCGAGACCCTGGAGAGAGATTGAAGGAGAGAGAAAAACATGCTCTCACCTTGCAGACACAGCTTACAGATGACGGGGACTGCGCCGGGCGCTGACACCCGATTGCCCCTACCAAGGTCGCCCAGTGAGGTCACCTCCGTTACCGTTGCTGTGACGAAGCATCGCCCTCCAATAGCGTTCTGTCGATATCCTTATCGTCTACCGTCATTACCTTGCCGCCGTGCAACTCGTTTAGCCGGGAGTGGCTGTATGTCTTTGGGCCCGTCCCAAATGGCACCCTATTCCCCCCATAGGGCTCTGGTCAAAACTAGTGCACTATATAGGGATTAGGTTGCCATTTGGAACGAACCCCTTGAGTGCGTGATACTATAGGGCCTACGCAGTCGTGTTGGTTCCCCCCCATTCGCTTGACGTGAAATGGCCGCGAAAGTGATGGAGATGTGTCGGCAAATAGAGGCTCTTCATGTGACTTGTGTTGGGAGAGCCATAAACGCTAGGAAATCGAATTGGATGCCAAGTGAGGCCTTTGGGAATAGTGAGTCTCGACGGGCGGTCGTATTACAAGAGGAGGAATTAGAAAATGATGGGAAGAGGGAGGGACGGAAGGAAGTAAGGAAGGAAGGAGGGAGGGAAGGAAGGAGCAAGAGTGGTGTTCGAAGAACGCTACTGCTACCTAGCGACGAGTAGTGGGATGGTCGGGCCGGGACAATTTCACTGTTTGTTGGACCCAGACACACTCATCTTCGCAGAAAAAAACAAACACACACACCTAGATTTTATAGACTTAGAGTTAACTGCCAAAATAAAGGAAACACAGACATAAAAGTGTCTTAATAGGGCGTTGGGCCACCCTCGAGCCAGAACAGCTTCAATGCACTTTGGCCTACAATTCTATTGGAGGGATGCGACATCATTCTTCCACTAGAAATTCCATCATTCTGTGTTTTGTTGATGGAAAACGCTGGCTCAGGCGCCGCTCCAGAATCTCCCATAAGTGTTCATGGACTCATACAATGACACACAGACACACAGTACCAAATTTGAGTGAATATGTTGCTCATATTGAAGATGCTTTATACTACAGAACCCACCTGGCTCCTTAGAAACTTTTGTAAGTCTAGAGTGTCCTCCAGTGGCCATCTGTTTAAGTACACAAATGCATGTATGACCAGTCTCCTTAACTCACAAACAGGGACTCATGTTAAATTTTACACACGTATAGGAATGACAGATGCTTGAGAAGCAACTGCCAAAGCCTGCCCAGATCCTGAAATCAAGGAACAATTTTGGCTTGCCATTTTTTGATGTGGATGCAACTGAAGCAAAGAGCTGTCGCACGGGTGGCAGGTAGCCTAGCGTTTAGAGCGGCGTTGGGCCAGTAACCAAAAGGTCACTACTGCTACCTGCAACCCGAGCGAAGAGTGATGGGATGGTTGGGCCTGGACAATCGAATTGCTTGTAGGACACAGAGACACTCATATTCACAGAAAAACACACATTTTATTGACCTACAAGTAACACACACAGAGAGCGAGAGAGATGCAAAGAATGGAGAAATAAACCACTAATACAGCCACTGACCATGACTTGGGCTCTCCAAAGTGGAGGTAGTTGATACTGTAGAGATCCATGTCCTCTGTGTGCCAGGCGAAGGTGGTCTTCCACATGCCGAAGTACAGGTAGGGCGTGTTCACCCCCTCGATCACGATGCCACACTCCTGCTCCACCATGTCCAGCAGCGTGTTCAGGTGGCCGATGTTCCACTCACCGATCTCCTGGAAACACAGACACAAAAAAGGGAGGTTAAAAGGGTTAGTTCACCCAAATCAAATACAACAACAACAAAAATGACAGTTTCCTTTACCCAGCCTGTAAGCAGTCTTCTGGACAAGTTATGAAAGCAATCCGTGCTTTTGTTTTGTTTACCTGGCCACTGTTCCAAGTGCTCACTTTTTAGCATTTGTGGCACAAATCTTGTGCAAGTCAATGGTTCAGATTTTCGCCTCATGTTCAAATATTTGATTTTATAATTTGGGTGAACTATCCATTTAACACTGTGACCCGATTCAAGCATGTTGGCTATATTTACCAATGTAACAGAAATGTAACAGTGGATTTTGCCCCCGTTCTGCCCCTGAACAGGCAGTTAAACCCACTGTTCCTAGGCCGTCATTGAAAATAAAAATGTGTTCTTAACTGACTTGCCTAATTAAATGAAGGTAAAAAATAAAAAAAACGTTAAAATATATATATGTTTTAGGGCTGTCCCCGACAAAAAAACAACTTACTTGACTGAAAGTCGTCTGCTCTTTCGACAAATCCTGCCTGACATCTTTAAACTTGTATTTTTCCATTTATAGACACACCCTATGTGTTTTAATAAAATCAACTACGTGCATTGAGCTTGCCTGATGCTTTAAGCTTACGTTTTGATGCCTCAAGAGGGCACCAGAGATTTAGAACACCAGAAGAAGAAAAAAACACTTCACCTGGCCCAACTATTCTCCTCCAGTTCCTGCTGACTTCTCCAGATTCTGCTTTTACTCTCCTGAAGTTGCCGGTAATAGGCTACATGAGGAGTCGGCAAACTTCCTCATTTGGAATGCCAAATGTATCTTACCATTTATACCAATCTGTGTGCCAGTTATGGCCTTCATATGTACATTTTCGTAAAACAATTGAATTTATAATAAAGTGTTCAGATCTCAAAATGTCATGTGGTTGATCTCAATGTCATGTGGTTAATCAATATTCTATCCAAATCTAAATTAAAATTATACAATACATATCCCATAACAATCACAATGGCTACACATGACCTGTCTGCAACAAACTTGAAACATTGTATCAACTATTAACTTTGCTCCAGCCCAAAGTTTGCATGAGCGAATTTGCAACACTGTATAAAATATTCTGGGCCCTCAGTTTCCAGTGCCAGCTAATTCTGGACAGACACAGCTGTAGGCTATTTGTACAAGGGATAAGAAGCAGTGCTTGACTTGGACAGGCGCTCAACGGAGCGGAGTACAGGCACCTCAAATGTTCTACTGCTTAACCGCCTGTTCCACTTGGAGAATATTAGCTCAAAAGTATTGTGGAGCTCCTGCACCTAAATATAAACAGTACCAGCACTCAGAATGAGTACCGTAACCTATTTCAGTCCATGTCAAGCACTGATAAGAAGCCTATTTTATGATGTTTCCACTGGATCAGAGCATTACATTTTACCCTTTCATACCGAGTGGTAATCGAAAGGGAGAGAGAGCTAGAAAGATTTTTCAAATACATTGAAGAACTATTGCAATTCTCAGACGTAAAAACATATTTTTCTTGCTTGCTGCTTGAGGTGAAGAAAACATTACTTTGAGAAGCTTAGACTTACTTCCATGTGTGTGCGTCCTTACTCAACATTGACAGGAGTGCTCCAAAACAAAAGACAATGGAAAAAAGACAACTAAATTGACAGAACCCGTAAATGGAATAAAATAAATGGAATTACATAAACCAAAACGTGTTTCTCACAAGTGTGGCATAGGTTGCGCACTCTGCAAACAATGTGTTCACTCCGACAAATGAGAAAATTAAGACTAGAATAATCAAAGTAGCCACCCTTTGCCTTGACAGCTTTGCACACTCTCTTGACATTCTCTCAACCAGCTTCACCTGGAATGCTTTTCCAACAGTCTTGAAGGAGTTCCCACATATGCTGAGCACGTGTTAGCTGCTTTTCCTTCACTCTGCGGTGCAAGTCATCCAAAACTATCTCAATTGGGTTGAGGTCGGGTGATTGTGGGGGCCAGGTCATCCGATGCAGCATTCAGTCACTCTCCTTCTTGGCCAAAAATCGAACATTTGGACTCATCAGACAAAATAATTCCACCGGTGTAATGTCCATTGCTCATGTTAATTGGCCCAAACAAGTCTCTTCTCCTTATTGGTGTATTTTAGTAGTGGCAATTCGACCATGAAGGCCTGATTCATGCAGTCTCCTCTGAACAGTTGATGTTGAGATGTGTCTGTTACTTGAAGTATTTATTTGGGCCGCAATGTCTGAGGCTGGTAACTCTAATGAACTTACCCTCTGCAGCAGAGGTAACTCTGAGTCTTCCTTTCCTGTGGCGGTCCTCATGAGAGACAGTTTCATCATAGTGCTTGATGGTTTCTGCGACTGCACTTGAAGAAACTTTTCTGGATTGACTGACCTTCATGTCTTAAAGTAATGATGGACTGTCGTTTCTCTTTGCCTATCTGAGCTGTTAATATGCCATAATATGGACTTGGTCTTTCACCAAATAGGGCTATCTTCTGTATACCACCCTTACCTTGTCACAACACAACTGACTGGCTCAGGCGCATTAAGAAGGAAAGAAATTACTCAAATGAACACACCTATTAATTTAAATGCATTCCAGGTGACTACCTCATGAAGTTGGTTAAGAGAATACCAAGAGTGTGAAAAGCTGTCAAAGGGAAAGGGTGACTACTTTGAAGAATCTCAAATATAAAATCTATTTTGATTTGTTTAACAGTTTTTTTTGGTTACTACATGATTCCATATGTGTTATTTCATCATTTTGATGTCTTCACTATTACTCTACAATGAAGAAAATAGTAAAAATAACAAAAAATCCAGGAATGTGTAGGTGTGTCCAATATTTTGTACTGCATATATTTGTTACCACTTGACTAAAACAACCTCGGTCGACCAACAGCCTAACAACCAAATAATTGACCAGTCGACTAATTGGGGTCAGCCCTAAGTGGATTACAGTCTAAACATGTTTTTTAAAGGTAGGAAAACAATTATATAATTATGTCTTGAACAATCCAAGGCCTACAGACATGGAGTTGCCCTGTTACAGTTGTACTTCAGTTAGTATTTACCCAGTGAATAAAGTAGATTCCCATTGCAGTCAAAAGACTTGTATAACTAACCCAAGACAGACCAGAGCCTGTTGTTTCCATTGGGAGCAAATTAATCAGAGGGCAGAACAAGCAAGGAGGTGAGCAGAGTCAAGCACGAGCTAGTGAGATCCTAATGGCGCGTTCTGGTATTTATTTGCATATTTCCGTTAGGGAACGCCTTGTGAAATAACTCTATTTACCCTTGCACTCCAAAACAATGCCTTTTTTTACTTTAGCAAAGGGTAAAGTCTACAAAACACAGTTCACTCTGTTACAGAATCTAGTTTTGGAAACATAAAAAAAAAACTGTATGAAAATTAGCAGAATGGAGGCCAAAATCAATTTCGCTCCGTCTTCTCCCACTGCCGGCCACTGGGCTTTCTCTCATCACCATATTTGATTGTGGGTGGAAACGCCAACAGGATACTTCACATTTATAAATCCGGTGAAATATCTTCTTCATTGTACTGTATTGCAGTTCTCAAGGTCATGTAATAACACATGTTAACCACCAGATGGGATTAAGGCTAAAGAACTAAAAGGATGCACCCAAAAACACCTCAAATGAAAAGGTGTCCTTTGTCAATTGAAAAAATAAATAAATAAAATACACAGATCTTATGAGAACAGATACCAACGGTTCATCTTTATCGCTGAAATACACTCAGTTCAAATACTTCCATTCAGTGGAATAATCAGAATGGATCTCCTAGGCCATTGGCACACAAATGCTCATTTCTGGTAGTAAGGAAGTAAGGAATTCAACACAATTGAGGGTACCTAGTGGAACTTGCTTCAACGTACCCCAAAGAAGTTTATTAAGTAACTCTTATATAATAACTATAGAAATTTCAACTTTTCAACAACAACAAAAAAACAGACAGGTACCATCTAAACTTGTCCCACAAGAAATGCTCATTTACTTGTCCTGCTGCAGAACATTTTGTTACACAACCCATGTATGTGATTAGAAATGCTGTCACCGGGGCTGACTTACCGGGTCGTAGATGGAGCCGCTGACGTCGGCGCCGTAGATAGGCGAAACAAAGGTGAGGTTCTTCCAGTATTTCCTCTCCAGGTCGTCAAAGTCCTTGTGTCGGGGAGTACAGTACCTGAGAGAGAAGAGGACAGGGCCGTGTTTAGTAGGCACAAAAACGGAAAAAGACGCTTTGAAAGAGAGATACCATCTCAATTTCTTCCAATAAAAAACAAACAAACATTGAAGCACTTTTTTTCTATGGTGTGCCCTAATGAACATGACCCAGTAACAGTCGGGAGATTTAAGAGTGCCTTTCATCCCACGACCAATCAAGACATTGGATATAGACACTGAAGGTAAAGACAGTAAAACCTGTAGCGTGAATACTGATTTTTCTTGCAAAGCAACCAGATAATATCTAAATGACTACAATAATAACCGTATCTAAAGAATGAATCAAAGGTTTACAATTAGGGCTGGGAATTGCCAGGGACCTCACAATATGACATAATCACAATACTTAGGTGTCGATACGATATGTATTGTGATTCTCACGAGTCTATATATTGTGATTCGATACTGCGATCTGTTCTTTTTAGATTTGATGTTCCAAACATATTGCTCACTATACGTCTGCAGCAGAGAGACAAGAGAGAGTATGACAAAATGTGTTTTGTTCAGTCATGGAAATAAAAGCACTGAAAACATGTTGGCTCACTATTTAAAAAACAAGATGGAGGACAAGCTATAAGATGAAAAATACCAGCGTTTTGGCGCAGGGACAGATGACTAGCGCTAGCTAATGCAACCTAGGAAAAAAAAAATACATATACCTGAATACGGTCTTTATTCTAGGGCTGGGGCGATATGGCCAAAATATCATATCGGAATATTTTTCACATTTTGGACGGTATTTTACTGTTTTTGAAGAACAAAAAAAAGCTAAGAATATGTTTTAAGAGTAGTTCATAATCAAATGTTCTGTCGAACCTAAGTGCGGTCGCACAGCTCCACTCGGCCCTGCTGCGCAGAAGAAATATCAGCCCGCGCAGAGAAGCACGCGAATGAACTCCACTCAACTTTCTATGGAGTTTTCCCCTTTGGTTAACACTATTAAGGTTTCACTCTACTGTGAGAACTGTGATCGAGTCAATGCAATATTCGCCACTTTCAATGTAATGTACCCGAAACAAACTACGCAATTAGTATGCAAAACTAGCTGTGCAAGAGATTTTCTTGTGGACAGAACACATTGGAGTAGGATTCTATTGCATTGACAGGCACGACTCAGGCCCGCCTGGACTGTTTAAGCTACAGTACGACCAGTCATGAGTGTATAATGAGTAGATGTGCTGGTTTTGAGATCAAAGCGAGAGCTGTGTGTACCACTTGTGCCCATTTGTTCATATTCTTTGCTAGTTATAGTTAATTTATAGTCAACAAATGGGGGAGTGGTTGCTTCCTACAAGAGCACAAAAAGTATGCATTTCTAGCCATCTTTGAAAAGCGAGTCAGGTAAACAGCTTTTTTTGTCTTAAAGGGTCAGTGTTGTATTTTGAGATGATATTGAACAATACGTAGAGCGTAGCATAATTTCTCTGCAATAATGGTATGAGAATAATAACGACATTTATTTTGCAAGCCCTGCAAGTCTCACGGAATGTAGGTCTACATTGAACACCACACATTGGCTGCTACTGTAGACTGAACGGTAGAACAGCTATTTCCATGTTAAAAAATGTTATGGAATGCATTTTGTTTTTGATGGTAGACCACTCTGGTAGGCCTACATTATGATCAAATAGCCACAGTAGCCTACTTGGCCACTGTTAAAACTGTAACTTAAAGCGGGTACACCCTCAATGTTCACAGCGTTGCACAGAACTTTCACAACATTCAAGTTTGCGCTCAACAGACCGGAAATTTGCCCAGTGCCTAAATTTTGTTCATGACTTTAGGGTGGCAACACATGAATTATAAGTGATTTCA
This sequence comes from Oncorhynchus kisutch, assembly GCF_002021735.2. NCBI lineage: Eukaryota > Metazoa > Chordata > Actinopteri > Salmoniformes > Salmonidae > Oncorhynchus > Oncorhynchus kisutch. The sequence continues at coordinate 45,729,296 of NC_034186.2, read as the reverse complement.
AAGTGGGATTTCTCCATTCTGATTGTTTAATACTGTTCAATCCAACATTTATTATAAGCATTTATCAATTTCTGCACTTTTGTTATTATTTCCACACTGTGGCATTTGGGCTGCATGATATGGGTAAACAATCAAGGCCTTGTTTATTGGTGTACTGTTGGAATCATGGAAGTATAATGATTATTGTAATTCAATAGTTGAAATATAGTGGGCAACACTTTGAATACATTGTTGTTTGACATGACAACAAATAAATAGGAATTATTGTGACAGGGTAGGAACCCAAGTGTTGGTCAGTGTTTCCCAGGGGACCCTATACGATGTTACATCCCACTTCTTCGTGCAGATAGCCAGCATTGATAGCTAGCTAGCTAACATATTCATGCCTATTCCTAATTCATGCCAATCGCCTATTCCTCTCTGATTCAGAAGACACTGTTGCACAAACACGCTGATCTAGACCTACACTAGCACTGATATCAGCCTGTATTATCTAGCTAGGTTTGCTTTAACTGATTACATTTAGCTAGCTAGCTGTTCAGCTAACTAGCAATTAGCATTAACAGCAAACATTTATTTTTAGTTTTAGCCATAACTTGCTAAGAAAAGACAAACTAGCTGTTTGCAGACAGTAAGATACACAAACTAATAGTGTTACTACAGAACGCTTTGAAAGCATCATCATTGTCAACAACATCTTGTTGCGTCTGACCATGCAGAATGCAGAGTGAACGGGAACTGCTTTCCTTGAGAGGCAGGGCTTGTTGTGGGAAGCAGCATGCAAGAAGAGGGAGACAACTTGAAAGTAGCAAATGGAGTAAACTACAAAAACTGGCATTAAACATGCCGGAGTTGCGTATCACATTTAACACTTGCTATTTAAACTGCCTTGTTTCTAAACATATGTTGTTTCTATTGTAGAAATAAAAATAGAGAGTTTTGAGAACTGTAATAAAAAAGGGAATTACAAATTAAATGTATTGTGAATAATATTATTAGCAAACCTAACATTGAAATACTGTTATAGAAGGTAAAGTAAAAACCCAAACCGATCAGTGCATCAATATCGGTACATAGTAAAAGACAGTATACACCCAGCCCGTATCTCTTCTGCACTGTTTTGACTGTGTCTCTGAGTGTAGAATGGCTGGTAGCTAGGTGAGGACCTACGTTCTGCTGTTGGCCAGTTGACGGTACTCCCCGACGGTCATGGACTTCTTCTGGATGTTGTACTGGGTGAAGAGGCCCGACTGACCCGTCACCACCTGCATGATGGGAGCAGGGATCACCATCTCCTCGATGGTGTCGTACGACTGCCGCGGCTTCCAGCCCTTAGGAGGAATCACCTGCGAGAAGAGGAGGGGGGACGGAGAGAACGTGAGCATGAGATTGAAAGAGTAAAAGGGAGGATAGAGCAAGATAGGGGAGGGGGAAGAGAGAGCGAGAAACATGTGGCAAAAGTAGGTGGAGCTACAGTGACATTGCATGGCTGAATTCAAACAAAACTGTCAGAATCTAGAGCACCCAAAATATACACAATAGGACTACTTTTTCAGAGTAGGTCAGTTCTAATAGGTCAGAAGGCCATTTATATGAAAAGTGTGTGTATGTGTGTACCTTTGCCAGGCCTGCACGGTGTGCTCCTTGAGTCTCCATGTAGGCAACATATTTGGCAAAGTCCTTGAATTCCTCCATGGTTGGCCGGAAGGTCATGATCTTACACCCCGGGTTCATGACTGGGACTGGAGGAGCTGGGGTAGGGGCTGGATCTGAGGCTAGCTCTGGGGCTTGAGCTGAATCTGGGGTTAATTCAGGAGCTAGGTCTGGGGCTGGATCTGGGACTAGGTCTGGTGCTGGGGCTAGGTCTGGTGCTGGGGCTAGGTCTGGTGCTGGGGCTAGGTCTGGCGCTGGGGTTGATGCTTCCAGCGACATGGTGGCAGTTGGATCTGGGGGCACTGTCAATGACATGGAGGCAGGTAGAACTGAAAATACAAAAGAGAAAAGGACAACCTATAATCTACAACAACAAAGCAATAAGACACATATGGTCACAGGTCTGACTGTATCATGTGTTTCAGAGTAGGAGTGCTGATATAGGATCAGGTCCCACCTGTCCATGTAAACATATTCATTTTGATCTAAAAGGCTAAATTGATCCTAAAATCAGCACTCCTACTCTGAGACACTTGATACATAGGGCCTCCCGAGTGGCGCAGCGGTCTAAGGCACTGCATCTCAGTGCTAGAGGCGTCACTACAAACCCAGGCGGTATCACAAGCGGCCTTGATCGGGAGTCCCGTAGAGCGGCGCAAAATTTGTCCAGCATTGCCCGGGTTAGGGGAGATTTTGGCCGGGTTAGGCCATCATAGTAAATAAGAATTTGTTCTTAACTGACTTGCCTCATTAAATTAAAAAAATATATATATATATTATTTGGCCCCTGAGCAACAGAGAGGTTTAGCCGAATGAACGACTAATGACTATGAGGTTAGAATATGATTCTAAACACTTCTACATTAATGTGGATGCTACAATGATTACACAATCCTTAATGAATCGTAAATAATGATGAGTGAGAAAGTTAGACGCAAACAATGTACAACCAAATTATGTTTATAAAATTATTATTTTGGTCTCATCGACTGTCAATCCTTGCTTGTATAGCTCATTTACACTGAACCAAAACATGAACACAGCATGGAAAACATTGGTCCCATTTTCATGAGCTGAAATAAAAGACTAGAGAAATGTTTCATGCACACAAAAAGCTTATTTCTCTCAAATGTTGTGTACAAATGTCTTTACATCCCTGTTGGTGAGCATTTCTCCTTTGCCAAGATAATCAGGTGTGGCATGTCAAGAAGTTGATTAAACAGCATGATCATTACACAGGTGCACCTTGTGCTGAGGACAATAAAAGGCCACTCTAAAATGTGCAGTTTTGTTACACAACACAATGCCACAGATGTCTCAAGTGTTGAGGGAGCTTGAAATTGGCATGCTGACTGCAGGAATGTCCAACAGAGCTGTTGCCAGAAAATTGTCCACCAGAGCTGTTGCCGCCTCCAATATCGTTTTAGAGAATTTGGCAGTACGTCCAACCGGCTTTACAAACGCAGACCACGTATAACCACGCCAGCCCATGACCTCCACATCCGGCTTCTTCCCCTGTGGGATCGTCTGAGACCAGGCACCCGGACAGCTGATGAAAGAGAGTATTTCTGTCTGTAATACAACCCTTTCGTGGGGAAAAACAAATTCTGATTGGCTGGGCCTGGGTGACATCCCCAGTCATGTGAAATCCATAGATTGGGGCCTAATTAATTTATTTCAATTGACTGATCTCTTTACATCAGTGGTTCCCAAAAAAATCATACAATGATGGAAAGACCTGTGTGTTGTCCTTGTTAATTAATACAGTCAGAGAAGAACTCCAAATTCTTAAATCATAGCCTCAATTTTGTCCCGCACATTGAATATAGTTGTCCCTGTAATCCTAGATTCAGATCATTCAGGGGAGAAAAAACATCACCCAGGTAGGCCAGTCGTCGTCATGCAATCGGTCAGACAAGTAAAAATTCTGGTCAGTAAAGAAAACTTGAAGCTCGTCTCTCAATTTTAAAAAAGTGTCAATACTTTGCCCTATGATAACCAGCGCACTTCTGTATGTTGTAAAAGCGTTACATGGTCGCTGCCAATATCATTGCATAGTGCAGAAAATACACAAAGAGTTCTGGGGCCTTGCTTTAACAAAGTTAAATTTTCCATTTTCACTGTAGTGTCCAAAACATCTTTCAAGCTGTCAGGCATTCCCTTGGCAGCCAAAGCCTCTCAGTGGATGCTGCAGTGTACCAAAGTGGCGTCGGGAGCAACTGCTTGCGGTCTCCCTGTCATGGCTTTTGCACCATTAGTACAGATACCAACATGAGAGCAGCTATGTTTGGCTACATACGGACAGTTAGTGGAATTCCCACAAGAGAATATTAATATGATTGGATGTTAATTATTTCACTAGGCTACCTGTATTTGACATTGTGTTGTTATTTCGCTGAACACTAGATGGTTTCATTTTGGCAGCGAAACGAGGCTACTCAGGCTACTACGGATACGGACAACTGCGGAAGCATCTGTTCTAACCGATCAACTCTAGGAGAATGGTACGTCTGAAGTATCCATTACAACACACACTATCCAGAGCCCGCTGAGAGAACTACAACCACGAAAGACCTTGGGACTTCTGGGGAACGCAACCAGAGACTCTGATGAACTATTATACAGCAGACGGACCGGAGATCACAGAGAGGGACAGCAAAGGCATTTTCCAACAGGGCTATACATATGGGTGAGTTTTTTTTTTCTTTCTCACCCATATGTATAGCCCTGTTGGAAAATGCCTTTGCTGTCCCTCTCTGTGATCTCCGGTCCGGCTGTATAATAGTTCATCAGAGTCTCTGGTTGCGTTCCCCAGAAGTCCCAAGGTCTTTCGTGGTTGTAGTTCTCTCAGCGGGCTCTGGATAGTGTGTGTTGTAATGGATACTTCAGACGTACCATTCTCCTAGAGTTGATCGGTTAGAACAGATGCTTCCGCAGTTGTCCGTATCCGTATCCTCATCCTAGACATATGCACATTTTCAGCTGCAGACTGGTTAAGGGCGTCTAGGATTTGCTCCTTCAGTAACAATCCATTGGTCTTTAGTGTTTAACCATTCGTAACGTCCAGTTCACACCATCCGTCTCCTTGGTTTGTAGGGATTTATATTCCAACATATAGCTACCGCTTCATGCTTTCTGGTCTATTGTAAATTTTGTCAGAGGTGGGTTTTATACTGGAGTAGAAAAGGATGTCTGTGCTCACAGGGGTGTGGCCACTGACTGATCCTAAGTTACTATGAAAAACAATTCTCATTTAGAAGACTAACATCACATTGTTATCTTCCCAAAAGTATTCCTATACTCATTTATTTATTTTATACAACATTCAGATGCAAACCCCATATTTGAGAAGTGTATACAAACAAAGAAACAGTAATGTGTGTCTCCTGTCCTTCATGAGGTCACCAAATGAAACAAACTCGACAAGACTGTTCCTTAAATGTCCACGGACCACTCCAACTGCTTGGAATACAGAAATACTGCTCAATTATTTTACCTTTTGATGTCCAAGTGTCTCTCTGTGTCCACAATCACATTCCAATCTCGATACTACAGAGCATTATGACCGCCATAAAGCGGCCCCCGTCCACCTCTGTGGGAGAGAGAGGGCGCTGTAGAGCCACTGTAACCTGATCCTTCAGATTTTCACAGGAGAGTCATGACACCCGCAAATGCACATGTGCAAATGAAAACACTAGAGTCAAAGCAAATTAACTTCTTCGAGATAGGGGGCGCTCTTTTAATTTTTGGGAAAAAAACGTTCCCGTTTTAAACAAGATATTTTGTCACGAAAAGATGCTCGACTATGCATGTAATTGACAGCTTTGGAAAGAAAAAAAACTCTGACGTTTCCAAAACTGCAAAGATATTATCTGTGAGTGCCCCAGAACTAATGCTACAGGCAAAACCAAGATGAAATTTCATACAGGAAAAGTCGAATGTCCAATGTCTCCTTATATGGCTGTGAATGCGCAAGGAATGAGCCTGCCCTTTCTGTCGTTTCCCCAAGGTGTCTGCAGCATTGTGACGTATTTGTAGGCATATCATTGGAAGATTGACCATAAGAGACTACATTTACCAGGTGTCCGCCCGGTGTCTCCAGGTCCATGCGCGTTCCATTTCTTCAGAGGAGAAAGTAAACTGCCACGAATGACTTATGATCGAATAGATATGTGAAAATCACCTTGAGGATTGATTCTAAACAACGTTTGCCATGTTTCTGTCGATATTAATGGAGTTAATTTGGAAAAAAGTTCGCGTTTTAATTACTTAATTTTGGGGGGTTTTCTTACCCAAACGTGATGAAGAAAACGGAGCGATTTGTCTACACAAATAATATTTTTGTAAAAACTGAACATTTGCTATCTAACTGAGTCTCCTCATTGAAAACATCTGAAGTTCTTCAAAGGTAAATGATTTTATTTGATTGCTTTTCTTGTTTTTGTGAAAATGTTGCATGCTGAATGCAAGGGTTAATGCTATGCTAGGTTATCAATACTGTTACACATGCTTGTTTAGCTATGGTTCAAAAGCATATTTTGAACATCTGAGATGACAGTGTTGTTAACAAAAGGCTAAGCTTGAGAGCTAATATATTTATTTCATTTCATTTGCGATTTTCATGAATAGTTAACGTTGCGTTATGCTAATGAGCTTGAGGCTGTATTCACGATCCCGGATCCGGGATGGCTAGGAATCAAGAGGTTTTAACGTCATCTTCAAGACAAAATTTACCAGATACTTTTACAATATATGAAAAAAAAATTGATCGCTGGTTAAAGATGGGGTTTTGACGTCCATTCGAGTACTCGATTACTCATACCCATCCCCAGTCCGTTCATGACATTACTGAATCTGAACGCTTGACACCTAGGAATTATTTGCCCAATATTATTTTGAAGGCTCAGATGGTGTTGGGATAGGTGGGTGGTTAGCCTAATGACTTTACAAATTAGGCCTAGTTCTAAAATCTAATGAATATGAGCACATATTAAATCAAACTTTGTCACATGGGCCGAATACAACAGGTGTAGACCTTACTGTGAAATGCTTACTTACAAGCCCTTAACCAACAATGCAGTTCAAGAAAGAGGTAAGAAAATCTACCAAATAAACTAAAGTAGAAAATAATAAAAAGTACAATAACGAGACTACATACAGGGGGTACCAGTACCGAGTCAATGTGCGGGGGAACAGGTTCTGGGGACCCATGCCAAATCTTTTCAGTCTCCTGAGGGGAAAAAGGTGTTGTTGTGCCTTCTTCACGACTGTCTTGGTGTGTTTGGACCATGATAGTTTGTTGGTGATTTTGAAGGAACTTGAAACTCTCAACCCGCTCCACTACAGCCACGCCGATGTTAATGGGGGCCTGTTTGGCCCGCCTTTTCCTGTAGTCCATGATGAGCTCCTTTGTCTTGCTCACATTGAAGGAGAGGTTGTTGTCCTGGCACCACACTGACATGTCTCTGACCTCCTCCCTATAGGCTGTCTCATTGTTGTCAGTAATCAGGCCCATCACTGTTGTGTCGTCAGCAAACTTAATGATGGTGTTGGAGTCGTGTTTGACCACGCAGTCGTGGATAAACAAGGATTACAGGAGGGGACTAAGCACTCACCCTCAATTGGCCACAGTATTGAGGATCAGCGTGGCAGACGTGTTGTTGTTGCCTACTCTTACCACCAGGGGGGTGGCCCGTCAGGAAGTCCAGGATCCAGTTGCAGAGGGAGGTGTTAAGTCCCAGGGTCCTTAGCTTAGTGATGAGCTTTGTGGGCACTATGGTGTTGAATGCTGAGCTGTAGTCAATGAACAGCGCTCTCACATAGGTGTTCCGTAGTACTCACCGGCTTTGTGAATGTTGACCTGTTTAAAGGTCTTGCTCACATCGGCTACCGAGAACGTTATCACGCAGTTGTCCAGAACAGCTGGTGCGCTCATGCATGGATCAGTGTTGCTTGCCTCAAAGGCGAGCATAAAAAGGCATTTAGCTCATCTGGTAGGCTCGCATCACTAGGCAGCTCGCAACTGGGTTTCCCTTTTGTAGTCCGTAATAGTTTTCAAGCCCTGCCACATCCAACGAGCGTCAGAGATCCAAGATGGCGTAGCAGTAAGTCGTCCTGTCGTGTCGTGTCCCTGTATATTTTGTTTTGTTTATATTTTGTTTATTTTTCGTTTTTTACATAGCTATCCCTTTAAAAACATTTTGCTAAACCTAAGCTTCCAAATACGCTGGATCTTCACAACTAGCTATCTAGCTAAACCGCAACCCCGAATGATTACCCCTGGCTAGCGTTTCCACCCACTTAGCTTGAAGCTAGCCCGGCCTGCGCTACCACCGTAGCATACTCCTGAGCTACAATACCCGGGCCCACGACCGGTCTATCGATGTCACCGCATGAAGAGGAATAAACAGACTCACCCCATCGCGACGTCACCCAAAGGCTAACTCTCTAGCCCTCGCTATCTCCCTGCTTGCTAATTCGGCCTGCTAACTGCTAGCTTGTCCAGCTCCGGTCCGCTAACTGCTACCTTGTCTAGCCCGGGCCTACAAACTGTTAGCTTGTTAGCACAGGCCTGCTAACCGCCTGAATCGCCGCGTCCCAAACGCCCACCGGACCCATATTTACTTTCTATCTCTTTTGACTTTTAATTTGTTTATACCTTCCGGAAACCTGCCTCACCCAATGTGATACGGAATCGCTATTATTTTTTATTTATTTTTAGAACACACTCAAGAACCTCCAGAAGCTAACCAGCTAACTAGCTACAAGCTATTTAGTCATTGTTCGTTTTTTTTAAACCTGGATAACACTCGCCAGTCCAGCTTCCCTTCCCCATCCACCGCTGCCCCCTGGACACTGATCTCTTGGCTACATAGCTGATGCACGCTGGACTGTCCATAAATCACGGTACTCCATTCTGCTTGTTTGTTTTATCTGTTGGCCCCGTTGCCTAGTCTACGCCATTTTACCTGCTGTTGTTGTGCTAGCTGATTAGCTGTTGTCTCACCTACTGTTTTAGCTAGCTTTCCCAATTCAACACCTGTGATTACTGTATGCCTCGCTGTATGTCTCTCTCAAATGTCAATATGCCTTGTATACTGTTGTTCAGGTTAGTTATCATTGTTTTAGTTCACAATGGAGCCCCTAGTTCCACTCTTCATACCCCTGATAACTCCTTTGTCCCACCTCCCACACATGCGGTGACCTCACCCATTACTACCAGCATGTCCAGAGATACAACCTCTCTCATCATCACCCAGTGCCTGGGCTTACCTCCGCTGTACCCGCACCCCACCATACCCCTGTCTGCGCATTATGCCCTGAATATATTCTACCATGCCCAGAAACCTGCTCCTCTTATTCTCTGTCCCCAACGCTCTAGGCGACCAGTTTCGATAGCCTTTAGCCGCACCCTCATACTACTCCTTCTCTGTTCCGCGGGTGATGTGGAGGTAAACCCAGGCCCTGCATGTCCCCAGGCACCCTCATTTGTTGACTTCTGTGTTCGAAAAAGCCTTGGTTTCATGCATGTCAACATCAGAAGCCTCCTCCCTAAGTTTGTCTTACTCACTGCTTTAGCACACTCTGCTAACCCTGATGTCCTTGCTGTGTCTGAATCCTGGCTCAGGAAGGCCACCAAAAATTCAGAGATTTCCATACCCAACTATAACATCTTCCGTCAAGATAGAACTGCCAAAGGGGGAGGAGTTGCAGTTTACTGCAGAGATAGCCTGCAAAGTAATGTCATACTTTCCAGGTCCATACCCAAACAGTTCGAACTACTAATTTTGAAAATTACTCTCTCCAGAAACAAGTCTCTCACGGTTGCCGCCTGCTACCGACCCCCCTCAGCTCCCAGCTGTGCCCTGGACACCATTTGTGAATTGATCGCCCCCCATCTAGCTTCAGAGTTTGTTCTGTTAGGTGACCTAAACTGGGATATGCTTAACACCCCGCCAGTCCTACAATCTAAGCTAGATGCCCTCAATCTCACACAAATCATCAAGGAACCCACCAGGTACAACCCTAACTCTGTAAACAAGGGCACCCTCATAGACGTCATCCTGACCAACTGGCCCTCCAAATACACCTCCGCTGTCTTCAACCAGGATCTCAGCGATCACTGCCTCATTGCCTGTATCCGCTACGGAGCCGCAGTCAAACGACCACCACTCATCACTGTCAAACGCTCCCTAAAACACTTCTGTGAGCAGGCCTTTCTAATCGACCTGGCCCGGGTATCCTGGAAGGACATTGACCTCATCCCGTCAGTTGAGGATGCCTGGTCATTCTTTAAAAGTAACTTCCTCACCATTTTAGATAAGCATGCTCCGTTCAAAAAATGCAGAACTAAGAACAGATACAGCCCTTGGTTCACCCCAGACCTGACTGCCCTCGACCAGCACAAAAACATCCTGTGGCGGACTGCAATAGCATCGAATAGTCCCCGTGATATGCAACTGTTCAGGGAAGTCCGGAACCAATACACGCAGTCAGTCAGGAAAGCTAAGGCCAGCTTCTTCAGGCAGAAGTTTGCATCCTGTAGCTCCAACTCCAAAAAGTTCTGGGACACTGTGAAGTCCATGGAGAACAAGAGCACCTCCTCCCAGCTGCCCACTGCACTGAGGCTAGGTAACACGGTCACCACTGATAAATCCATGATTATCGAAAACTTCAATAAGCATTTCTCAACGGCTGGCCATGCCTTCCGCCTGGCTACTTCAACCTCTGCCAACAGCTCCGCCCCCCCCGCAGCTCCTCGCCCAAGCCTCTCCAGGTTCTCCTTTACCCAAATCCAGATAGCAGATGTTCTGAAAGAGCTGCAAAACCTGGACCCGTACAAATCAGCTGGGCTTGACAATCTGGACCCTCTATTTCTGAAACTATCTGCCACCATTGTCGCAACCCCTATTACCAGCCTGTTCAACCTCTCTTTCATCTCGTCTGAGATCCCCAAGGATTGGAAAGCTGCCGCAGTCATCCCCCTCTTCAAAGGGGGAGACACCCTGGACCCAAACTGTTACAGACCTATATCCATCCTGCCCTGCCTATCTAAGGTCTTCGAAAGCCAAGTCAACAAACAGGTCACTGACCATCTCGAATCCCACCGTACCTTCTCCGCTGTGCAATCTGGTTTCCGAGCCGGTCATGGGTGCACCTCAGCCACACTCAAGGTACTAAACGACATCATAACCGCCATCGATAAAAGACAGTACTGTGCAGCCGTCTTCATCGACCTTGCCAAGGCTTTCGACTCTGTCAATCACCATATTCTTATCGGCAGACTCAGTAGCCTCGGTTTTTCGGATGACTGCCTTGCCTGGTTCACCAATTACTTTGCAGACAGAGTTCAGTGTGTCAAATCGGAGGGCATGCTGTCCGGTCCTCTGGCAGTCTCTATGGGGGTGCCACAGGGTTCAATTCTCGGGCCGACTCTTTTCTCTGTGTATATCAATGATGTTGCTCTTGCTGCGGGCGATTCCCTGATCCACCTCTACGCAGACGACACCATTCTATATACTTTCGGCCCGTCTTTGGACACTGTGCTATCTAACCTCCAAACAAGCTTCAATGCCATACAACACTCCTTCCGTGGCCTCCAACTGCTCTTAAACGCTAGTAAAACCAAATGCATGCTTTTCAACCGGTCGCTGCCTGCACCCGCATGCCCGACTAGCATCACCACCCTGGATGGTTCCGACCTAGAATATGTGGACGTCTATAAGTACCTAGGTGTCTGGCTAGACTGCAAACTCTCCTTCCAGACTCATATCAAACATCTCCAATCGAAAATCAAATCAAGAGTCGGCTTTCTATTCCGCAACAAAGCCTCCTTCACTCAAGCCGCCAAGCTTACCCTAGTAAAACTGACTATCCTACCGATCCTCGACTTCGGCGATGTCATCTACAAAATGGCTTCCAACACTCTACTCAGCAAACTGGATGCAGTCTATCACAGTGCCATCCGTTTTGTCACTAAAGCACCTTATACCACCCACCACTGCGACTTGTATGCTCTAGTCGGCTGGCCCTCGCTACATATTCGTCGCCAGACCCACTGGCTCCAGGTCATCTACAAGTCTATGCTAGGTAAAGCTCCGCCTTATCTCAGCTCACTGGTCACGATGGCAACACCCATCCGTAGCACGCGCTCCAGCAGGTGTATCTCACTGATCATCCCTAAAGCCAACACCTCATTTGGCCGCCTTTCGTTCCAGTACTCTGCTGCCTGTGACTGGAACGAATTGCAAAAATCGCTGAAGTTGGAGACTTTTATCTCCCTCACCAACTTCAAACATCAGCTATCTGAGCAGCTAACCGATCGCTGCAGCTGTACATAGTCTATTGGTAAATAGCCCACCCTTTTCACCTACCTCATCCCCATACTGTTTTTATTTATTTACTTTTCTGCTCTTCTGCACACCAATATCTCTACCTGTACATGACCATCTGATCTTTTATCACTCCAGTGTTAATCTGCAAAATTGTAATTATTTGCCTACCTCCTCATGCCTTTTGCACACATTGTATATAGACCCCCCCCTTTGTTTTCTACTGTGTTATTGACTTGTTAATTGTTTACTCCATGTGTAACTCTTTGTTGTATGCTCACACTGCTATGCTTTATCTTGGCCAGGTCGCAGTTGCAAATGAGAACTTGTTCTCAACTAGCCTACCTGGTTAAATAAAGGTGAAATAAATAAAAAAAAAAAGAGCCAGTGTAGTAAGATTCAATCTTAATCCTGTATTGACGCTTTGCCTGTTTGATGGTTTGGGGGCAATCTGGGGTTCAAACAATGGAGTAAAATAAACGTATATATTTAAAGTTCAGGTGGTGTAAGACAGTTCATGATGATGGATATTATATTCTTCAAGAATATATACAATGGCGATAGATATCATTCCCTTAAAAGTCCAAATATGGATGTAGGCTAGCCCAATAATGAACTAAAGGAGACTAACATTACTCTTTATAGTCCCAGGACCTTATATATTCTGTTTAGAGAAGAAATGGCTCTGGCAGCAAAAACAGCCAAATACTCCATCTAAACATGAATTGAATCTCAATGGGGAACGTGCATAATGATAGCAGAATTATTGTTTTAGCACTGAGTTTTTAAAATACAGCGCACGACATGGTGTGCCAATAAATCAAAAAACAATCTACTTTTTCAAAATATATTTTTTAAATTGTCATCACCTTAATAATTGGAATTTGGAATTTGTGGCATGTGCATGGGGGATACCATCTTTATGCACCTCCGCTATTGGGTATGGTTCTAGAAACATGAAGCCCTCTACTTTTATATCACATCAACATAACGTCACAAATATAGACTTACTGTTTTAACACGTTTGCAACCGACAGTATTTTTCCAGGACAACATGTTTGTGGTGTCCGTCTTTCATTCACAAGCGTGTTCAGAGAAGCAGCTAGCTACATCACAAGTATGTGGACACCCCTTCAAATGAGTGGATTCTGCTATTTCAGCCACACCCGTTGCTGACAGGTGTATAATAATCGAACACACAACCATGCAATCTCCACAGACAAACATTATCAGTATAATGGCCCATACTGGAGAGCTCATGTGACAATTTCAATGTGGCACCGCCATAGGATGCCACCTATCCGACAAGTCAGTACGTCAAATTTCTGCCCTGCTAGAGCTGCCCCGGTCAACTGTATGTGCTGTTATTGTGAAGTGGAAACATCTAGGAGCAACAATGACTCGCGAAGTGGTAGGTCACACAAGCTCACAGAACAGGACCGCCAAGAGCTGACGCGCATCAAATAGTCTGTTCTCGGTTACAACACTCACTACCGAGTTCCAAACTGCTTCTGCAAGCAACGTCAGCACAATAACTGTTTGTCGGGAGCTTCATGAAATGGGTTTCCATGGCCGAGGCAGAAGAAACAAGCCTAAGACCACCATGCGAAATGCCAAGCCTCAGCTGGAGTGGTGTAAAGCTCGCCGCCATTGGACTCTGGAGCAGTGGAAATGCGTCCTCTGGAGTGATGGATCATGCTTCACCATCTGGCAGTCCAACGGACTAATCTGGGTTTGGCGGATGCCAGGAGAACGCAACCTGCCCCAATGCATAGTGCCAAATGTAAAGTTTGGTTGAGGAGGAATAACGGTCTGGGGCTGTTTTCATGGTTCGGGCTAGGCCCCTTAGTTTCAGTGACGGGAAATATTAACGCTTCAGCAAACAATTACATTCTAGACCAATGGGGGGCAAAGTACGGCCCTTCAATCCGGCCCACGAGACATACATTTTTTTAAATGTTTTACCTTTTTATTTTTTTAATCAATTTTTCCCTCCCCAATTTCGTGGTATCCAATCAGTACTTACAGTCTTGTCCCATCGCTACAACTTCCGTACGGACTCGGGAGAGGCCAAGGTCGAGAGCTATGCGTCCTCCAAAACATGACCCAGCAAAGCCACACTGCTTCTTGACACAATGCCCGCTTAACCTCACTAGGGCCCCACCTGGCCCACATCCAGTGAAATTGCAGAGTGTCAAATTCAAAAACAGAAATACTCATTATAAAAATTCATAAAACATACAAGTGTTATACATCGGTTTAAAGATGAACTTCTTGTTAATCCAACCACGGTGTCAGATTTCAAAAAGGCTTTACGGCGAAAGCATACCATGTGATTATCTGAGAACAGCGCACAGCAGATATGACAGTATCCTTTGACGTAGGACTCAAATTGCACTTCCTATGGCTTCCACTAGATGGCAACAGTCTTTAGAAATTGTTTCAGGCTTGTATTCTGAAAAAATGAGCGAGAAAACTACAAAACATAAAAAAATCCTACTTCCTGGATGGATTTTTCACCTGCCAAATCAGTTTTGTTATACTCATAGACATTATTTTAACCATTTTGGAAACTTTAGTGTGTTTTCTATCCAAATCTACCAATTATATGCATATCCTAGCTTCTGGGCCTGAGGAGCAGGCAGTTTACTTTGGGCACGCTTTTCATCCGGAGGTGAAAATAGTGCCCCCTACCCAAGTGAAGTTAACCCAGAAGCAAGCCGCACCAATGTGTCGGAGGAAACACCATACACCTGGCGACCGTGTCAGTGTGCATGCGCCCGGCCCGCCATAGGCGTCGCTAGAGCGCGATGGGACAAGGAAATCTCGGCCTGCCAAACCCTCTCCTAACCCAGACGACGCTGGGCCAATTGTGTGCCGCCTCATGGATCTACTAGTCACAGCCAACTGTGACACAGCCTGGGATCGAACCCGGGTCTGTAGTCACTCAAGCACTACAATGCAGGTCCTTTAGCCTGCTGCGCCACTTGGGAGGCCCACGCAAACTGATTTTAACGAACAATTGATCCCATAAAAAATGCGTCCCTTCGTTGAATTTCAAAATTCCGATGTGGCCCTCGAGCCAAAAAGTTTGCCCACACCTGTTCTAGACAATTCTATTGTTCCAACTTTGTGGAAGGCCCTTTCCTGTTTCCGCATGACAATGCCCCCGTGCACAAAGCGAGGTCAATACAGAAATTGTTTGTCGAGATCAAGTGGAAGAACTTGACTGGACTGTACAGAGCCCTGACCTCAACCCCATCGAACACCTTTGGGATGAATTGTAATGCTGACTGCAAGCCAGGCCTAATCGCACATCAGTCCGACCTCACTAATGCTCGTGGCTGAATGGGAGCAAGTTCCCGCAGCAATGTTTCAACATCTAGTGGAAAGCCTTCCCAGAAGAGTGAAGGCTGTTATAGCAGCAAAAGGGGGACAAACTCCATATTAATGCCCATGATTTTGAAATTAGATGTTCAACGAGCAGGTGTCCACATACTTTTGTATAATTAGCACAGGTCACAAGGTACACTACATGACCAAAAGTATGTGGACACCTGCTCGTCTGGGCTGGTGTCCCAATTTGACGAACTGACTTGTTGGAAAGGCAGTATCTTATGTTGATGCCATGTTGAAAGTCACTGAATAACTGCCAATGTTTGTCTATGAAGATTGCATGGCTGTGTGCTCCATTTTATAAAGCTGTCGGCAACGGACGTGGCTGAACTCGCCGAATCCACTAATGTGAAGGGGTGTCCACATACGGTTGTATTTATAGTGTATAATAGTAACTGGAGACTGCGTCCAAGATGTCCACTGTTTTCAAGCAGGGCCTAAAATTAACACCCGCCAAATGCAGGTAGATTTTGGCATTGGCAGGTAAAGATGTCTATTTTAGCAGCCAAGTTGGTGGGTGGTCAGGGCTCCACAGTGTTCGCATGTAAATAATAACAGTCAAGTATGGTCACATTTTTAGTAAAAACTCATTGCTGCAGTAGCTATTTTCAAACTATTTCTGCCGTTTTGTTTCACAGCTGGTAAATAAAAAAAAATGCACAGTCAAAAAACTACAAATACTATATAGCCAATTCAACATCGGGCTGCAACACTGCCTGGCTGGGGGCTGGGGGCTGTGCGCACGTGACGAGCTGAGTGAAAGATGCATTTTTAGAAGTGCTGCACACAGGAATAAAAGTTGGTCTAATTTACTTGAAACAAAAGACTTTGTCCTTGTGTTTCTTTGCTATTTACATTGTTTTGTTCACTATCTAGGTTGTTTTTCTATGTTTGAGTTTCAACTAGTAGGGAAGAGAAGACTACTAGTCTTCTTCTAGTCAGACTCAATCTCACAGTCGAACTACCACGGTAACCGACTTCACTATTTTATTTTTAAAATTTTCAAAAGTTTGTACACCTACTCATTCAAGGGTTATTTTATTTGTACTATTTTCTACATTGTCGAATAAATGGTGAAGACATCAAAACTATGAAACAACATATGGAATCATGAAGTAAACAAACAAACAAAAAGTGTTAAACAAATCCAAATGTATTTTGTGAGATTCTTCAAAGTAGCCACTCTTTGCATTTTCTCAACCAGCTTCACCTGGAATGTGTTTCCAACAGTCTTGAAGGAGTTCCCACATATCCTAAGCACTTATTGGCTGATTTTCCTTCACTCTGTAGTCCAATTCATCCCAAACCATCTCAATTGGGTTGAGGTCAGGTGATTGTGGAGGACAGGTCATCTGATGCAGCACTCCATCACTGGTCAAATAGCTCTTACACAGCCTGGGTGTGTTGGGTTATTGTCGAGTTTAAAAACAAATGATAGTCCCACTAAGCCCAAACCAGATGGGATGGCGTATCGCTGCAGAATGCTGTGGCAGCCATGCTGGTTAAGTGTGCCTTGAGTTCTAAATAAATCACTGACAGTGTCAACAGCAACGCACCCCCACACCTCCTCCTCCATGCTTCACAGTGGGAACCACACATACAGAGATCATCCAATCACCTATTCTGCGTCTCACAAAGACAAGGCGGTTGGAACCAAAAATCGTACATTTTGACTCATGCGACCAAAGGACAGATTTCCACCGGTCTAATGTCCATTGTTCGTGCTTCTTGGACCAAGCAAGTCTCTTCTTCTTATTGGTGTCCTTCAGTGGTTTCTTTGCAGCAATTCAACCACGAAGACCTGATTTCTGCAGTCTCCTCTGAACAGTTAATGTTGAGATGTGTCTGTTACTTGAACTCTGAGAAAGCATTCATTTGGGCTGCAATCTGAGGTGCAGTTAACTCTAATGAACTTCCTGTCCTGTGGCGGTCCTCATGAAAGCAAATTTCATCATAGCGCTTGATGGTTTTTGCAACTGCACTTGAAGAAACTTTCGAAGTTAATGAAATTTTCCACATTGACTGACCTTCATGTCTTATAGTAATGATGGACTGTCATTTCACTTTGCTTATTTGAGCTGTTCTTGCCAGAATATAGACTTGGTCTTTTACAAAATAAGTATATCTTCTGTGTACAACCCCTACCTTGTCAACAGAACTGATTGGCTCAAACGCATTAAGAAGGAAATAAATTCAACAAATTAACAAGGCACACCTGTTAATTGAAATGCATTCCAGGTGACTACCTCATGAAGCTGGTTGAGAAAATGCCAAGCGCGTGCATAGCTGTCATCAAGGCAAAGTGTGGCTATCTGAAGTTTCTCAAAAATAAAGTATATTTGGATTTGATTAAAACTTTTTTGGTTACTTCATGATTCCATTAATGTTATTTCATAGTTTTGATGTCTTCACTATTATTCTAAAATGTAAAAAAAAAATATGTACAAAATTAAGAAAAACCCTTGAATAAGTGGCTGTCTCCAAACTTATGACTAGTACTGTATAGGATGGGATATACACTGCTAAAAAAAAAAGGGAATACTAAAATAACACATCCTAGATCTGAATGAATGAAATATTCTTATTAAATACTTTTTTCTTTACATAGTTGAATGTGCTGACAACAAAATCACACAAAAATAATCAATGGAAATAAAATGTATCAACCCATGGAGGTCTGGATTTGGAGTCACACTCAAAATGAAAGTGGAAAACCACACTACAGGCTGATCCAACTTTGATGTAATGTCCTTAAAACAAGTCAAAATGAGGCTCTGTAGTGTGTGTGGCCTCCACGTGCCTGTATGACCTCCCTACAACGCCTGGGCATGCTCCTGATGAGGTGGCGGATGGTCTCCTGAGGGATCTTCTCCCAGACCTGGACTAAAGCATCTGCCAACTCCTGGACAGTCTGTGGTGCAACGTTGGTGGATGGAGCGAGACATGATGTCCCAGATGTGCTCAATTGGATTCAGGTCTGGGGAACGGGCGGGCCAGTCCATAGCATCAATGCCTTCCTCTTGCAGGAACTGCTGACACACTCCAGCCACATGAGGTCTAGCATTGTCTTGCATTAGGAGGAACTCAGGGCAAACCGCACCAGCATATGGTCTCATAAGGGGTCTGAGGATCTCATCTCGGTACCTAATGGCAGTCAGGCTACCTCTGGCGAGAACATGGAGGGCTGTGCGGCCCCCCAAAGAAATGCCACCCCATGACTGACCCACCGCCAAACCGGACATGCTGGAGGATGTTGCAGGCCGAATGTTCTCCATGGCGTCTCCAGACTGTCACATGTGCTCAGTGTGAACCTGCTTTCATCTGTGAAGAGCACAGGGCGCCAGTGGCGAATTTGCAAATCTTGGTGTTCTCTGGCAAATGCCAAACATCCTGCACGGTGTTGGGCTGTAAGCACAACCCCCACCTGTGGACGTCGGGCCCTCATACCACCCTCATGGAGTCTGTTTCTGACCGTTTGAGCAGACACATGCACATTTGTGGCCTGCTGGAGGTCATTTTGCAGGGCTCTGGCAGTGCTCCTCCTTGCACAAAGGCGGTCCTCCTTGCACAAACCAGGGGTCCTGCTGCTGGGTTGTTGCCCTCCTACGGCCTCCTCCACGTCTCCTGATGTACTGGCCTGTCTCCTGGTAGCGCCTCCATGCTCTGGACACTATGCTGACAGACACAGCAAACCTTCTTGCCACAGCTCGCATTGATGTGCCATCCTGGATGAGCTGCACTACCTGAGCCACTTATGTGGGTTGTAGACTCCGTCTCATGCTACCATTAGAGTGAAAGCACCGTTAGCATTCAAGTGACCAAAACATCAGCCAGGAAGCATAGGAACTGAGAAGTGGTCTGTGGTTATCACCTACAGAACCACTCCTTTATTGGGGATGTCTTGCTAATTGCCTATAATTTCCACCTGTTGTCTATTCCATTTGCACAACAGCATGTGAAATTTATTGTCAATCAGTGTTGCTTCCTAAGTGGACAGTTCGATATCACAGAAGTGTGATTGACTTGGAGTTACGTTGTGTTGTTTAAGTGTTCCCTTTATTTTTTGAGCAGTGTTTAGACATGATGGACAGTACATGGATAGAATATTTAGTCTGTATGATAGTATGTATACAGCAATAGTTAAATAGAATGGCATTCACTAGAATACAGTATTTACAGTTGATGTCGGAAGTTTACAGACACCTTAGCCAAATACATTTAAACTCAGTTTTGCACAATTCCTGACATTTCATCCTAGTAAAGATCCCTGTCAGGATCACAACTTTATTTTAAGAATGTGAAATGTCAGAATAATAGTAGAATGATTTAGTTCAGCTTTTATTTCTTTCATCACAATCCCAGTGGGTCAGAATTTTACATACACTCAATTGGTATTTGGTAGCATTGCCTTTAAATTGTTTAACTTGGGTCAAACGTGTCGGGTAGCTTTCCACAAGCTTCCCAAAATAAGTTGGGTGAATTTTGGCCCATTCCTCCTGACAGAGCTGGTGTAACAGGGTTAGGTTTGTAGGCATCCTTTTGCTCGCACACGCCTTTTCAGTTCTGCCCACACATTTTCTATAGGATGAAGTCAGGGCTTTGTGATGACAACAAAGTCAAGGTATTGGAGTGGCCCTTAAGCCATTTTCAGCAACTTTGGAAGTATGCTTGGGGTCATTGTCAATTTGGAAGACCCATTGCAACCAAGTGTAACTTCCTGACTGATGTCTGGAGATGTTGCTTCAATATATCCACATCATTTTCCCTCCTCATGTTGCCATCTATTTTGTGAAATGCACCAGTCCCTCCTGCAGCTAAGCACCCCCACAACATTATGCTGCCACCCTCGTGCTTCACGGGTGAGATGGTGTTCTTCGGCTTGCAAGCCCCCCCCCCTTTTCCTCCAAACATAACCATGGTCATTATGGCCAAACAGTTCAATTTTTGTTACATCAGACCAGAGGGCATTTCTCCAAAAAGTACGATCTTTGTCCCCATGTGCAGATGCAAACCGTAGTCTGGCTTTTTAATGGCAGTTTTAGAGCAGTGGCTTCTTCCTTGCTGAGAAGCCTTTTAGGTTATGTCAATATAGGACTCGTTTTACTGAGGATATAGATACTTTTGTGCCTGTTTCCTCCAGCATCTTCACAAGGTCCTTTGCTGTTCTTCTGGGATTGATTCGCACTTTTCGCACCAAAGTACGTTCATCTCTAGGAGACGGAACGTGTATAACGGCTGCGTGGTCCCATAACGTTTATGAGTTTTAACGATTCCAACCTAAGTGTATGTAAACTTCCGACTTGAACTGTATTAGAACTAGGGAGGCAGGATATATTGGTGAACATATCGGAATCGGCAGATATTAGCTAAAAATGCCAACATCGGTATCGGCTGATGTCTAGTTTAACGCCGATGAGCAAAACCGATGTCAAAGCTGACGTGCATACCTATATAACGTAGGTTCATGACAATGACGCCAAGTAAAATTTTACTCTATATTTGCGCAACACAGCATTCCTAACCTTAGCCCACAATGTCTGTGTGGATCAAGCAGTCAACAAGTCAAGCAGTCATTTGAAAGAGTAACAAAATTTCAGCGAGACAACTCAATGGCTAAATCCATTAAAGCCAAGGTAATGGAATTCATTGCCCTTGACAATCAAACATTCTCTGTCGTGGGTGATGTTGAATTTCGCCAACTGGTCTATCACTGATTAACACTACCAAGTGTGCTATTTCTCCGATGTTGCCCTACCGGAGTAACACAGTCATAGCGTCACTGTTATTACCTTCATGACATACATACTATGGAATGCCGTTTGGTTCTTGGCGTGTCAAAAAAGATACAGTAGCACTGTCAAAGCTGTACAAAAAAAAGTCTGCAAACAAGCAAACACCAGCCACGAACGATGTGTTTACAATACTGCGTTGGTAACAAAGCATCATTTGTTCGACCGCAACTTCTGGTGTAGCTAGCACCAATACAACCAGCCTGAAAACAATCACCAGTAGAAACTGCAGTCCTTTTCATTATTCTTAGCAATGATTTAGGACTGAAGCTAGCAGCCAGCTAGCTTAATCTGGCTAGTGATGCTCACCCGGACCGGGTTATGTGTTGTGAAGCTAGGCACAATAAGGATTAGGCACAATAGTGACATTTGCGGTTTGCCTTCAAAATAAAAGCATGTCATTGACAGTGATGCAAATTAATACAAATAGTAGAATTATGCCATACTTTTATTTTGAGGGCAAACCGCAAAGTCCACTATTGTGGTTAGCTTCACAGATGGGTTCGACCACCATTAATCAAATAAGAACTCTTATAAATTAGGGTTATTTTCGATGATGACGCCTAGCTATATAGTTACCTAGTGAACTATAGCTACTGAAACGGATGTCGTGTTGCTATGTTTTGGGGGAAGAACATTGTTTGCATCCATGAGCTAGAGCTAGCTACGAGACAACTACCAGTATCATAGCATACGTATCAATGAATCGTTGTGACATGAAATACGAGTGATCGTGTAATCAATGTGTAATAACTACGTTAAAAAATGATGAACGCGTTAAATTATGTGACGTGCATTCAGGTCCTAATAAGTCAACAAGCGTATTTGACACGTCAAAAAATATACAATTTAACATTATTTGACACGCAAAGACCCAAACGGTGTTCCATAGAAATCCTGGTTGAGAATGAAACAACGAAACAGGACAGCAAGTAAGTGAAAGAAAAAGGTATGATGTTTCACTGGTAATGGGGACATACGTAAATACCAACAAAATAACTGTTTGGTCAGTGTGGTGTGTGAACTTTATTTAACTAGGCAAGTCAGATAACAATTTGTTTTTATTTACAATGATGGCCTACCCCAGCCAAACCCGGACGACGCTGGGCCAATTGTGTGCCGCCCTATGGGACTCCCAATCACGGCCGGATGTAATACAGCCTGGATTCGAACCCAGGGACTGTAGTGACGCCTCTTGCACGGAGATGAAGTGTCTTAGACCACTGCGTCCGTGTTAACTATTTAACTGTACTCGAATGCTTAAAAGGCCGAAAAAAATTGAAATAGGTTTTCGGTATCATTTTGTCAAGGCAAATATTGGATATTGGTATCGGCCAAAAATGTCGTATCGGTGCATCACTAATTAGAACACATTTAATCTAGAATAAAAACACTTGATCCTTTCACTTCTTAGAATTCTTTGTGATGTTATTACTATACATAACCTGCATTCTATTTTTTCCCTTAATTTTGAGTAAATACTATGGAGATGCGACATTGAAGAACACTCACTAACCTTGTTCTTAAATTCACTCATACACGTTTCTAAATTATGCATGTGGTATATGGTATGACAGGAGACACGCACAGGCAGTTACAGCTGGCTATAAAAAAGGAGGAAAAACACTGGGGAGCTTAAAGCCAATTACGTTTTCTGACTGGCTAGCTTCACATAGAGGAGCTAGAAGTTGTAGCTATCATTAGCACACGGACTAAACTGGCCAACGGAATAGAGATTGAAAGTAGACATGAATAGCATCACGGACTCGAGTTATTTGTAACGTTACTTAGCTAGCATAACTTGCACGTCTTTCAAGGTAGACGCAAACTACAGCTACGTGCAGAAATGGCTCGCGTGCACGAGTATGATGACCGTCGTGACGTACGTAGCAAACTCGATACTCACAATGAACCGTGGTTCAGAAACAAAATATGACAAGTATGGATCAATCCAAAACGATTGCGTGGGGTCACTCGTGTTAGCACTAATTGCTACCTTGGTGCCAGAGATATGCAATTAAAACTAAGCTAGCGTTAGCTACCTGGCGCTAGCAAACCACAGCTGACATTTCTTACAGCTATATTTGCTAGCTAAAATTGGTGTTCTTACACTACGTGTAAGAAAACGCAAATGTCCAATGTTGGTAAAACTTTCAAACGGTAAGTGTCGAATGGCCGGTTATGAGTTCATTTGAATTGACAACCTGTACACTACAACCCGTGCGCAGCTACAGTCCGCCTTCCCCATTCCATAAGTCAACAAAATAACCACCATTGCTGCTGCTGGCTTAAGCTAGCTACAACTGTTTAGATCACATCGGAAATAACATTTGTATCTAAGTGCATTTGATCCCCCCAAAATTAAGCAAATCATGCAACATTACCTTTCGCAGCAAATTATTTTCCTTTTTCCTCAATCGATTTCTCGTTTTGTAAAATCCACAGGATCGATTACCGTTGAGCATTAGCTAGTTGGTTGCACACAGACGAGCTCGGCCTCACGCCTCCTTCTCGAGCTTCAGCGCAATGATTGGCCAGACCATGATTGTAGGTATTCACTGGATACGTTAAAAAGGTTTTATTTGGCTGATCTTGTTGATAGATGGATAGATGAACCAATAGCAAGAGCTAAAACATCCGGTTTTGAAGGGGTTAACTTCAAGGAAGCGTCATTTTGCAATATCTAAATTTACCAGAAACAGAATTACATAAACGTTGACATCAAAAGTCCTCTGACCGGTGTTTCTCTGAAAAAATTGACACTTGATCGAAATAGTGCCATGTTATTAGGAAAAGTGCAGCATCCTTTACAACAAGACGTGTACATCATTTCATAAATAGCAGAGAACCTATGGATTTCAGCCAGGCAACGCTTGCCAAAAATGTATTGTAAAATGTGGCAGCATAACGAATAAGCACTTTCAAAAGGACATAGTTCCCTATGCATTTATTGTAAAAAATAAAACACAAAAAACCCGACAGTAATCATATTTAACAAAAGGCACCATTTATATTCTTTATATCTCAGTAGCATTTCAATTTTTATTTTATAATAAAAGGTTGAAGATGTATTGGGAAATTCTGCACTTGGAAATACCATGTGCAAGCAAGTTACTTCTAAAACTACAAACAACTAAAACATGTGCTAAAAAATATACAATTTGAAAATATACATTTCCAGTCTATGCAAATGTTGTAAATATTTGGGATATTACTAACATCTGCAGATACTGGCATTCATTTTGCAATAAAACACAAGCAGAAATATGAAATTGAGCTAAATTCAATTTCTGGATCTTAAATATTTTTCTGTTGAACCACTACGGTCAAGTTCAACAGAGCTAGATGTTTTCCACAGCCCTGCCATGAATCAAAAGGTTGTGGCACACCTAAACGGCGAATTGTGCTCAACCCTACAATGGTTACAGGTTTTACATCTTTGGGTTTGTTCAGATGGAAAACGTGTGCTTAGACCGCAGTTAAAGGGTTAAGGTGAAATACATTTTACAACTAGGAAATAATTACTACAAAATAGAAAAATCTGCCATTTCATAGATTAGTGAAAGGTATACGTTTCTGTGTAGTATTTTTGCTCTGCTCAAATTTAAATCAAATGTTCAGCAACTCCATCAGATATCACATGGCAAAATATTTTTTTTTTTTTTTTTTTTTAAGAGTAAACATACATTTTAAAGTACGTACATTGCTGGAATGTTAATTAATTCAACACATAAAATGATCACATCCACCACAACTAAATCATTTCTATAGAAAATAGAATAACTTTAGGGTTCAATATCAAATCCAAACCCATCATTCCTTCTATTATAGCCCACAGTCATGTACTCAAAAACAAGTTGTTAAGGACGCAGCAACACGCGATGCTACATGTAAAACAAGCCATTGAGCGATGGCAGGCACAATCTAAGATCAGGACATTCACTCAAGCCCGGGATATGGAGGACATTTTCTCAAAACAGGGTTGCAACGGATTTATCAGTTGTGCTTCGCTTATGAAATACATGAGCTAGGAACAGTACTATTGGACATAAAACTTAGAATATAAAACATACATTCTATAAAGGGAGTGTTTTCTAAATACAAATGTATGCAATTGATTCAAATCTATTACAAAATGTTCTGCGAAGTATCCATATCGTATACATCTTAAAACTGCATGTGCTTGAAGGAATTAAACTTGTGTATTGATTTTGGCAAGTCAAGTTCAAATGCATTGTTACAGAAGAACGTTAGATACATTTGATCAAGGCAGTTTCATAGCTACAGTTCGTTATAAATAGGACTGGAGAAGATGGGGTGGCATTTCAGCAACCAAACAGACAGCGTTTTACATTTGCTAATTATATTAAGAAAAGTTTTTTGTTGTTGTTGCCTGTACTGCTTAACTGCCCTCATAGTTCATGTAGTCCACATACTGGTCAAGCAGCTGGAACGAGTTATCACCGTCCACTGCTGTATCCTGGGAAGAACTGGTTGAGAATGGCTTGGAGGGGTTTGTTGACACTCATTGGGTTGTTTTTGCCCAGATCGTGCCTGCATGCTGGGCAAGAGTACACCTCTGCCTTGAAAGACCGCTGAAGGCATTCCTAAAATAAATGAAAAATAATGCACCTTTCAATACCTCTTGCAAAATTTTTATTGCTCTTATGGAAGGAAAGAAAAAATCTCAGTGCAAGGCTAGCAAAGATCAACTTACCCTGCAGACATTGTGTTGGCACTCAGTGGTGATAGGTTGAAATACCACTTCTTGGCAGCATATACACAAGAAAACCTCCTCGACTTTGCTCAGGAATTTCTGGAAATGCAAAAATAACTGTTAAGTACCTAGTACCCAAACCATAGTAAGTGAGGAGATTGAGACATTAAGAAGCTGAAAAACAAAAGTATTTTTATGCATGCCATTTCCTCCTGGTTGCTAAATTTCTAATAGTTAGCCTAATTTCAGTTTGTGACAAAACAAGCAAGTATAATGTAGAGAGCAGGGGTCTCCAACAGGTAGATCCACCTTATTTTTCTCCCCCATTTTATTCCATCACAAACTGTCATATACACAAAGCTCCCGGCTACTTTCCAAATATATCCACATTTACATTATCCCACCCCTGGTTAGCCACTATTGGCTTAAAAAAGCTAACCGTAACAGTATCTGCATGTCTGTTTGGTGTCTGTTTGGTGCGCGCGTTTACCACTCCTTATGTAGCCAGTTAGCAATGCTAATGATAACTTGTGGGCAGACAAACTTTCCCCAAAAACTTTTATATTTTTGATTTAACCTTTATTTCAATATGGCAAGTCAGTTAAGAACAAATGTATTTATAATGACTGCCTACACCGGCTAAACCCGGACGACGCTGGGCCAATTGTGTGCCAATCTATGGGACTCCCAATCACGCCCAGTTGTGATACAGCCAGCCGGGACTGGAACCAAGGTGTCTGTAGTGACGCCTCTAGCACTGAGATGCAGTGCCTTAGACCTCTGCGCCACTTGAGCGCCTTAATAAAATGTTAACTGCAGAGTAGGCTTACTTGAGAACTATATTATGATTATTTGTATCAACTGGGCGGCCATTGGTTTTACAAACTCTGCTATGACGTGACGCAGCAGTTGGCCCAACAGAAACATCAAAACATTCCTCTCTTTCTAGATTCGCAATTAACGTGGAATTACACAAAGCCAAATGTATTTGTTTTTACAGACCTCAAATTGTCTTTTGATGTAATTTAAGCATTTGACATGGACTCAGAACATCCATTTGTTGATCCTCTACGAATGAGTAAAATGTTTATCCCAAACCACGAAAAATAAAAACAAGAAAATGATGGGGCCTGTCAGGCCAAATATGGATAATTAACATTTTTTTTTTTTTTAAACAAGGTTAGAGACCCCTGGTGTAGAGAATCATTGTACACCATATCTAAACTGCTGTGAAATATATTTTCCATAACCAGTTATTGTATTTTCAGCTTGTGTAAAAAACAGAAAGACAGCATAGAAATAGTGCATATAGAACAGATCTACTGCTTCTTAGACTTCATTTCAATGACAACGACAGATCCAAGACAATTATTTCCATGCAAATTTAGTCACGTCGCCCTAAAAAAGTGACATATTGGACATTTTACAGGGTGATCCTTGTCGCTCTACCTGCAATTGTTTTTTAATACACCACCTAAGCTTATATTGGTGTAGTGATGAAGATAATCGAAAGAACCAGCATTACAATGTTCAGATTAGGGTTCTACGGATATCCGTATCACAATACTAGGAAGAAAAGGAAATAAAGCAGACTTACCGTAATTGCTGGACTATTAAGCGTACCTGAATATAAACCGCACCCACTGAATTATAAAAAAAAAATATGCATTTTGTACATAAATAAACCGTCTATAAGCCGCATGTGCCTACCGGTACATTGAAACAAATGAACTTTACACAGCCTTTAAACGAAACACGGCTTGTAACAAAAATTAAATAGTGGCCTACCAAGAAGGTCATTGGTCACTATCTTCCTCCTCCTGTGCACTGAAAGCACTGAAGCCATCTCCTTCAGTGTCGGAGTTGAATAGCCTCAGAATTGCTTCATATCCGATGTTGGATCGTTTTCATTGTCGCTCTCGTCACTTTCATCCGGAGGCAAATACCCCGCTGAGCTCATGCTGCCCCTTCAACACGCAGCAGTCCAGCCTTTCGAAACCCGTTGATGATAGTGGATTTTTTGACAATGCTCCACGCTGTCAGGACCCACTGGCAGACTTGACCATAAGATGCTCTTCGCATGCGGCCCGTTTTAGTGAAGAATTTCTCCCCACTTGTCATCCAAGCCTCCCACTGAACAAGGAGCGCCACCTTAAATGCACGATTTACACTGATGTCGAGTGGCTGCAAATACTTTGGGCCATCTGCTTTTCTTCCCTCTGAAAGCTTTTGTTGTCTTTTTGCACTGAGTCAGTTCCTCACGCTGCTGTTTCCAACGTCTTATCATCGACTCATTAAGGCCAAGCTCCCTTGCAGCAGCTCTATTTCCTTTTCCAACAGCCAGATTTATCGCCTTCAACTTGAAAGCTCCATCATATGCATTTCTCCGTGTCTTTGCCATGATGAGGGTGACAAAATTACTACCGTAAGCAGAATGATGGGAAGTTTGAGCGCGCTCGATTTACGTCACATTATGTGACGGTGCTCAGTTTTTTGGCGGCATGAATCTTGTGAAAGCGGGAAAAATCCATAAATTACGGTAATTACTTGAACAATCCTGATGATGGAAAAAAACTGCCTTGTTATCACCCAGTCACGTGTTAATTTCGCAAGCTATAGCACACAATATTTTACATAAGGAACATAAGAGCTTAGATTGCTTTGTTAAGGAAAATCTGGTCTAGTAGTATAGTGGCACATGTATCGTGATAACTCTAGTTCAGATGGTCACAACAAAGACCAATTGGCTTTGCATTGGCATAAATTCCAATAATGTGAAATCTGGAAAGGCTTTTCTTACCGGGCCAAGGGCCAGAGACTCCATGGCTTCGTCCCACACCTTCCTGTTGGGCTCGTCGTCCTTGATCCAGTCCTTCTGTTCTTTGGTCAGTTTGTAGGCCTCCAACTTCATCTTCTTGGGAGTGCCCTTAGCTGGCGATGACTTCTCTTCAGCTTCTGCAACAAAAAGGCCACCAGTGTGTCAGAAGACATGTTAAATTATTATATTAAAACATTTGCAGCTGTATTCTCAGTTGGAAATCTGAACTCTACCAGTGTCTAAATATAATTCTAGAGCTACTTTAAAGAAGTCACTCACCATTAGACTGAGACTTTCTTTTCCGCTTCCCTTTGGTGGGTGTTTCAGTTACCTCCTCGTTCTCCTTCTCCTTGTTCTCTTTCTCCTTCTCCTTGGCAGCCTGGGCTTCCAGATAGCCTTCTGGATACTGAAACCAAACATATTCCTCAAAACAAGAGCTTAAACTGCATAATAACCTGAGCTACAATTAATACCTGGATGCAAAAAAACTCACATTCACCTAATTTCAGTTAGTCACAAAACAAGAAATGTATGTGAATCATGGTACAATCTAAACCGTTGTGTGGTTGGGATAAACAATATTATTAGAACAAATATTTAAATTCTATAAAATTATAGTTATGACGATATTGATATTTGACTCCAAGTACCAATTTGCAAACAAATAAATAGCTAGGTAGCGTTGGCTATACCTGCGTCAAAGTTCTCTCATCCTGTAGCTTGTTCACCATCTTTTTAAATAGTTAGCGAACATGTTCAGTACTTTTACTACCACGACTGGTCAAAAGTAATTCTCTGCAGCAGACATCCGGTGAGTGTATATTTTTTTGATACACCACCCTGTTCAATTTATCACTCCTACAGACAGTCACATGACCGTGTCTTGCTACAAAGCATGCAGAGGCATTCAGTTACTGTTCGATTAAAACGCAAGAGTGGACAAAACAAGTGACCTAAGAGACTTTGAGCGTGATATGATCGTCTGTGCCAGGTGTGCCGGATCCAGCATCTCAGAAATGGCCACCCTCCTGGGCTTTTCACGCACGACAGTAGCTAAGGTTTACCGATGAATGGTACGACGAACAAAAAAACCTCCAGCCAGCAGCAGTCCTGTGAGCAAAAACAACTCGTTGATGAGAGCGGTCGAAAGAACGGCAAAAGTTGTGCAAGTTAACAGGCGGGCCACAAACCAACAAATTATGGCACAGTACAATGGTGCTTTGCAAAACGGCATCTTGGAACACGCAACCTGATCCTTGTCATGGATGGGCTATTGCAGCAGAAGACCACAACGGGTTCTACTCCTATCAGATAAAAACTCAAAAGCGGTTCCAGTGGGCACACGATCACCAACACTGGACAATTGAGGAGCTGAAAAAAGTTGCCTGGAGCATGACCGCGAGTTCAGTTTACTTGAGTGGCCTGCGCAGTCCCCAGACCTCAACCCAATAGAGTATCTTTGGGATGAGATGTTCACAGCATGCCTGTACCTCCATTAAATCTGCAGCAACTGTGCCACAGCATCAGCATGTGCCAATATCCCTGTGGAACATTTCCAACACCTTGTAAAATGCCCTGAAGAATTCAGGCTGTTCTGGAGGCAAAGGGGGAGTCCGACCTGGTACTAAGAGGTGTGTACCTAATAAATGTTTTGGACACCAAATCACAAAACATATCTGCACCTAAGTATTGTTGTGCCTCTTCAAAGAAAAAAAAAAAAAATATATATATATATATATTTTTTTTTTCAGCTGGTGTACAAAACCGAAAGACACGCTTACATTTTTTAAAATTAAGACTTGCTTTCAATGAGATCTGTAACTCACATGTCTATTTAAATTGTGCCAGGTCGCCGAAAAAGCTACATAATAGACAATCCATGTCGCTTCACCTGCATGATGAGTCCCAGTTTCTTGATGCGTTCCTTGCCATCCCGGGTCCATGGCGCTGGCTCGTCGTCATTTCGTTTAAGCAGATACCTCCAGACGAGGAAGCCAGACTTGCCCTTCTCTGGCCAGTATTTCACCACCTGGAAAAGAGACAGGCATTTTGTTTAGTCAGCATGGAACGGAGATGCCATTTACACTTGGTATTAATATGTGACTAATATAGAGACAAGACATAATGACAACTGACAGATTCATTTTATTAATATTTAAAAATAAAAAAATAAAAATCAGGATAGAACAGCAGCTTCTGTTAAGAAAAAGGGTGGCGTTAATGCATATTTGTAAACAAAAGCTTGTGCACGATATCTAAGGAAGTCTCAAGGTTTTGCTCACCTGAGGTAGAGTATCTCGTGATAAGCTGTAGACCACACTATTTACCAAGAGAGTTTATCTATATTTCTCATAGCTGTTATTTACCACCACAAACAGATGCTGGAACTGATACCGCACTCAATGAGCTGTATATGGACATAATCAAACAGGAAAACGCTCACCCAGAGGTGGCACTCCTAGTGGCCGGGGACTTTAATACATGGAAAGTTAAATCCGTTTTACCTCATTTCTACCAGCATGGAGTCCAATGCATCCCTATTGAGCAGTGAATGGGCTATCAACCAGATTACTTTTTCTCCGTATTCCCTAAGGTGTCTACAGCATTGTGACGTAGTTTTACGCATTTATGTTGAAGAATACCCGTAAGCGGCTATATTGCGCAAGTGGTCACCTGATGGCTCTTGCGTAAAATACAGAGGTAGCCATTATTTCAATCGGTCCAACTTGAAAAACCATTTGTCCCGGTGGATATATTTTACCGAATAGATATTTGAAAAACACCTTGAGGATTGATTATAAACAACATTTGCCAAGTTTCTGTCGATATTATGGAGCTAATTTGGAATATTTTTCAGCGTTTTCGTGACTGCAATTTCTCAGCCAAACGTGAAGAACGGAGCTATTTCGCCTACAGAAATCATATTTTTGGAAAAAAGGAACATCGGCTATCTAACTGGGAGTCTCGTGAGTGAAAACATCCGAAGCTCATCAAAGGTAAACAATTTAATTTGATTGCTTTTCTGATTTGTGAAAAGGTTGCCTGCTGCTAGCTGGACAAAATGCTATGCTAGGCTATCGATAAACTTACACAAATGCTTGTCTAGCTTTGGCTGTAAAGCATATTTTGAAAATCTGAGATGACAGGGTGATTAACAAAAGGCTTTGCTGTGTCTCAATATATTTCACTTGTGATTTTCATGAATAGGAATATTTATGTCCGTTGCGTTATGCTAATTAGTGTCAGTCGATGATTACGCTCCCGGACCCGGGATGGGGAGTTAGAGGTTAACTGACTTGCCTAGTTAAATATAGGTTAAAAAAAAATTAAAAAAGTGACATAACATTTTATTTTCATTTAGTTATTTTCTCATCCCAGGAATTCACGGTATTACCAGCATAGCACACAAGGGGGCGCTAAAAAAGCCCATTGGGACTTACCTGAATGCTAACAAAATTACCAACGAATAGTGAAATCACAACCGCTGTTAGCTAAATGCTAACGAGCAAAAACTAACAAATTAATTTCAAAGACGGGCAAAGCCAGCTCAGTTATAAAAGCAAAGCTAGTAGCTACCAAATGTAATTGTCAGTGAGTGTGGACATTTACAAGTGAAAGTGAATGAGAAATTGTGCAAATGAATAAAGTTATGCTGTTCTGAAGAATATATATATTTTTTTTAAAGCACTAGCAGGAAGCACAGGGAAGAAATCCAGATCTCTGACTTCTGGCAGAAAGTCATAAGATATCTGACAGCAAACATTTAATAGTGAATTGAATTCAACAGAGACTCGCCGATGGCTATAGAACGCTATGGACCAGATCCCGCCGTGCTATTTACAAACATTTTACTGGGAATTCCCACCTTGTAGATTCCGTCGTATCTGTTGCCATCTTCTGGGCTGAACTTGCTGTGTTTGCGGCCCTTGGAGCTGCGCACCACCCTGACCGGCTTGCCTGCCTTCCAGTCTTTCGCCGTGGCCCCATCCTTCTCATTCACCGATGCGTTACAGTTTAGAGCCAGAGCCCTGGGTCACAGGCAAATTAAGATAGTCTCATTTGAATGAATCAAATTGTGGACTGCAGTGAATCATCAAATAAACACTCACAGTTTAAACATAAGACGTGTCCTATTTGAATAATTGCATTCTAGCAAATCAATAAAAAAGGTGAATTGTTAGAACAAGTAATGACTGTTAAAAACAGTCACAAACCAGTGCTCAAAAGAGGTATAGACATGCAAAGCCAATAAGCCCGGCCATCGGAATATCCCCAATATCCCCCTCATACAAAATACTGCATCACCCATACACAAGGTTAGTGGCTTGGGAAAGAGTTGTCCTGGTCCGCTGAATACATGTAGGAGAGAAGATTGGTCCCCCAATGCAGAGGTAACAGACCACAGTTCACTGTAGCACAGATATGGAGACCAGGGAGAGCTACACAAGCATCCGTGGGTGTTCTCTGTGCAAAGAGATCTGATTCGTTTTGCTTACTAACCTGTTCATATTGGTGAGCTTCTGATCACACGACTGTTCGGCTGTCCTCTTGTTGCCAGACAGATCTCGCCCTCCAGAGCCGGTGTAGGTGAACTCGTTGCCGTCATCCTGGGACCAATTGAAAACCAGCGTTAGTGCAGTGACCTTTCACGCTTACGGTGTTCCATCCCTGCAGCTACAATGTTGGGCGTGGGGAGGGGGGGCTTGTAATACATGTGCACCACAGGTGGCACCTTAATTGGAGAAGACTGGTTCATAGCAATGGCTGGAATGGAATAAATTGAATGGTGTCGAACAAACATGTTTCCATGTGTTTAATACCATTCACGCCATTATTATGAGCCGTCCTCTCCTCGGCAGCCTCCTGTGATGTGCAATATGGAAGATAGTCTAAATACCTGGTCGTCTTCATAGCCCCCAGCCAGCACTAAGGAGTAAGCTCCATCGTTGCTCCTCCCGTGGATCCCAGCAACATGTGGCCTGTGGCAACCAGACTCACTCACCTGCCAAAACAAAAACAGAGGAGCGAAAATGTCAGCGGACAACCTACCAGGACCTAGTCAGTCTTTGAAAAATTATTTTGGTCAAAATATTTTCATTTTATTGGGGTACATTATCCCAAAAAATACTGCCGTTATCGCTTTCCTTTTCAGCCTACTGCAAAAAGGCATCAACTCACCTGGACCCTGAACTTCCAGATACTTCCGACCGGGACGCCAGGGACAGGGCCGTAGTGGTTGGAAGGGACAATGGTGCACTGCTTGCTGCGGCCAACACAAGCCATGCCCTGATAGGGGAAGAGGTAGTGTAAAAACACAGGAATGTACTCAACTAACAACAAATCTATGCCATGTTTAGAAGTGTGACAGTGGCCGAGTCTGAAATCTAGCTTGCCTACTTAAACCGTATACTAATTGTACAAAATTATTTAGGACACTGTTTAGTAAAAACAAATGGAGTACGCAACAAATATCAGCATACTAATCTCATCCTACTGAGAATGCATCATTAATGCTCAATTGCGTTGATTCCCGCAATTCTTTCAGTTTAGCACAATTTAGTGAAACCATCACTTTCTCACCTCAAAGTCCAATTAGAGACAGTTTAGAGCATTGGTATCCCCTCGTCTGTTGTCAGACACACGTGGGTCTCAAACAAGGATTCTCTTCCTCAAGAGTGTGTAATGAATTCAACTAGATGAAAAGCCGGAATGTGCATGACCACCTGACATTTAAAACGTACATTTTTGAAAATTTCACATACTATAAAACGTTATTTTTGACATACTCAAAATGCCTACTATTTAGAAAGCAAGTACAGTTATTCAGACAATGTACTTTTTCCACTAAGAGGTACGCCCACAGCACCATTTTCTAAATGCCCTTACCTTTCCCCAGTCCCTCTGGCTGGTTGAGCTGGCGGACGCCATCTTGGATTTCTTCTTGCTGTCCTTGAGTTTCTCTCCTGCTAGCACCACCTCACTAGCATCGTTGCGGCACTCGGGACAATACCTAGAGGTATTGAAATAAATACAGATCATAGCAAACAGAACAGCCTAAATGTGTGATGCAATACAAAACCACTGTATCACACATGTGGAGAGTTAATAGTGGCAAAGGAAAGAGTTGTGCTGGTCCGCTGAATACAGCTCCACCAATGCAGTGGAAACAGAACACACTTCACTGTAGCACAGCTATGGAGACCAGGGAGAGCTACACAAGCATCCGTGGGTGTTCTGACAAAAAGTCATTTGGACAGTACACCAATGACTTGTGCTCACGATAGAAAGCTGATAAAGCTAGACTCAAAATGGCCAAATCAAAGCAGCTTGAAGAAACCATCACTTTCTCACCTCAAAGTCCAATTAGAGACAGTTTAGAGCATTGGTATGACTATGACCATCACATAAGCAGCACTAGAAGCTGGCAACGGCCAGAATACCAGCCCAGACTGTACTGTAGTATAGACCAATTTGTGTTTACAAACAGACGTCAAGAATGGTACCAAAAGGATCGCTTATGCTAAGGTCGGGAGCTTGACAAACTTAAAGATTCCACTCAAACTCTTCAGGTTTTGGTTTCATTAGTCCACTGTTGATACAGTCCTAAAAATGTTTTGCACGTCAGCAATCAAGTTTAAAGATACTGTGACACCTTATGTATTATGAAAGGTCTGTATGCTGCATTTTGAATGTTATATCATTTTTGTGATTCTCTCAAATGTTCTGTCGATTCCCAGGGTCATTTCATGTTTTCATTTGCATTTGAGCCATTGCCGTTCAAGCAGGCAAAAATACAGCCGGTATGGGGAGTTTTGCATCATATGACGCAAAAGACATCACGCTGGCTATGAGAATTAGCATTTTGAAAGTTCTACATCTTGAAAACTAGATTTGCTGACATGCAAACACTTTGGGACTGTATCAACAGTGGACAATTTTGAAATTGCATCTGATCGTATCCACTGCTTTTTCTGAAGCCCGGAACCTGCGCGCAACTTTTTAAGACGCGGCAGGGAAATGGGTCTATACTGACCAGTCGTCGTCATCGGGGAGGCTGGTCAGTCGGGGGTTGAGGCAGTAGATGTGGAATGCCATGTCACACTCGTCACACAGCAGCTGCTTGTCCGGGTCCTGCTTCACGCCACATACATGGCAGTTGCACCAGCGGCAGTTCTTCTTGGGGTCATCTTTGCAGTGTTTGCACTCGGGTCCGTTTGACCCTGGAGAGAGCAGGATCAAAGAGAACGTCAGCCTTTTTACTCATCTTTAAAACAGGTCCTGTAACCCGTACTGTAAGAACTGCACCAGTGTACTAGATGTATGCAATTAAGCATACAAAATATGTTACGTACTTTGTAAACCACTAAGACTATGAGGTTGGTGTGCAGCCATGGCAACTAGCATGCATCTTATGCATCATGAACCTTGTGTACATTAATCCCAGAGTTTCTATGGTAACAATAGCATCTTGTCCTTTTCTAACATCTGACATCACTGTTAAACTACAGCCTACTTGCAGAGTCTTGGAAATGTTCACAATTTTGCATGTGCTTTACATGCACTCTCATCCTTCATGAAAATCAGTCCGATAAATGCACTCACTAACTCTACACGGGTAACAGACTAGAGATGGACTGTATGTGATGAAATAGAAACTATTGCGCATCATTGTACCGGTGTATTGGGCGCGAAAGTCAATTATTCACATACAATTAACAGAATTCTGTCGTTTTACAAGATGTAAGCCTCAGCAACAGTTAAAACATCACATTTCAAATGTGTTTTGTGTGTCACGCCTCGAAATCAGACAAACACACGCATCATAATTAGGCACACCTCAATTCTTCTGCATGAAATTGCGCAAACTCCAAAACATGTCGCGGTGCATGTTGGGATAGCACTTTGCTCTGGAGCCTGCAGCCTTGCTGGCATGGTCGAAGTGGCTATTGGAGAGTGTAATTAGCCCCTAGACCTTCAGCTTTGGGACACTTGTGCATATGGCGGAGGTGCGATCAAACGCACAAATGGAGGGCCAAGGGGGAAGGGAAAGGGGGTGATTTGGTATTCAGATATTGCTTCTTTTCAGGAGATCAACGATCATAGAAAGCCGTCAGATCCCTTGCATGTCTTCACTCAAACTTGACATTTAGAGACCGGGAACAATTTAATGCATCTCAATAGGAAATACTGCTTTTACACATTGTAGGAACCTAATATTCTACAAAGTACTTTGTATATCTCAATGAAAGGTATTCATAGCAACATTTTAGCTTTTATAATTCCTTTCTAGGGCTTCAAAGGCAGCTTGAATTCATATAAGCTGTATCTCAATCAATTCTTATTTTTAAATCTGGTACTCCTAAATTGTTGTGCTCCTAACTTTAAACTACTACCAATTACATTTTATTTAAAGCCCTGCAAACAGCTCCAACTTACTTTTCAATGGGCTATCAGATCCCGCTCCGGATCCATCCAAGGCTCCAGGCTCCTCAATTTTGTAGATCTCAGTCAAGAACATGATGCGACAGTCGTTTAGGGAGTCACCGGCAACCCTGAAATAAACAAACATGAACTCTAGGTATACCCTTCATGGTCCTAATATGCAAAACAATTATATAAAATGGCAAAACTTTGACATTAACATAATACTAAAGTACAAACCATACGGTGTAGATGTATCAATACTGTATAACAAGTAATCTATGAATTTCAACAAATCATTAGAACACACCATACAATCAGATGAGTCACTGAACTCCTTTAATGCCATTACCATCATGGGACCCTTTAAGGGGAAGGGGTTTACAGCAGAGACTAACAGAGCCAATTATATTACCCCAGCAGTATTTTGACGTAGATCTCGTGCACAGTGCGTGTCTCCCTCTTCTTCTGGATCTGGGCGTCGTACCAGTAGCCGCGCTCTTTGGGTTCGTCTGGGTTGAAGTTTACCATGACCACCATGCCCGCCTCCAGCTGGTGCCACTGGTAGACTGTGCGGGCGCGTGGGCGTACATCCTTGGACTGCAGAGGCACCACTCCGTTCTCTGGGTAGCTAGAGAGAGACCACACATACATAGGCAGTGTCAGTATTCAGTTCAGACACACAGCAGGTGCTTCCTACATAATGGGGCTTTTGTAAGATGATTGACATATCGGGAGAGAACAGAAGAGGGTCAAATAAGGTGTTTGAATTCTGAGGGCCTTGACTGCTGGAAACACAAGCAATGCGAGTCATTGTTAATTTCAATGTTCCTCCGGTTCTTACACTTGTTTTGCTTGCAATGTACCAGGGCCATGTGCAAATGATCAAGCACAAATGTTCTATTTGCCAATTGCAGTGTTATGGAATTGCATATAATTTCATCAGAAAGACCGATGGAGTGGGACTGCACTCAAAAAAGCAATACATAAAATGTCAAGACTAGGAGGATGAAATGGAACAAATAAAGCACTCTGCCGCAGATGCGGAAACCAAGTGGTACCCTGTGGTATTGACACCCTGGCGCCAAAAAGCAATGCCCCCATTGGTCCAGCTCATCGATAGACAGCAACACCTTCCACACGGACATATTCAATCGTTTTTCTATACATGTTCATTATGGGTAACTGTCAAATGTCACCAATGAGGCATAATGTCTCCAAACAGATCTTTAAAATACGGAATACATGAAGTTCTCACTCTTCATATTTGACATGGTAGTGAATAACTTCCTCTTCGCCGAGTTTAGAGTCAGAGCCCTCTTCCTCTCCAGGTGTCTTTGTGGTCTTTGTAATGTTCACAATCTGGGCCTCAAACCAGGCGCCCATGTTCAAGTCTCTGGCGTCAACAAACTCATTAATCTGAAAAAAAAAAAAAAAAGGATATTGTAAAGTGACCCATGCAATGCTACCGTCACGGATTAAACATCTGTATTGCAATTTAAAATTAAGACTTTTCACAATAAATGCAACGCCAATTCAAGAAGGCTCCACAATATTGAAGCAGATTTACCATTTTACATGTATCCAGTTAAAAGCATCCTTTCACTCCATCAAATGATACCAATACAGCAAATATTCATCCTTGTAGAGATGCTCCATGTTTACCTTGTAAAAGCCAAATCCCGGGTCGACCAGGTCTGGTGTGTCTGTTTGGGCAGAGGTTCCGGCTGCTTGCACCTCTGCCTCCGAGTGGGTCGAGCTCTTGTCCGACTCGCTCTGTGCCGAGCCACAGCCAGAGTCAGAGTCAGAGAGCTCGGCTTCTTTGTCCTTGCTCTTGAGGACAGCGGCAGGGGGCGTAGCCTGTCTAACAAGGAGCTGCACTATATCATTCAGCCCCACGTTGTAATCAAAGATGGTGTGGCTGTCCTCCATCTGGGATCAGACAGACAAAGAACATACACATTCAGACATGATCAGTAAGGACCCCAGCAACTCTGTTGTAACTGAATTGAAACAGAAAAGTAGTCATCTGCCACACCTGCTTGCCCCGGTAAAAGAGCCTCTGTCTTTCTGGCTCAACCTTGAAGAGCTCCGAGATCTTGAGGCGCAGTTCATCCACCTTGGTGAGCTTGGACAGTGAGTCAATCCGATGAGTCTCCTTGCCATCCATGGTGCGCACTTGAATCCACATCGCAGCTGCCCTGTGCAGAAAGGAGCCAAACTGTGGGTTAACAGCAGCATGGCATCTAATACACTTGAAAAAGCAGTGTCGTTCAATGTTTCTCCACTTCTTTCCTTTGAGTACTGTGCCAACTATTGATTAATACCATTGATCAAGTGGATCAATAATCAATGTCAGTAAAGAAAGGCTTCCAAGTAATTTCAATTCCCAATGACAAGGCAAATCAACATTCAACAAACATGCCGTACTGATTTTAATAGTGTGGAAAACTGGATTACTAAGCCACTCCTACCCCTTTTAAATGCAGCTACTGCAACCCCATCCTTGTATCAAACAAACAATGTGGCTTCACTTCCTGACAATGTTTTAAGCACACTGTTTCAACACATTAACTGCCAATTTATGCTTGATCCAAAAATGGCTTTGTATGGAGGGTGTGACAATTGTGGAGCCTCCGGAGGCATGCAGAGGCCAAATTGAGCTGCGTACCTCATCTCCGTGCGCCTCTCAGATTTCTTAATGCGGAGGGCTCAGTATAGCTCCGCATTGACATGATTGGTAGACGATGGGTGGGGGCGGGAGGTCGGGAATAAACACAAACTCACTTCCTTGACAACAGCGCTGCTGTGCAAAACACAAGTCCTATGGATGCCCTGACTTCTGCAGAGGCTGTATCACCATAAACTCCGCAAGGCCAATGCACACGTCAGATTGACCACGCGGCGCACAATTCGCCCAGCGTCGCCCGGGTTAGGGTTTGGCTGGGGGAGGCCGTCATTGTAAATAAGATTTTGTTCTTAACAGACTTGCTTAAAAGTTTTTTTTAAAACATGTACTGTATGTGTAGATAGTACATTTTGTTTTTAATATATCAAACTTTGTACATATTGATTTTGACACATTAAACTGTTTTGACATTGGGCTATTTATCTAAATGTCTTGTTGCTGCCGCTGCTTCCCGTTGACATTTAACTTAGGTTTTAGGACTATAAATTGAACGTTAACATTTCCAAATGGTACTGTACTTCAATCTGGTAAAAAAAAAAAAAATCAAAAACATACTGTGACACATTTTTATGATACCTGAAATCACCAAAACGGACTTGCCCTGCCTAAACAAAACTACTGACTCGAAACTACAACATAAGCTAAGTACAGCGTACACTACATGATTTTGGGCCCCTACTCGGGGCACAGCAATCTCTGGTTCGTTCAGCCATTCCTATGGGGTAAATGAATGAGGAAATGGGGTTTTGGGATAAATCCTGAAAATAAGGTCTGAGGTTAACACATGCTTAGAGCTTATAGGTTTTGTTCTATGAGATATTAGTCAGTTAACATGACCTTTATGAAACCTTTGTGCATGTTTTGATTACAAATGCTTCAAAATTCACAAGTGACACTAGCTGATG
This sequence comes from Oncorhynchus kisutch, assembly GCF_002021735.2. Taxonomy (NCBI): domain Eukaryota; kingdom Metazoa; phylum Chordata; class Actinopteri; order Salmoniformes; family Salmonidae; genus Oncorhynchus; species Oncorhynchus kisutch. Next base: position 45,688,577 of record NC_034186.2, on the reverse strand, counting down.
ATCTCATAGTACTAAACTTAAGATCTCCTAAGCCGGTGTTTACCACAGACCTGATCAACAATAACAATTAAGTTCCCCATAAGAATTGACCAACGAGCCGTGGTGGAGTTGGCGTCTTTTTGTAGGCACTATTACTATTGGTGCCGAGAGCTCGCCAGAGAAGACGCCAGTGAAATGACGTTTCGCAACACACAGAATGTGTAGACTTGAGCACGAGCGATGACAAACTCAGGGCCTTAAATAAACAGTTTGGTCCACCAGCCACTGTGGTGGCAGGTAGATAAAATATAGAAATTCTACCAGCCACGCAGATCTTTAAACCAGGCAAAATATTTTGCACCAAACTAAAAAGAATGACCAAACGTAATGTTTCTAAAACAAGAAAGCTTGTGAACAAAAATGTAAATATCCGAGAAACAGAAGGACAAAGTTTCACTTTGTAAACTTGAGTAAAATACACATTTTATGCCTGTGCGCAACGCCTCCAAAAATTATCCGTTCTTCACTGCTCCCCTGCCAGGCAACGTTAACGAGCCCGTTAGGTTGTAGGATTTGTATTTTTATGCCACTATGTAACAAAAACAGCAGATATACTATGAAGCCAGCTACTGCAGCATTTTTAGTACACTAACTCGCACATGCTCCTATTTTACTTTATATTTACAAATGTAATACTTGCACTGTAGAGCCCTGCAAATTGACGTTGGCGGGTGAAATATACTTTCTTGCACACCAATAAATAAATATACCTGCATTTGGCAAGAGTACATTTTATGCCCTGCTAGTACTAGTAGCCTATGCGCTTGCCTTTAACCAGTTGGATTTAGGGGGTGCTTATTTTAATTTTTGGATGAAAAACATTCCCGTTTTAAACAAGATATTTTGTCACGAAAAGATGCTCGACTATGCATATAATTGACAGCTTTGGGAAGAAGACACTGACGTTTCCAAAACTGCAAAGATATTGTTTGTGAGTGCCACAGAACTGATGTTACAGGCGAAACACAGATAAAAATCCAACCAGGAAGTGCTGCATTTTTTGAAACCGCCTCATGCCAATGACTCCTTATATGGCTGTGAATGAGCTACGAATGAGCTTACGTTTTCCCCAAGGTGTCTACAGCATTGTGATGTCTTTTTAGGCATTTCCCTTGAAGAATGGCTGTAAGGGACCATATGGCATGTGGTCACATGGTGTCTCCCACAGAAAACCTTGCGTAAAATACTGAGGTAGCCATTTTCCAATCGCTTCTTATGAGAAACCAACTGCCTCAACGGATATATTATCGAATATATTTGTTAAAAACACCTTGAGGATGGATCCTAAACAACGTTTTCCGTGTTTGTCGATATTATGGAGCAAATTTTGAAAAAAGGTTTGGCGTTATAGTTGTAGCATTTTAGGGTCGATTTCTCAGCCAAGCATGATGAACAAACGGGAGCCATTTCGCCTACAAAAATTATATTTTTGGAAAAAAATAACATTTGCTATCTAACTGGGAGTCTCCTGAGTGATAGCATCTGAAGTTCTTCAAAGATAAATTTAATTTGGTTGCTTTATTTTTGTGAAAATGTTGCCTGCTGCCAGCAGAGCCTGGCATAGCATTATGCCATGATAAACTTACAAATGCTTGTCTAGCATTGGCTGTAACGCATATTTTGAAAATCTGAGATGACAGTGTTGTTAACAAAAGGCTAAGCATGTGTTTGAATATATTTATTTCATTTAATTTGCGATTTTCATGAATAGGAAAAGTTTATAGGGGTATTTATGTCCGTTGCGTTATGCTAATGCATTTGAGGCTGATTACGCTCCCAGATACGGGTTTGCTCGTCGCAAAAGGTTAACTAAAGTATCAAAATCATTACAGCGCTGAAGTTCACAAGCAATGTTAATCAATTCAAAATGTTGGTTAGATGGTGCAACTCTGGCAAGTGTGAATGTCTGACTGAAAACATTTGAGGCTTGCTTTTGAGCCACATCTCGTTCTAGCTACGCTGACAATGACATTGTTTTTGCGAAACAGCATAGTATCAAGAATCTTCACAACCAAATTAAGAATCTTGTGGTGGGACCCGTCTGTGCCACATGGTTTAGGAAAGAAAGCCATTTAATATGAGGCTCAGCGATGTTAAGATTGAAAGTCGTGTAGTGCACACCCAGCATAAGTTATATTTGACAGCCCATTTGTTTTATTTTACATTAGCTAGCGAGCTTAGTGTTCAGCTGGGAGGAGGCTAGTTTCCTCTGGTCAGCTGGTGGCGCTAGGATGGGGCACACACAGGGTTGGAAATTAACACCCGCTAAATGCAGGTAACAGACTAACATTGGCGCGTAAGAATGTCCATTTCATCAGCCATATGTTGGCAGGTGGTCGGAAAATTGAGACTTTTTTTTGTTTTAAGGTATAAGTTAGTTTAATTGACAAGAAAGTCTATTAAAGTGTAACTTTATCCTCGTGTTTCTTGGCCAGTTAGGTTTTGTTCACATGGGACACACCAATGCCCAGGTGTCCCATTTTGCTGACGACCCTCGCGGCGCTGCCCACCGACGTCTTAACTTCTTGCGTCGAGCAACCCCATATCCGGGAGCGTAATCATAGCCTCAAGCTCATTACCATAACGCAACGTTAACTATTCATGAAAATCGCAAATGAAATGAAATAAATATATTGGCTCACAAGCTTAGCCTTTTGTTAACAACACTGTCATCTCAGATTTTCAAAATATGCTTTTCAACCATAGCTACACAAGCTATTGTGTAAGAGTATTGATAGCTAGCATAGCATTAAGCCTAGCATTCAGCAGGCAACATTTTCACAAAAACAAGAAAAGCATTCAAATAAAACCATTTACCTTTGAAGAACTTTGGATGTTTTCAATGAGGAGACTGTTAGATAGCAAATGTTCAGTTTTTCCAAAAATATTATTTTTGTAGGAGAAATCACTCCGTTTTGTTCATCACGTTTGGCTAAGAAAAAAAAAACGAAAATTCAGTCATTATAACACCAAACTTTTTTCAAAATGAACTCCATAATATCGACAGAAACATGGCAAACCTTGTTTAGAGTCAATCCTCAAAGGTTTTTCACATATCTATTCGATGATAAATCATTCGTGGCAGTTGGGTTTCTCCTCTGGAGCAAATGGAAAAATGCACGCAGCTGGAGATTAATTTCAATAATTGCAATAATTTCAACGGAGGACACCAAGCGGGCACCTGGTAAATGTAGTCTCTTATGGTCAATCTTCCAATGATATGCCTACAAATACGTCACAATGCTGCAGACACCTTGGGGAAACGACAGAAAGTGTAGGCTCATTCCTGGCGCATTCACAGCCATATAAGGAGACATTGGAACACAGCGCCTTTTAAAATCTGGGCCATTTCCTGTTTGAAATTTCATATTGGTTTCGCCTGTAGCATCAGTTCTGTGGCACTCACAGATAATATCTTTGCAGTTTGGGAAAAGACTGTGTTTTCTTTCCAAAGCTGTCAATTATATGCATAGTCGAGCATCTTTTCGTGACAAAATATCTTGTTTAAAATGGGAAAGTTTTTTTATCCAAAAATTAAAAGAGCGCCCCCTATATCGAAGAAGTTAAGGAAAACAAAAGCAAAGAATTCGAGAACAGTGGGAGGGTAGTCAAACTAGGTTGTTTTTCAATGTTAGTTTGAGTTCGCAGTCAGAATATTTTCCATCACCTAAAGTGCGTGCCCAAATTACCATGGTAACAGCACATCTCTTAAAGCGACAGCTGAACATTTGGCTCACCTAATCATTGTGAAGGGATCACTCCAAAAAACATATGAACTTTGTCATTTCTTATAATATTACCACTCAAATACTTCATTTGTTCTCCTAGAATGATTTGTATGCTTCTACATTTCTACTTAGATGGACATCAGCATAGAGCCCTGAACTATAAAAAGTATGGAGGCAGGATATATTGGTGAACATATCGGAATCGGCCGACATTAGCTAAAATTGCCAACATCGGTACCGGCTGACGTCTAGTTTAACGCCGATGAGCAAAACCGATGTCAAAGCTGACGTGCATACCTATATAACGTAGGTTCATGACAATGACTCCACGTAAAAATGTACTCTATACGTGCAACACAGCATTCCTAAACTAGCCCACAATGTCTGTGTGGATCAAGCAGTCAACAAGTCAAGCAGTCATTTGAAAGAGTAACAATTTCAGCGAGACAACTAAATGACGTAATCCATTAATCTGTTGAGACTCTAGGGGCAGTATTTTCATTTTTGGAAAAAAACGTTTCCGTTTTAAACGGGATAATTTGTCAGGACAAGATGCTAGAATATGCATATAATTGACAGCTTTGGATAGAAAACACTAACGTTTCGAAAACACTAACGTTTCCAAAACTGTAAAGTTTTGTCTGTGAGTATAACAGAACTGATGTTGCAGGCGAAAGCCTGAGAAAAATCCAATCTGGAAGTGCCCCAGGTTTTGAAAGCGCTGCGTGCCAATGAGTCCCCATTGACCTGTCAATGTGCTATGAACTAGCTTACGCTTTCTACGTAGTCCCCAAGGTGTCTACAGCATTGTGACGTAGTTTTACGCATTGATGTTGAAGAATACCCGTAGGGGGCTACATTGTGCAAGTGGTCACATGATGCTCCCGGAGAGAAAATCTCACGTAAAGTAGAGGTAGCAATTATTCCAATCGCTTCTACTGAGAAACCAATTGTCCCGGTGGATATATTATCGAATAGATATTTGAAAAAACACCTTGAGGATTGATTCTAAAACAACATTTGCCATGTTTCTGTCAATATTATGGAGCTAATTTGGAATATTTTTCGGCATTGTCGCGACCGCAATTTCCAGTCGATTTCTCAGCCAAACGTGAATTACAAATGGAGCTATTTCGCCTACAAAAATAATATTTTGGAAAAAAGGAACATTGGCTATCTACCTGGGAGTCTCGTGAGTGAAAACATCCGAAGTTCAAAGGTAAGCGATTTAATTTGATTGCTTTCGTGACAAGATTGCCTGCTGCTAGCAAGGCATAATGCTATGCTATCGATAAACTTACACAAATGCTTGTCTAGCTTTGGCTGTAAAGCATATTCATCTGAGATGACAGGGTGATTAACAAAAGGCTAAGCTATGTTCCAATATATTTCACTTGTGATTTTCATGAATAGGAAGATTTATGTCCGTTGCGTTATGCTAATTAGTGTCAGATGATGACAACGGTCCCGTTCACGGGATGGGGTGTCACTAGAGGTTAAAGCCAAGATAATGGAATTCATTGCCCTTGACAATGAAACGTTCTCTGTCGTGGGTAATGTTGGATTTCACCGACTGGTCTAACACCGGTTAACACTACCAAGTGCGCTATTTTTCCAATATTGCCCCACCGGAGTTACACAGTAATAGCATCACTGTTATTACCTTCATGACATACATACTATGGAATGCCGTTTTGGTCTTTGCGTGTCAAAAAAGATACAGTAGCACTGTCAAAGCTGTACAAAAAAAAGTCTGCAAACAAGCAAACACCGGCCACGAACGATGTGCTCACAATAAAGCATAATTTATTTGACCTCAACTTCTGGGGTAGCTAGCTTTAGCATGGTACCTAGCTAGCACCAATACAATCAGCCTGAAAACAATGACCAGTAGGAACTGCAGTCAATTTCATTATACTTAGCAATGATTTAGGAATCCTTGTGAGTAAGTATTAGCTAGGTTGCCACTTTGTTCACCTATTGAAAATTAACTTCAGCTCATGAAAATAAATAGCTAGCCAGCTACTTAACCCTGTTGCCCAAAGCTAACGTTATAAGCAGCCAGCTAGCTTCATCTGGCTAGTGAGGCTCGACCGGACCAGGTTATGTAGCCACAATAAGGATTAGGCGCAATAATGGAATTTGCGGTTTGCCTTCAAAATAAAAGTATGGCATAGTTCTACTATTTGTATTCATTTGCATCACTGTAAATGACATGCTTTTATTATGAAGGCAAACCGCAAAGCCGACCGCCATTAATTAAATCAAATAAGAACTGTCTTATAAAGTAGGGTTATTTTAGATGACACCTAGCTATATAATTACCTAACTAACTATAGCTACTGAAACAGATGTAATTCTATGTTTTGGGGGAAGAACATTGTTTGCATCCATAAGCTAGCTAGCTTTTTTTTATGACCAGCACTGTAGATGCGCGAGACTTTACCAGCATCATAGCATGACATGAAATGAGTGATTACACTGTAATAACTACGGGAAAAAATTATGAACGCAAATTATTATGTGACGTGCAGTCATATTCAGGTGTTATTTGGCATGTCAGTGTTAAATAGTATATTTTTTGACACGCAAAGACCCAAACGGTGTTCCATAGAAATCATGATTGAGAATGAAACAGAACAAATGAACAACGAAACAGCAAGTAAGTGAAAGAAATAGGTATTGATTATGTTTTACTGGTAATGGGGACACGCGTAAAAGCCAACAAAAATAATGTTTTGGTCAGTGTAGTGTAACCTTTATTTACAATGACGGCCTACCCCGGACGACTCTGGTCCAATTGTGCGCCAACCTATGGGACTCCCAATTACGGCTGGATGTGACACAGCCTGGATTCGAACCAGGGACTGTAGTGACTCCTCTTGCAGTGCCTTAGACTGCTGCTTCCATGTGTGTGTTAACTGCATTGCAGCGCTTGAGATGACACTAGAGCCCCGGGTTCACAGCCTGCCGCGATTGGCCCAGCGCTGTTGGGGGGGGGGGGGGGGGGGGGGGGGGGGGGGGGGGGGTTTGGCCGGCCGGGATTCCTTGTCCCATATCATTCTAGCAACTCATTGTGGCGGGACGGGCGCCTGCATGCTGACTTCAGTCTACAGTGTTTCCTCCGACACATTAGTGTGGCTGGCTCCGGGTTATAGAAGCAGTGCGGATCGTGTTTCAGAGGAAAGCGTGGCTCTCGACCTTCGCTTCTCCCGAGTCCGTGGGGGAGTTGCAGCGAAGGAACAAGACCGACTACCAATTGTATATCACAAAATTGGGGAGAAAAATGGGTAACATAAAAACATTAAATACATTGATAAAACTTTACAGGCGCAAGTCAATCATGAAATTAAGCTATACATCCCATTTCTTCTTAATAGAAATCTTGTGTCTTGTTTTACAAACATTAGAAAGCAGGCTCATACGTTTGTGTGAGTTTTGGTTTAATTATGTCTGGTAAAAATAAAAAAAATTGAGTGGCTGTTAGACCAAAATGTTAATTTCCCACTCAGAATACACATTGTAGTGGCTGTACTTATGTTAGCAAGCTACTTAGCCAGTTTACTTTGATTTGTTAGCTAGCTACCTACAAATTAATAATAAAACATTATTGGGGAAACAATTTATAAGTTGCTAGCTATTTAAATCTCTCAACCAGGGAATTTTATGTATGCTTCAAGAAAGTGTGCCATTTGCTTTCTCGGCTGGTTAGGGAAAGGGGATACAAAAATGCATTCAACCAAAATATGTCTTCTGCATTTAACCCTACCCCTAAATCAGAGGTGTGGGGGGCTGCCTTAATCAATATACATGTCGTCGGTGTCCGGGGGAGCAGTTGTTGGGCAGAACTGCCATGCTCAATGGCAGATTTTTACACCTTGCCTGCTCGGGATTTCAAATCAGCTCTTAACCGCTAGGCTACCTGCCTATTGGCGTAGCTAGCTATACAAGTGAATATTAAAAATCGGCAAGTAATATCTCCATAGCTGGCGTAAACAAACAATTTTGCAATAGCTACCTAGCTATCTTAGTAAGTTAAGCTAATTTAGTTCTATGTTAACTAGCTAGTCATACTACCTAACAGCTAATGGGTAGCCATTGAAATTCAGAAGCTAACTAGCTAGAAGCGGCTAGCACCCACACATCTAGTCTGAATAAATCAGGCTGTAATACAGAATTTCTATATAAAACAAATGGCTGCAAAATTGTACCTTACAAGCCAGAACGTTTAAAAATATATAATAATTTTATTACAACTTATTCTACCTGTTGTGTCTGTGCAGTTTGATCTTCAGCAGCTCAAAATATCTACAGGAAAGTATTGTTTACCTGACTTAAGAGAGCCAGTAGGTATATGGTTCATATATTGGCACAGAGGTCAAATTAATTTTGTTTTGGATAGTTGGTTCCCCTCTCATCAATAGCTATTGAACCAAGCATGACATGACCATGAAAATGGTATGTTCTGAATCTGGGGAACGAAACAACGACGTGTGAATTTTTTAAATCATTCTCCATCCTCCTGATTCAGAATATACTATGTTCATGGCATGCTTGGTTTAATTGCTTTTGACAAGAGAAAACCCGAATATCAAATATAACACTAGCCGACTAAACTCCACGGTGAAGTAAGATTGATGAACTCAACTAACGAAGTGGAGCAGAGACCAGGCTTTGTGGAATTAAGCGCAAATGCGCATGTGTCAATTGAATCTCAACAAGGAAATAGTCGCAGGGTTCTACGCTGCCTTTTTTTTTTAAATATATTTTTTTACAAGGAGCTAAGTTGAAAATGTAGGGGCAAAAATAAAAAGGAGCACCATTTGAGGTATTAATAATATAAATTGTTATCAATTAAACATTTTTCCCCCCTGCGGGCACCCAAATAAAAATTCCATGTATCACAGGAAAATATTTAGGTGCATGTGTGTTCAAAATGGTCGCACTAACAGTCTGACTACACCACTCGCGTCGAGTGGGCGAGCGTTGCAAAATAAATGTTGAAACCTATATTATTCAATTATTGCACCCACTGCGCATGCCAACAAGCATCTACGTTGCCAAGGGCTAAAATAGAATTTCTGACGCAGATCGCGCTGCAAGTCCTGCCTCTACCCTCTCATTAGTTTATAGAAGCAGGTACCCACTTGCCATCTCCTCATTGGTTATACCCACGTGGGGACTGGAAGGAGAGATAACTAGATACGATTCGGTTGACCGTTTTGTGTTTGGATTAATTGTCGGAGTAGAGGACCTTGTGCATTTTAGGTAAAATAACAACTCAATGTTTATATCCCAGGACAAATTAGCTAGCAACAGCAAGCTAGCTAAATAGGACAAATTAGCTAGCAAGTGCAAGCTAGCTAAATTGCCATAAAAGTTTAATGCTTTTCGACCGGTCCCCAAATGAATGTAATTGGTTCAGTTTGTTTTGATATTTTAACCTGTGTGTCGTGATTGCGTTTGGTGTGGGGGGACAAAATAAATGTATGCATGATGGTGCACATGCGCAGCCGGTTTGGGTTCCATGTACCGTTCATTGAAAAAAAGAGAAGTGCTGATTTCAGCAAAGGAAGTCTCTCAACTACAGAGGACAAACATGGGTTCAGGGTAAGCATTTCATAATTTAATTTTGTTAAAGTATTGACCTTATGCAAATCGATGTAGTCGCAGCTGAATTTTCAAAGCCTGGTCTCTGCTCCATTCTGTTCGTAGCCAATAAAACTTCCGAATTTTCAGTGGAGTTGAGCAGCAACTAGTGTGGGCAGACTTTAAAAAATTTGTTTTATTTAAATTAGCAGTCCTTCAATCTTCTCGGTGCAACAGTTGGGACAACGGGACATTCTGACTGCAACGCATTTATTATCCCTGGATTGGGGTATGTTTTCCAAGCCAAATCTTGCTGCTGGCTCCGTGGGTTCTTATTCTACACAGGAAACCTGTCCGACCCTAGTGCTGCTGTAAGCAAGCGGATCGGAACTACTGGCTACCTCGGTGCCAAGCCGAACCATATACTGTACCTACAGGATCTCTAAAAAGTTTCATAAATATTTTTTTCCAGTTTATATGGTCTCATTTCGAACAGCTGAAAGAGAAACCGCACAGATAACCGGTAATGTAACATTAGAGCGCCGTTTAAATTGATTTTATTTAAAATTCTGGCTTGTATCGAACATTTGCGGTATCAGGCAATAGTTTCAGCAGTCTGAATTAATCAGGCGGTTCTACACAATTGGTACTTACATAGGTAGTTATAGCCTGATTAAATCAGACTGGTGGATGTGGTAATCGACATTGACAGCACACCACGTTACATTAGCCTAGCTACAGTAGCTAGATAACGCGACAACATAACGAAGGTTAGTATCTAATCAATTGTGGAGTTGAAGTAGCTCGCTAGGTAACCAAATTAAATACTATTACATTGATCACACTGACACGTACCTAGTGAGTAATGTGAAGCATGTATAACGTTAACGTTCATTTCCCTCGACAAAGTTTAACTAGAATATTTCGAATTCACCCTACCAAATGTTAGCAAAGTTAACGTTAGCTAGCTTATCCACTGTTGCCAAGTTTCAGCCAGCAACTTTCAAAATACCAAACTTGTCAAAGTATAAACATTTATATTACCAGTTTTTTCTTCCAAATGTAGATAATGAAATGACGTTTAGTAAACAGTCAAGCTTAATCCGTACACAACTCCTCTGTATAGACTGCTTTTAGGGGGACTGAATCAATGAGAATCTTCAACAGTGATTCCCCGCCTGCCAAAAAAAAACTTAGTTTCACTATTGGCTATTACCACTTCTGAGTTGCTCTCTGAGGGGCTATAATGCCTGTCAATCAAAACTGTGTCCGGAGTTTAGCCTCAGCGCGCGAAACCAGGGTCTCTTGTCTTCCGATAATTTGGCGCGAGATTATGTAAATTGCAGTACAATCAAAGACAGAAACGGGACTGTGTTTAACAAAATTCTATCGCCACATTATGCCTGAGAGAACACCGATCGGAGTTGGACACCACACGATAGATTGCAGAAACCAAAATAGCCGTTTTTGTCAGATCTAACAAAAAAAATGCATAGAAGCCTTGCTCAGCATAGAAAACTGTTTAGCTAGGGATTGCTACAGCCATGTGCTGCTGGCGCGTGATGTTATGCGTCCAGTGTTCCTGTCTCGTAGTTCAGTTTGGCGGGAGAATATCGTGCCAAATGTGAACACAGTAGTCAGTTGTTGTTCACAGGACGTTATGAGATAAAAGACTAATCAAATTGGACAGTTTACATATCCCATAATCGTTTTTACCTACAATGTTTCTTAATGAAAGTGTTTGTAGACTAACATTTGATGTTGATCGGGATGAGTGTTTGTTGTAGGTTACTACTAGGACAAATGTGTCAAGGAAGTACCACCAGGACAAAGTTTAATCTTTTTTTCTCCCGTTTTATTCTTGATTTGTATGCCTCTCGTCCATCCTAGCACCAAAACCATTCACCATGTCTTAAAGGACAACATCCTGCTCTACATTGTTCTAACTAACCACTGCATTACATAATTGGCTCTTTCTAACCACTTGTATCCTGTCTCCCAAGTCCTAACATGCTGGCCAAACCGCCAGCATTGCGTGCACGAAAGTTGCAAAATAAATGTGCACATTTGCCTTCACAAAGTATTCAAACCCCTTGAATTAAAATATCACTGTCGAGACAAGTATTTTCTTAAGTCACAAAATAAGTTGCATGGACTCACTGTGGGCAATAATAGTGTTTAACATGATTTTGAATGACTACCTCATCTCTGTACATACATAAAATTGTAAGGTCCCTCAGCCGAGCAGTGAATTTCAAAACAGCCTCAACCACAAAGGCGAGGTTTTCCAATGCCTCACAAAGAATGGCTCATGTTGGTAGATGGGTCAAAATAAAATGTAAAAAAAGACAATGAATATCCATTTGAGCATCGTGGAGTTATTCATTACATTTTGGATGGTGTATTAATATACCCAGTCACTACAAAGATACAGGCGCCCTTCCTAACTCAGTTGCCGGAAAGGAAGGAAACAGCTCAGGGATTTCACCATGGGGACAATGGTGACTGTTAAAACAGTTAGTGTTAAGTGGCTGTGAAAGGAGAAAACTGTAGTTACTCCACAGTGCTAACACAATTGAGAAAGTGAAAAGGAAGCCTGAACAGAATGCAAATATTCCAAAACATGAGTCCTGAAAACAGTTATGTTTGGGGTAAATCTAAATCAACACGTTACTGAGTACCACTCCATATTTTCAAGCACAGTGATGGCTGCATTATGTAATGTGTATGCTTGTAATCATTAAGGACTGGGGAGCTTTTCAGGACAAGAAAAAACAGAATGGAGTTAAGCACAGGCAAAATCCTAAATTTTTCACCCACACTTCTAGCGCGCATCAACGAGCATCTGTGTAGCCAGGCGCTAAAATAGAAATTGGTTCTATGTGTGAAGCGCTGCAGGTTCCGCCTCTCCCATCTCATTGGTTTTTAGGAGCATATACCAACGTGGGTGATTGAAAGCGGGAGGTCCGCACTCCAGTCGGCAGTGGTTAAGCACCTTAAAGTTGGTTGCCAACCGCCATAAAGTCCAAAGAAGAAGCCTGAAGGAGGAGAGGTGACTAGAAACAAACTTTTACCCTTTTATCTGTGGATTAATTGTCAGAGTATTTCAGATAAAAACAACCTAATGTTTATATCCCAAGACAAATTAGCTCGCAACAGCAAGCTAGCGAGCTAAATTGCAATAAATGTTTCAAGCTTCGACCTGTCCCCAAATTAATATGAACTAAAAATCCAAATAACTTCAGATATATTGTAAAGGGTTTAAACACTGTTTCCCATGCCTGTTCAATGATCCATAAACAATTAATTAACATGCACCTGTGGAACTGTCGTTAAGAAACTAACAGCTTACAGACAGTAGGCAATTAAGGTCACAGTTATGAAAACTTAGGACACCAAAGAGGCCTTTCTACTGACTCTGAAAAACACCAAAAGAAAGATGCCCAGGGTCCCTGCTCATCTGCGTGAACGTGCCTTAGGCATGCTGCAAGGAGGCATGAGGACTGCAGATGTGACCAGGGCAATAAATTGCAATGTCCGTACTGTGAGACGCCTAATACAGCACTACAGGGAGACAGGCCGGACAGCTGATCGTCCTCGCAGTGGCAGACCATGTGTAACAACACCTGCACAGGATCAGTACAGCCGAACATCACACCTGCGGGACAGGTACAGGATGGCAACAACTGCCCGAGTTACACCACGAACGCACAACCCCTCCATCAGTGCTCAGACTCTCAGCCTATTGATGACAGAGGGTGGACTGAGGGCTTGAAGGCCTGTAAGGCAGGTCCTCACCAGACTTCACCGGTAACAACGTCGCCTTATGGGCACAAACCCACCGTCGCTGGACCAGACAGGACTGGCAAAAAGTGCTCTTCACTGACGAGTCACAGTTGTGTCTCACCAGGGGTGATGGTTGGAGTCGCGTTTATTGATGAAGAAATGAGCATTACACTGAGGCCTGTACTCTGGAGCAGGATTTATTTGGAGGTGGATGGTCCGTCATGGTCTGTTGTGGTGTGCCACAGCATCATCGGACTGAGCCTGTTGTCATTGCAGGCAATCTCAATGCTGTACGTTACAGGGCAGCCCTCCTCCTCCCTCATGTGGTACCCTTCCTGCAGGCTCATCCTGACATGACCCTCCAGCATGACAATGCCACCAGCCATACTGCTCGTTCTGTGCGTGATTTCCTGCAAGACAGGAATGTCAGTGTTCTGCCATGGCCAGCGAAGAGCCCGGATCTCAATCCCATTGAGCACGTCTGGGACCTGTTGGCTCGGAGGGTGGGGGCTAGGGCCATTGCCCCCTAGAAATATCCGGGAACTTGCAGGTGCCTTGGTGGAAGAGTGGGGTAACATCTCACAGCAAGAACTGGCAAAGTCCATGAGGAGATGCACAGCAGGACTTAATGCAGCTGGTGGCCACACCAGATACTGACTGTTACTTTTGATTTAGACCCCCTCCCTTTTTTTCAGGGACACATTATTCCATTTCTGTTAGTCACATGTCTGTGGAACTTGTTCAGTTTGTCTGTCTCAGTTGAATCTTATGTCCATACACATTTTTACATGTTAAGTTTGCTGAAAATAAAACGCAGTTGACAGTGAGAGGACGTTTATTTTTTTGCCGAGTTTAGTTAGTTCAGAGTTCGTTTTGATATTTCAACCTGTGTGTCCTGATAGCGTCTGGTGTGTGTGAACAAAATCAACATGCACGCAAAGCGGTCTGGTCAGCATTTTACAGTTTAACTTAAATCTACTTTAAACTCTATGGCAAGACCTGAAAATGGTTGTCTAACAATTTTCACCAACCAATTTGACAAAGTGTGAATAATTTAGGGAAGAATAATGGGCAAATGCTGCACAATCCAGGTGTGGAAAGCATTTAGAGACTTACCCATGAAGACTCACAGCTGTAATTGCTCCCAAAACAGTGCTTTAACAAAGTACTGAGTAAAGGGTCTGAATACTTATGTAAATGTAATATTTCAGTTTGTTTTTATACATTTGCTACATTTCTAAAAACCTGTTTTCACTTTGTCATTATGGGGTATTGTGTGTAGATGAGTGAGAAATCAAATATTAATCCATTTTGAATTCAGGCTGTATCAAAATGTTTAATAAGTCAAGCGGTATGAATACTTTCTGAAGGCACTATTCAATCATTTCCTCCAAACTGCTTGCGCAAGCAAGTCCAACCTAACCCATCTACTTACTGTTTTTTTTAGGCGCTTAAATAGGACGAGCAATGTCAGAGTGGCATCGACTAGAAGATGGCTAACCTAATATTTATATATTTCTTAATTCCATTATTTTACTTTGAGGAGTGTATCGTTAGATACTACTACCCTGTTGGAGCTAGGAAGACAAGTATTTCACTACACCCGTAATAACATCTGCTAAATATGTGTATGTTACCAATAACATTTTATTTGAACTAGGTTTCCCCTTTATTTGTAGATTGTCAGAGTACAGAAGATTTTGTATGACTCAAAATATCCAGCAAAAAAAAGGAACTTGTGCATTTCAGGTAAAATAACAACCCAATGTTGATCTCCCAGGACAAATTAGCAAGCAACAGCAAGCTAGCTAAATGGCCATGAATGTTTGTTTTTCAACCTGTTCCCAAATTAATATAATTGGTTTTGGTATTTTAACCTGTGTGTCATGAACGCATCTGATGGGGATAAACAAAATCACGATGGCGTGCAGAGCCGGTTTGGTCAGCATGTAACATTTCCATGTGTTTTAGTATGATGAGTTAACTTGAACCTGAACCCTTCTTGTCCAATTATTTTGTCAAGTGATTGTTGCGAATCAGTTCCTCAGCAGCAGCCAAGAAAACCATAAAAAAAGCATTATAAGCAGAGACATATCCAATGTCTTTCAAATGAATGTGAACCTCATTACTGTGATGGCACCCCTATCTAGAGGCCACAAATGAAAGCATATCATTCTCCAGAAAATGTAGTGACAAAGTGGTCTAAAAATAGGATGGCGTTACAAAATATCAGTTATACATTTTTATTCCTGAAGGTCACAGTTGCCTTCCTGCTGGATTCAGTGTGCCCGTGATGTGTGAACGTGGGCGTGTGTAGAAGTGTAACCTCTGGTCACCCCAGCTGGGGAGAGCTGCTGCCATCTCCTCCACTGTTTGTGTCCTCCCGGTCCCCTTTATGACCGGAGATTGTGTGTGGTGTCCTTAGTCTAATGAGTGCTCTCGAATGTAGGAACATTGTCCAGATGGCAGTTCATTATGGTGACATTATTGTTGCTCATATTCAGCAAGTCAGAGAAGGTCTATGAACTGAAGCTCTGCTTTATGAGTGTATATGTATTCAGTGCTTCCCCTACAGTTAAGCAGACTGACACCTAGTTACACTTCCCCTGTATTCCCAAAATATAAACAAAATGCATGATTTTTGGGGGTCCAATTGTTAAAGTTTGTTTCTCCGACACGTATTTCTCTAAATACACAGACATTGCCATAAACGTGACTTATTTTTGTTGTGGTTGAATTTTGGGCTGGTGTTTCTATGTAATACTACTAGCCAAAGAGCAATTTTATCAAGTAGGCTTTAGCTAGTCAAGATACCAAGAAGCCATTGCAGGCTATCAATCATGTTAGAGTAGCTAGCTTGTCTAATTATCTTAGCTGGTATGCCTACTGGCAAGTTTGGATAGAATTTTATTTTTAAAGCAAGCAATTACTAAATAAGACTCACATTCCTTTACATTTTTTGCAGCGATGCAGAGTAGCTGGTTTAGTTTCTTTAACAAAATAACCACCAATCAGGAGGATACAGACAGCTCAAAAAGGTATGGTTATAGATATGCTGTTTTATTTTTTTTACTGACAAGCATAATGATTAGGGTTCTACATTTTCAGGAAAAAAAGCAGTTTCAGGTGTTTGAAAAATGCTAACTTCCTGAGAGCCTCCTTCCAGACCACACCCCCCAGGTAATCCTCACGTATTTTGTGCCCACTCAGAATTTTTTACATATCTGAAATGGATGTTAAAGCACAAGAATGAAGCAGTGATTATCAGACCTTGGTCAAACACGTCTGTCAAATATTTTCTAATACTTTGAGGGGCGCTTGAATTTTGCAATAGGAGATGGTTGTAACCATTCCAATACTTTACAATCTACTGGACAAACTAAATGAAGTAGCACAAGTATTTGAATCATCTATTTGACTCCTATCTGAGGGTTAAAAGTGATTGGAGCTGTGGTGGTCTCTGGGACTTATTAAGATTTGATCAGTTTGGCTTATCCTCTTGAGGACTTGCAGCTGCTTCTGCTCTGTTTGCTCCCAGATCAGCTTGATTAGGCTGTGGACCTTTGGTCCTGTTTTTAATTTCTTCATTCTGCTTTCTTCTGTCTGTTCTCCTGCTTCCTTGGCTTTCGTTGTAACGCATTTCGGTCCAGGCACGGGGAGTACTACTCAACGAATCTCAGCAGTGTTTCTCCTTCCAGGGTAGAGGCAGGGCGGGTTCCCCCGGCTAGCTCTGCTCCTCCATGCCTAAAATAATTAGGCTTCTGTTCGATTCAATTGAAAAAGCTGGTGAGAGACCCTGGTTGTTGTTTTTTTAGTAATGAATCCACAGAGATCGGGGAAGGATTAAGTCACCTAATCATATCTGCTGGGCATGCTCTGCCTGAATTATTGTTTCCATATGAAGGGGACAGAGTTGTTGAGTATGTGACGCTTGTTTGTTTCCAAGTACTAGCCTGCAGGGGTGGATAATATATAATGGCCTCAAAGAGAAAGAGCATCAGTGTCGATTATGTTATTTTCTGTATTATCATGAAAATGGGTTAAAGTCTATACATTCTTTACCTTCTCCAGAGTTCCATGGGCCCGAGACCCCACCAGAAGCAACAGAACCAGCAGCTACAGTCATCAGCTTCATGTCTCCAGGTGGGATAGACAAAGATACAGTGCCTTGCGAAAGTATTCGGCACCCTTGAACTTTGCGACCTTTTGCCACATTTCAGGCTTCAAACATAAAGATATAAAACTATTTTTTTGTGAAGAATCAACAACAAGTGGGACACAATTATGAAGTGGAACGACATTTATTGGATATTTCAAACTTTTTTAACAAATCAAAAACTGAAAAATTGGGCGTGCAAAATTATTCAGCCCCCTTAAGTTAATACTTTGTAGCGCCACCTTTTGCTGCGATTACAGCTGTAAGTCGCTTGGGGTATGTCTCATTCAGTTTTGCACATCGAGAGACTGACATTTTTTCCCATTCCTCCTTGCAAAACAGCTCGAGCTCAGTGAGGTTGGATGGAGAGCATTTGTGAACAGCAGTTTTCAGTTCTTTCCACAGATTCTCGATTGGATTCAGGGCTGGACTTTGACTTGGCCATTCTAACACCTGGATATGTTTATTTTTGAACCATTCCATTGTAGATTTTGCTTTATGTTTTGGATCATTGTCTTGTTGGAAGACAAATCTCCGTCCCAGTCTCAGGTCTTTTGCAGACTCCATCAGGTTTTCTTCCAGAATGGTCCTGTATTTGGCTCCATCCATCTTCCCATCAATTTTAACCATCTTCCCTGTCCCTGCTGAAGAAAAGCAGGCCCAAACCATGATGCTGCCACCACCATGTTTGACAGTGAGGATGGTGTGTTCAGGGTGATGAGCTGTGTTGCTTTTACACCAAACATAATGTTTTGCATTGTTGCCAAAAAGTTCAATTTTGGTTTAATCTGACCAGAGCACCTTCTTCCACATGTTTGGTGTGTCTCCCAGGTGGCTTGTGGCAAACTTTAAACGACACTTTTTATGGATATCTTTAAGAAATGGCTTTCTTCTTGCCACTCTTCCATAAAGGCCAGATTTGTGCAATATACGACTGATTGTTGTCCTATGGACAGAGTCTCCCACCTCAGCTGTAGATCTCTGCAGTTCATCCAGAGTGATCATGGGCCTCTTGGCTGCATCTCTGATCAGTCTTCTCCTTGTATGAGCTGAAAGTTTAGAGGGACGGCCAGGTCTTGGTAGATTTGCAGTGGTCTGATACTCCTTCCATTTCAATATTATCGCTTGCACAGTGCTCCTTGGGATGTTTAAAGCTTGGGAAATCTTTTTGTATCCAAATCCGTCTTTAAACTTCTTCACAACAGCATCTCGGACCTGCCTGGTGTGTTCCTTGTTCTTCATGATGCTCTCTGCGCTTTTAACGGACCTCTGAGACTATCACAGTGCAGGTGCATTTATGCGGAGACTTGATTACACACAGGTGGATTGTATTTATCATCATTAGTCATTTAGGTCAACATTGCATCATTCAGAGATCCTCATTGAACTTCTGGAGAGAGTTTGCTGCACTGAAAGTAAAGGGGCTGAATAATTTTGCACGCCCAATTTTTCAGTTTTTGATTTGTTAAAAAAGTTTGAAATATCCAATAAATGTCGTTCCACTTCATGATTGTGTCCCACTTGTTGTTGATTCTTCACAAAAAAATACAGTTTTATATCTTTATGTTTGAAGCCTGAAATGTGGCTAAAGGTCGCAAAGTTCAAGGGGGCCGAATACTTTCACAAGGCACTGTAAGACAGATTGAGAATATATGTCCTATTCCATATGTTCAATATGAATAATAAAATAATGTTGAGACAGATCAAGTTGATGGTTGTTTATCTAAAAGCGTTGCATGGCTCACACAGACACACGTTCAGTGGTTAACTGGCTACCATAAACTGTAGTGCTATGGATCCCCCATGGGGTGCCGTATTAGGTTAGTGTGGTCTTACACAATTAGTCTTACTGCACTAAACATAGCCTAAACATTACAATATATACACTGAACAAAAATATAAATGCAACCATTTCAAAGATTTTACTGTGTTACAGTTCATAGAAGGAAATCATTCAATTGAAAAGCTGACCACGACTCCATTTTGTTGCTCCTTGCATATAGACAGACTAAATCAAGAGGCTCCAGCGTTCAGGTCTGTTCAACGCTGGTCCAACCAAATCGGATTCCACGCTTCAAGATTACTTCGATCACGTGGACTGGGATATGCTCCTCATTGCGTCAAACAACATTGACGAATATGCCAAGTCGGTGAGCGAGTTTATTAGCAAGTGCATCGGCGATATCGTACCCACAGCAACTATTAAAAACATTCCCAAACCAGAAACCGTGGATTCGTGGCAGAATTCGCACAAAACTGAAAGCGCAAACTACTGCTTTTAAATCAGGGCAAGGTGACCTGCTCGCTTTGAGGACAATACAGTGCCACTGACACAGCCGCTACCAAAACCTGCGGACTCTCCTTCACTGCAGCTGAAGTGAGTTAAACATTTAAACATGTTAACCCTCGCAAGGCTGCAGGCCCAGACGGCATCCCCAGTCGAGTCCTCAGAACATGCGCAAACCAGCTGGCTGGTGTGTTTATGGACATATTCAATCAATCCTTATCCCAGTCTGCTGTCCCCACATGCTTCAAGAGGGCCACCATTGTTCCTGTTCCCAAGAAAGCGAAGGTAACTTAACTAAACGACTACTGCCCCATCGCACTCACTTCCGTCATCATGAAATGCTTTGAGAGACTAGTCAAGGACCATATCACCTCCACCCTACCTGACACCGTAGACCCACTCCAATTTGCTTCCCGCCCCAATAGGTCCACAGACGCAATCGCAACCACACTGCACACTGCCCCAACCCATCTGGACAAGAGGAATACCTATGTGAGAATGCTGTTCGACTACAGCTCAGCATTTAACACCATAGTACCCTCCAAACTCGTCATCAAGCTCGAGACCCTGGGTCTCGACCCCGCCCTGTGCAACTGGGTACTGGACGTCCTGACGGGCCGCCCCCAGGTGGTGAGGGTAGGTAACAACATCTCCACTCCGCTGATCCTCAACACTGGGGCACCACCTGGGTGTGTTCTGAGCCCTCTCCTGTACTCTCTGTTCACCGACGACTGCGTGGCCATGCACGCCTCCAACTCAATCATCAAGTTTGCAGACGACATTACAGTGGTAGGCTTGATTACCAACACCTCTGTGTGGTGTCGGGAAAATAACCTCACACTCAACGTCAACAAAACAAAGGAGATGATCGTGGACTTCAGGAAACAGCAGAGGGGGCACCCCCCTATCCACATCGACGGGACAGTAGTGGAGAGGGTAGTAAGTTTTAAGTTCCTCGGCGTACACATCACAGACAAACTGAATTGGTCCACCCACACAGACAGCGTGGTGAAGGCACATCAGCACACCTTCAACCTCAGGAGGCTGAAGAAATTTCGCTCGTCACCAAAAGCACTCACAAACTTCTACAGATGCACAATCGAGAGCATCCTGTCGGGCTGCATCACCGCCTGGTACGGCAACTGCTCCCCCCACAACCGTAAGGCTCTCCAGAGAGTAGCGTTGTGCAGACCACACATTACCGGGGGCAAACTACCTGCCCTCCAGGACACCTACACCACCCGATGTCACAGGAAGGCCATAAAGATCATCAAGGACAACAACCACCTGAGCCACTGCCTGTTCACCCCGCTATCATCCAGAAGGCGAGGTCAGTACAGGTGCATCAAAGCAGGGACCGAAAAACAGCTTCTATCTCAAGGCCATCAGACTGTTAAACAGCCATTCACATTGAGTGGCTGCTGCAAACATACTGACTCAACTCCAGTCAAAAAACTAGCCACTTTAAACAATGCCACTTCATATAATGTTTACATACCATACATTACTCATCTCATATGTATATACTGTACTCTATACAATCTACTGCATCTTGCCTATGCCGTTCTGTAGCATTGCTCACTCATATTTTTATGTACATATTCTTCATTCCTTTACACTTGTGTGTATAATGTAGTTGAAATTGCTAGGTTAGATTACTCGTTGGTTATTACTGCATTGTCGGAACTAGAAGCACAAGCATTTCGTTACACTCACATTAACATCTGCTAACCATGTATGTGACAAATAAAATTTGATTTCATGTTCACAATGTTGACATCAGAAAACCGCTCACCCACACAACGCCATACACGTGGTCTGCGGTTGTGAGGCCAGTTGGACGTACTGACAAATTCTCAAAAATGACGTTGGAGGAGACTTAAATGAATATTCCATTCTCTGGCAACAGCTCTTGCGGACATTCCTGCAGTCTGCATGCCAATTGCACACTCCCTCAATCTGTGGCATTGTGTTGTGTGACCAAACTGCACATTTGATTGGCCTTTTATTGTCCCCATCACAAGGTGCACCTGTGTAATGATCATTCTATTTTATCAGCTTCTTGATATGCCACACCTGTCAGATCTTGGCAAAAGAGAAATGCTCACTAACAGGGATGTAAACAAATTTGTGCACATTTGAGGTATCTTTTATTTCAGCTCATGAAACATGGGACCCACAATTTACATGTTGTGTTTATTATTTTGTTTAGTGTAGTAGTAAATATGGATTACTTACAGACCAGATTTACAAAACAGGGCCCATATTCATAAATATTTTCTCAGAGTAGGAATGTATAAGGCAAAAACAGATCCTATATCAGCTACTTTGAAACTATTTGGCCCAGATTCCGACCCAAGTTAAGCGGATGTAAATGGAACGTTTTTCTATCTATGCATATTCTGACCTTGAATGTAAGCATGAGAATAGCATGCTATTAACACACTAATCGTGGGTTAAGAGCATGCCACCACCTTTACGCGCGAGGAAACCATTAACAAGGTCTAGCGAGCCTACATGTTCCAAATGGGAAAAATATCTACTTCATTTTTTCCCCCAATAGAAATAACAGTAACACTTGACACCCAGTGTCATACCACCTTATGACATGGTCATAGCCATGTCATAACAGCTGACATAATAAAGGCAATCTGCCTAAATTACTACAGACACGTAGCACTCACGTCTGTAGCCATGAAGTGCTTTGAAAGGCTGGTCATGGCTCACGTCAACACCATTATCCCAGAAACCCATAGACCCACTCCAATTTGCATACCGCCCAAACAGATCCACAGATGATGCCATTTCTATTGCACTCCACACTAGAGGTCTACCGATTATGATTTTTCAACGCTGATACCGATTATTGGAGGACCAAAAACAGCCGATACGGATTAAATCGGTAGATTTTTTAAAATTATGTAATAATGACAATTACAACAATACTGAATGAACACTAATACATCAATAAAATCATTTTAGCCTCCAATAAATAATGAAACATGTTCAATTTGGTTTAAATAATGCAAAAACAAAGTGTTGGAGAAGAAAGTAAAAGTGCAATATGTGCCATGTAAGAAAGCAAATGTTTAAGTTCCTTGCTCAGAACATGAGAACATATGAAAGCTGGTGGTTCCTTTTAACATGAGTCTTCAATATTCCCATGTAAGAAGTTTTAGGTTGTAGTTATTATAGGATTATAGGACTATTTCTCTCTATACCATTTGTATTTCATATACCTTTGACTATTGGATGTTCTTATAGGCACTTTAGTATTGCCAGTGTAACAGTATAGCTTGCGTCCCTCTCCTCACTCCTACCTGGGCTCGAACCAGGAACACATCGACAACAGCCACCCTCGAAGCAGCGTTACCCATGCAGAGCAAGGGGAACAACTACTCCAAGTCTCAGAGCGAGTGACGTTCAAAACGCTATTAGCGCGCACCCCGCTAACTAGCTAGCCATTTCACATCGGCTACACCAGCCTAATCTCGGGAGTTGATAGGCTTGAAGTCATAAACAGCTGCTGGTTGAATCAATGCTTACGAGCCTGCTGCTGCCTTCCATCACTCAGTCAGACTGCTCTATCAAATCATAGACAGTTATAACATGCTAACACACAAATACGAGCCTTAGGTCATTAATATGGTCGAATCCGGAAACTATCATCTCAAACAGGACGTTTATTCTTTATGTTTATTACGTTTATTCTTTCAGTGAAATTCTTTCAGTGAAATACGTTCCGTATAGGCCCAAACTGTTGCATATACCCTGACTCTGCGTGCAATAAACACAAGAGAAGTGACAATTTCACCTGGTTAATCTTGCCTGCTAATCTGGATTTCTTTTAGCTAAATATGCAGGTTTAAAAATATATACTTCTGTGTATTGATTTTAAGAAAGGCATTGATGTTCATGGTTAGGTACACATTGGAGCAACGATACGCACCGCATCGATTATATGCAACGCAGGACACACTAGATAAACTAGTAATATCATCAACCATGTGTATTTAGCTAGTGATTATGATTGTTTTTTATAAGTCTAATGCTAGCTAGCAACTTAGCTTGGCTTCTTACTGTATTCGCGTAACAGGCAGGCTCCTCGTGGAGTGCAATGTAAAGCAGGTGGTTACAGCGTTGGACTAGTTAACTGTAAGGTTGCAAGATTGAAGCCCCCGAGCTGACAAGGTAAAAATCTGTGTTCTGCCCCTGAACGAGGCAGTTAACCCACCATTCCTAGGCTGTCATTGAAAATAAGAATGTGTTCTTAACTGACTTGTGATGTTAAATAAATCAAATAAAAATCTAAAACATTATTATTATTATTTTTTTTTTAATCGGCCAGATCGGTGTCCAAAAATAAAGATTTCCGATTATTATGAAAACTTGAAATCGGCCTTAATTAATCGGCCATTCCAATTAATCGGTCGACCTTTACTCCACACTGCCCTTCCCCACCTGGACAAAAGGAACACTTATGTGAGAATGCTATTCATTGACTACAGCTCAGCATTCAACACCATAGTACCCTCAAAGCTCATCACTAAGCTAAGGATCCTGGGACTAAACACCTCCCTCTGCAACTGGATCCTGGACTTCCAGACGGGCCGCCCCCAGGTGGCGAGGGTAGGTAGCAACACATCTGCCGCGCTGATCCTCAACACTGGAGCCACCTACAGGTGCGTGCTCAGTCCCCTCCTGTACTCCCTGTTCACCCACGACTATGGCCAGGCACGACTCCAACACCATCATTAAGTCTGCAGATGACAACTGTAGTAGGCCTGAACAACGACAAGACAGCCTATAGGGAGGAGGTCAGAGACCTGGCTGGGTGGTTCCCGAATAACAAACCTAACCAAGACTAAGGAGATGATTGTGGACTACAGGAAAAAGAGGACAGAGCACGCCCCCATTCTCATCGACGGGGCTGTAGTGGAGCAGGTTGAGAGCTTCAAGGTCCTTGGTGTCCACATCAACAACAAACTAGGATGGTCCAAGCACACCAAGACAGTCGTGAAGAGGGCACGACAAAACCTCTTCCCCCTCAGGAAACTAAAAAGATTTGGCATGGGTCCTGAGAACTTCAAATGATTCTACAGCTGCAACATCGAGAGCATCACTGCCTGCTGCGGCAATTGCTCAGCCTCTTACCGCAAAGCACTACAGAGGGTAGTGCGTACGGCCCAGTACATGACTGGGGCAAAGCTGCCTGCCATCCAGGACCTCTACACCAGGCGGTGTCAGAGGAAGGCCTTAAAAATTGTCAAAGACCCCAGCCACCCCAACTATAGACTGTTCTCTCTACTACCGCATGGCAAGCGGTACCGGAATGCCAAGTCTAGGACAAAAAGGCTTCTCAACAGTTTTTACACCCAAGCCATAAGACTCCTGAACAGGTAATCAAATGGCTACTCGGACTATTTGCATTGTGTGCCACCCCCCAACCTGCTGCTACTCTCTGTTTATCTTATATGCATAGTCACTAACTATACATTCATGTACATACTACCTAAATTGGCCCGACCAACCAGTGCTCTCGCACATTGGCTATCTGCATTGTGTCCCGCCACTCACCAACCCCTCTTTACGCTACTGCTACTCTGTTAATCATATATGCATAGTCACTTTAACCCTATCGACATGTACATACTACCTCAATTAGCCTGACTAACCGGTCTGTATGTAGCCTCTCCTGTTTTTCACTGTCTTTTTACTGTTGTTTTTATTTCTTTACTTACTGTTCACCGAATACCTTTTTTGCACTATTGGTTAGAACCTGTAAGTAAGCATTTCACTCTAAGGTTGTATTCGGCGCACGTGACAGATACATTTTGATTACTGGTCACTGTCATGACACATTTAGACCTGTTATGACATAGTGTTATTTTATGGCTGTTTATGGCACCTACACAAGTGTCAAACCCTACAAAAACAAGGCAAAACATTCTATTACACCACAGCCTACATGTTATATAGATATATTTTTTACCGTATTAAATGATTATTGTAAATGCGCACACATTTATGTTAGACATGCACCTACCCCTGCTCTGTTGCTGATGACTGGATTGAATGCAGGAGCAGATTACAGAAGCAGGAAGACACCCTCTTTTTGACTGATATAATGGTACACACGTGATAGGCCTATCTGGCTTAGATGATTAGAATGGTCATATTGCTTTTTGTCAGTGTATTTTCAAAAAGTTACTGTATTTAAAATGATGAACATGACTAAATTATTTATTACAACAAATTATTTATGAAACGAACTTTCAAATAAAAGTAAACTTCTTAGCAGGGGAAAAAAAAATATTGGAATAAATGTGGGTTTTGCCACTCCTGTGTAGGCTTTATAACCAGCCATAAAATAAGGCAATATATGTCACAACAGGTTAAAACACAGGTCATAACAGTGTTATGACCATATTATGACACGTTATGTCAGCTGTTATGACACCGGGTGTCAAGTAAGGGGTTACCAAAAATAACACTAATTTACAACTTGATACGAGTTAGGTAAATGATATATCCGTTTGGAAAAGGGAATTGTAAATACAGTGAAAATAGGCTATAAATAGCTGTGCTTTTACTCAGATTTGTAGTAGTGTGCCTTCAATTTGTGTGGATTTAATTTGGATACCTAAGCTACAGGCCTCTGTAGGGCTGAACCTGCCAAACTTTTCTCCATTTTACTTTACAATATGTATAATGTTAACTCTTTTTAAAAAAAGATTGGAGTTTTGGAAACTGCAATAAAATAGAAGTGCAGTAACTGCAGTCGAGTGTGTTATTTTGGACAGAATAGCTGCAGTTGAGTTGCGGTTATACAGCACTGTAACTGCAGTTACAACGCAAAAGTATTGCAATTAAAGAACAGTGTTGTTTTGGATGCAGTATTTGTAGTGTACTGCAGTTATACTGCACTCTGACTGCAATCCTTTCAGTAAGGGAAATATTAGCCACTATCGGGAGCTACCATCTTTAATACCAACTTTTTTTTTTTTTTTGCATAATTGCATTCCTTTCAGTTTGCCTTTCTTTTCTCTATCACATTCTCGTAAATTGAGCGTCTCTATAGCATTAGAGGATCATATTAGGCTAACGTTGGGCAATATAGGACATGTAGCCGATTTGAATCATTAAAGAATTTAGACCACACTTAGCAGGTTAAACCTGGAGCACGGTTCACGACTGGACAGTCTTCATACAGTTCCATAATTAGGGTAGATGTATATGATATTTCAATCCCTATTGTACATTTTTCCCCACCTTCCAATATTTATTGGATTTAACTTGAATATGACAACTTTCCGGATGAATCAAACCACCATTTTTTAAATTCGTCAATATACACTATTTCGTGCTTAAAGGCACTTCAAACCGTTTTAATGATTCATATGTTCCTAACCATAAAATGTGTTTAAATAAAATACAAGATCAGAGCATATTTAATAAATCTGCCAGTTGGTGCTGATACGGAGACTAATATGCATAGATGGCTTTCTTTAATTTATCTAGTTGTTCTTTAGTTGTAGGCGGTTTACTGGTATTTATTCAGAGCGCGCAATGTAGCCACACCTACAGAGCGCGCTACGCGACGTAATGGGATCTGCCAATACATGTTCAGTGTGTCAAATCGGAGGGCCTGTTGTCCAGACCTCTAGCAGTCTCTATGGGGGTGCAACAGGGTTCAATTCTCGGGTTGACTCCTCTGTATATATTAATGATATCGCTCTTGCTGCTGGTGATTATCTGATCTTCCTCTACGCAGACGACATGTTATGGGTCTATAAAGTGCTTGTTTGCATTTACAATGATAAATATCAGAGAAAAGGAAGCTTATATTTTGGGTTCTCATGTAGTGACAGTTTAACTAAACTCATGAGTCATTTAATAAGTTATATTCTTCAAGCATCAATGGATATAAATGATATAAATCCAAAAATGAATGTAGGAATGACAGATTGCTCCTTTAAGTCTATCAAAAGTGCGCGAGTTTGAGCATGTGTCCATTAGGCCGATGGATTTTTATTGTATTTTTTAAATCAGCTTGAATTAGATTGAGCAATAAAAGACCCACTTTTATTCGATAGGCTGGGATCCACACTATGCAGCTGTTTGTTGCAAGAGCGCATTTTTCACTGGCTGTTCACTGGTTTCAAAAACAATGAATGACAGGCAGATTTAACTTCTTGAATTTAATTATTGGGTTCAAATACCGATTTAGATTTGTAAACAGCAATCCACAACAACCACAATCCGTAAAGCGCAATTAGCTAAATGAGAGCAGCAGTGTGATTCACATCAATGCGCCGTGTAGATATCAAGTGATGTCCGTATCGCCGTAGACCACACAGTCGCTCTCATATTTACCGCCAAGCGTTTAGTCAAATTGGACGCCGACAGCAGTCGCACCATTGGAAGACATAGCTTGGACTGCAGGGTACAAAAGTCTATTGGTGCTCTTTTCCCGCGATCCATTAAACACATTTGGTGTGTCATCATAGTGGTGTCTGATTTACGGGCAGACTCGCTCACGCTATTCAAATGTAAAATTAGCTCCTTTTTTACAATGCTGATTTGAATGTCATTAAGAAAAGAGAATTGTCCATGTTTTTTCCCTCACAATTATCTTCCTTGAATTTAAAAGTAATCCTCTAAGTAATCTATTTTTTCAAAAGTATATGTAATATGATTACAATATTTTTTCTGCTAATGTAATGGATTACAGTTGTTTTTTTCCCCATCCATCCCTGTTGTAACGGCGTTCTTCGTTTGTTGAAAGAGAGGACCGAAATGCAGCGTGGTGGTTACTCATGTTCTTTAATGAACGAATGACGATACATGAAATAACTATTAAATACGAAAACAACAAACGGAACGTGAAACCTAATACAGCCTATCTGGTGAACACTACACAAAGACAGGAACAATCACCCACGAAATACAAAGCGAAACTCAGGCTACCTAAATACGGTTCCCCATCAGAGACAACAAGAATCACCTGACTCTGATCGAGAACCGCCTCAGGCAGCCCAAACCTAACTAGACACACCCCTAATCATTAGCAATCCCAATCCTATAAAACCCCAATACGAAACACAACACGTAAACCCATGTCACACCCTGGCCTGACCAATATATATAACGAAAACACAAAACACCATGACCAAGGCGTGACACCTGTACTGTTCGTGCTGGGAGCGAACCAGGGACCCACTGCACACGTCAACATTTTCTATGAGCTCAGGTTGTCACGTTCTGACCTTTTATTTCCTTTGGTTGGTTGTCCTTACAGAAGGACAACCATCTCTGCAGCACTCCACCAATCAGGCATTTATGGTACAGTAGCCAGATGGAAGCCACTCCTCAGTTAAAGGCACATGACAGCTCGCCTGGAGTTTGCCAAAAGGCACCTGAAGGACTCTCGGACCATGAGAAACAAGATTCTCTGGTCTAATGAAACTAAGATTGGCCTGAATGCCAAGCAACGCATCTAGAAGAAACATGGCACCATCCCTACAGTGATGCATGGTGGTGCAGCATCATGCTGTGGGGATGTTTTTCAGTGACAGGGAGACTAGTCAGGATCGAGGGAAAGATGAACAGAGCAAAGTACAGAGAGATTCTTGATGAAAACCTGCACGAGAGAGCTCAGGACCTGACTGGGGCGAAGGTTAACCTTCCAACAGGACAACAACCCCAATCACACACAGCCAAGACAACACAGGAGTGCCTTTGGGACAAGTGTCAATGTCCTTGAGTGGCCCAGCCAGAGCCCAGATTTGAACCCGA
Source organism: Oncorhynchus kisutch (assembly GCF_002021735.2). Taxonomy (NCBI): domain Eukaryota; kingdom Metazoa; phylum Chordata; class Actinopteri; order Salmoniformes; family Salmonidae; genus Oncorhynchus; species Oncorhynchus kisutch. The sequence continues at coordinate 45,659,194 of NC_034186.2, read as the reverse complement.
TCAAACATCTCTGGAGATACCTGAAAAAAGCTGAAGAGCAACGCTCCCCATCCAGCCTGACAGAGCTTCAGAGGATCTGCAGAGACGAATGGGAGAAACACCCCAAATACAGGTGTGCCAAGGTTCTAGCATCCTACTCAAGACTTAAGGCTGTAATCGCTGCCTAAGGTGCTTCAAAGTACTGAGTAAAGGGTCTGAATACTTATGTAAATGTGATATTCAGCTTTTGTATTTGATTTAAGATTGATACATTTGCTGATTTCTAAACTTGTTTTTGCTTTGTCATTATGGTGTATTGCGTGTAGCTAAAGGGACAAAAACAAGTATCAATTTCAGAATAAGGCTGTGATCAGAATTCATTTGAAAAGTTGATAACATAGCTTGTCCAAAAAAAAGTGGTCTCTTGGCACAACTTATATGGTAAGTTTAGCCACAGGGTAAATTAAGCTGCCAACAAGTTTCTGTACTGAATTAAATATTAAACACTTAGTTTAAAACCATGTCTCTATTTCCCAAACACAATCTTTTAATAATTTGAACCATCTTTTAACACTGACACCACCAGCTGTACTTTGCACATTTAAAAAATCAGATTTAACATATGCGGTAACAGTGCCTGGCCTATCTCAGCTATAATGCCTTGCATTACGTCTGGGAAGAAATACTTGCTATTGGCTCAACTTATCCCATTGGCTGAGCTTACCCCAAACATGTTGACTATATTAGTCCACTCAGCTACAATGATGGACTTTCATGCTAGGTTTAGGACCTTATTTAGAACAATCTTAATGATTTACTTTGGTTTAGATACAAGCATCATGAAACCTGTAAGACAAATTCATTTGACTTGTTTTTTTTTTTTTTTTACTTAACTTGCTTACCACTTTCTCTGGTTTCTTCCTTCAGACATTAAAGGATAACCTACCTAAATATCTGGTCAAATGATTAATTTTGTGTATGGTTTTATAGAAACAAGGGTGGCTCAACTTAACCAAACTCTCCCCAATATAAATATATTGAGGAAATAAAATTCTCATCAATTGTTGTTTATAGGAAGTGAAACAAGAGTGTTAAAGATATGCTACAGTACATTGGTAGCTATTAAGTATTTTTAAACCTCCCACTTTGGACTGGATGTGACAGTGTAGTTCATACTGTACATGCATAATCTATGAGCAAAATTATTGTTTTACCTCAATTAGTCAAAATCCCTAGTTTGAAAGTGACTTATGGAAGTTGTGCTGCGACATTTTCCCAACATGTGGGCCAGCCCTAAGCAATTCGAGTTCCAGCCAATGAGATTCAACCCCTTGCCATTTGAGTGACAGGTTACAAGAAACACACAGAGTGCAAACCTTTACACTTTTTCATACAACTTTAACTGAAGATACTATCTACATTAAACACTAGAGCTGAAAAACTGACACTTAGCTACAAAAACTCAATGCTTCAATGTCTGAATGCATTAAATTGACAACAGCAGTGCGTGTGTAAAAAAATTATCCCTGGGGAAGCCAAGCCAGGGAAAAGCCATATTACAACTGTTGTGATAATTGTGTTGTTAGCTCTATAATATCCTGTTACATCATGGTTGCAAGGCATGTGAACTATAGGCCAAAGGCAGAGACAAGAAGACAGTGGCAGAATAAGTTAAACCACACCTGTTTTATCATAAAAGCGGGAAAGCAAACTCAAGCAAGTTAATGTTTACGAAATTTGACTAAACTATTGATTTAGAAGTCGCAAAGAAACAGGCACTGCCTCCATTATGTCAGCACCATTTTAGCTTCATCAAATCAACTATGCTCAGTCTAATACAGTGTCACCTAATTTAGTCGAATCAAAGTAATCTAAATATGATATTGCTGTCAATGGTTACAATTTGTGTGTATATGCGCGTGCGTTCGAGTAGGAAAAACATGTTGACTCACTATAACGTAGACGCTGGGAGTCGGGAAGCAAGTGGTGAGTTTAATAATAAACAAACCATGGAACAATACAAGAAACAACATCATTACTGCCTGGGAAATAAACCAAAGTGAGTGCCAGATATAGGGTAGGTAATGAGTAAGGAAATGGAGTCCAGGTGTGCCTCATCATGAGGAACAGGTGAGCGTAATGATTGACACCAAGTGCATGTAATGATGGTTGCCAGGACCGGTGGTTTAGTAAACCTGCGACAAGCAGGAGTAGACCTGAGATTCACCCTATTTGTGGAGAAATGCCAATGCCATCCTCCTTTCTTTCATGTTGAGTAAACAGTCTATGACTCTGTCATACAGTACATGTTTTTATTTTTTGTTGTCCTAGGCTACCTGGCTAAAATCCTTGCTCTCTAGCCTTACTTCCTTCCATGGGCAACATTAGCTAGTTAATCTTCTACACCTAGCAACATATTGAACTTAAATCCTTTTAGTCCAGGGGCACAAAGTATGAATTTATGGTTGGATCAGAATTGCTGTTATAATCATTGGCCAGTACGGAGAACTAAGTAAAACCACAAGTCCAAATCACTATCTCCATCCATGTCTAATTTAGTAAAGGGCCAAGTTTAGCTAGCTAAAGGACAAGAACATAACAATTCAAGTTGTTTTTTCCCCAATGACGTATCTCGTTGCGATGTGATAAGAGTGAAGCCAAATCCACACGGGCTTCCCTTGACTTTGTTTTGGTGCGCCAGGACCATTCACAGTTGAGCTCACTTAGTTTAGCTCAATGCTGTTTGGCTATTATTTTTTACATTGTTTTTGGCTTCCCTTGCATTCAATGCTACAGGCGGCAACGATGTCATACTCTTTTTAACCAAACAGCATCAGATAGATGGCCTACACATACAGAGAGGCTCAGTTTTTCTTACTTGGATGCTTTCTCCGGTGAGATACATTTAGCCTCTGTGAATTGAAGGAACATTATGAAAACACAGAGAGATGAAAGATACAAAATAATTGTATATGTTTTTGTTGTTGGTACATTTGACAGGAAATAAAATGTATACACTTTTATTTACAACAAACAAAATCATTTCTCAACATTAATGTACAAGCAAGTGACTTAAGCTTTTGTTTAACACAGCACCAAATCATTTTCAAAAAGCATGTGACAGAAAATGAATGATTTTCTCGGCATATAACAAAAAAAAACAATAGATGTGCAAGATTACAAGATTACAAGATTACATGATTATTTGGCATCAGCAGCATTGCTTGCCTCAGTATAAGGGAGTGTAATAATCCTAAGCATTTTAAAATGGTCCTGGGTCTGCAGGCCGACTGGCACCTTGTCACCTTGTGGCAGAACCTACGGCAGTGTCCCCTGCTGCAGACCCTCAGACAGACCCTCTGAGTCCTAGACTTGGCACTCTGGTACTGCTTGCCATGCGGTAGTAGAGAGAACAGTCTGACTGGGGTGGCTGGGGTTTTTGACTATTTTTAGGGCCTTCCTCTGACACCGCCTGGTGTAGAGGTCCTGGATGGCAGGCAGCTTAGCCCCAGTGATGTCCTGGGCCGTAAGCACTACCCTTTGTAGTGCCTTGCGGTAAGACACCGAGCAATTGCCGTACCAGGCAGTGATGCAACCATGCTCTCGATGTTGCAGCTGTAGAACCTTTTGAGGATCTGAGGACCAATGCCAAATCTTTTCAGTCTCCTAAGGGGGGAATAGGCTTTGACGTGCCCTCTTCACGACTGTCTTGGTGTGTTTGGACTAGAGGTCAACCAATTAATCTGAATGGCCGATTAATTAGGGCTGATTTCAAGTTTTCATAACAATCGGAAATCAGTATTTTGCCCATTTTTTAATATATTTTTAACACTTTTATTTAACTAGGCAAGCCAGTTAGGAACACATTCTTATTTTCAATGACGACCTAGGAACGGTGGGTTAACTGCCTTGTTCAGGGGCAGAACGACAGATTTTTACCTTGTCAGCTTGGGGATTCAAGCTTGCAAACTTACGGTTAACTAGTCCAACGCTCTAACCACCTGCTTTACATTGCACTCCACGAGGAGCCTGCCTGTTACGCGAATGCAGTAAGAAGCCAAGGTAAGTTGCTAGCTAGCATTAGACTAAAAAACAAATCAATCAATCATAATCACTAGTTAACTACATACACATGGTTGATGATATTACTAGTTTATCTAGCGTGTCCTGCGTTGCATATAATCGATGGGGTGCGCATTCGTGAAACAGGACTGTTATTGCTCCAACATGTACCTAACCATAAACATCAATGCCTTTCTTAAAATCAATACACAAGTATATATTTTTAAACCTGCATATTTCGTTAATATTGCCTGCTAACATGAATTTCTTTTAACTAAGAAATTGTGTCAATTCTCTTGCAACAGAGTCATGGTATATGCTGCAGTTTGAGCCGCCTGGCTCGTTGAGAACTGTGTGAAGACTATTTCTTCCTAACAAAGACAGCCAACTTCGCCAAACGGGGGAAGATTTAACAAAAGCGCATTTGCGAAAAAAGCACAATCGTTGCATGACTGTACCTAACCATAAACATCAATGCCTTTCTTAAAATCAATACACAGAAGTATATATTTTTAAACCTGCATATTTAGCTAAAAGAAAGGTAAGCAGGCAATATTAACCAGGTGAAATTGTGTCACTTCTCTTGCGTTCATTGCACGCAGAGTCAGGGTATATGCAACAGTTTGGGCCGCCTGGCTCGTTGCGAACTAATTTGCCAGAATGTTACGTAATTATGACATAACATTGAAGGTTGTGCAATGTAACAGGAATATTTAGACTTATGGATGCCAACCGTTAGATAAAATACAGAACTGTTCTGTATTTCACACAAAGAATAAATGTTTTGTTTTCGAGATGATAGGTCATTAATATGGTCGAATCCGGAAACTATGTTATAATTAAGTCTTTGATTTGATAGAGCAGTCTGACTGAGTGGTGGTAGGCAAACAGCTCTTTCGTGTGTTTTGCCAGCAGCTCTTCGCCAGCAGCTCTTCACAATGCTTCAAGGAACCACCAGCTTTCATATGTTCTCATGTTCTGAGCAAGGAACTTAAACGTTTGCTTTCTTACATGGCACATATTGCACTTTTACTTTCTTCTCCAACACTTTGTTTTTACATTATTTAAACCAAATTGAACATGTTTCATTATTTATTGGAGGCTAAATTGATTTTATTGATGTATTAAGTTAAAACAATTGTTCATTCAGTATTGTTGTAATTGTCATTATTACAAATGCATGTTTTATTTTAAAATCAGCCGATTAATCGGTATCGACTTTTTGAAAAATCATAATCGGTCTACCTCTAGTTTGGACCATTCTAGTTTGTTGTTGATGTGGACACCAAGGAAATTGAAGCTCTCAACCTGCTCCATTACAGCCCCGTCGATGAGAATGGGGGCGTGCTCGGTCGTCCTTTTCCTGTAGTCCACAATCATCTCCTTAGTCTTGGTTACGTTGAGGGATAGGTTGTTATTCTGGCACCACCCGGCCAGGTCTCTGACCTCCTCCCTATAGGCTGTCTCGTCATTGTCGGTGATCAGGCCTACCACTGTTGTGTCGTCTGCAAACTTAATGATGGTGCTGGAGTCGTGCCTGGCCATGCAGTCGTGGGTAGTGTGCTTCCCTTTGTAGTCTAATAGTTTGCTGCAGGCTCAGCCAGTTATTTGCAGTGATGCAGCTTGATCTGTATTTAGACCAGCCTGTGGGGCATCGCTGCCTGCTCTCTGCCCCCTCCTCTCCGTCCTCTACATCCTCCTCTATGTCCTCCTCTGTCCGCTCAGTGACTGGGAGGAGGACAGACACAGTGTGGAGTTCAAACAGACCGGTCATAGCAATGTTAACGCAGTATCTTTGTTTACACGACTGCCCACTCCTTATTCTGACAACAGAAAGCATCTACTAGTGAGGGGAGTCTACCTGGTACAGACTTACCAAGAAGTGGGTTCTGTTCAAAGGTGTTTCCCCCTCATCATTCAGATCCTCTATAAAAACAGAGGAAAACACAGTGGAGGAGGGACACTATTTGAGATGGGAAACACATGTATTCACTGATAAATAATCTACATACCCATAGCAGGAACCTGTTCAATATGAGTCTCCAGAAAGGGCACTGTATAAAGAAAAGGTATTTAATGAGCAGAATGGACCAAAAAAATGACGTGGAACCAACGTGGAATAGACGTTGAATTGACGTCTGTGCCCAGGGGGACATCTATAGAAACACTTACAGGGATTTGTTCCATATTTTCCTCCAGTAGGGGCTCTGAAACCAGAGCAGAATAGGCAACACTGCAGTGAGGGTTGTACCTCATCAACAACCAAAAATACAGATACCATGAGAATGACAGGTAAAAAGTGTCAATATTGTAAAGTATAAAGTTGCTTTGCTGTGTGTCATACCTGCTGCACCACTCAAAGAAAAGGCAGCATGGAGAAGCAGGGAAATTGTCAACATCGCCATGGTGATGATGCACTTTTGAAAATGAGATGAATACGATGACAATACGGAACAATCAGAGGACATTTATGTTAGAAATAAGAAAGAACTCAAAACAGCAACATCGGTGTAGGGGTGAGAAGAGGACTTGTGAAGCACAGGTAAGTTCTGCAGGTTCTGTTCAGCTGGAATAAGAGGTGCACTTTTGTACTGTTAACTCACATGGCCAGGAGGAAACAAATTGGCAATTTGGGGGGGGGGGGGGGGGGGGGGGGGGCTTTTTTGCAGAAGCTACCGATTGCCTCATCAAATTAATCTTATAGGATCTTTCCGATGCACATCAAAGTGCTGTCCACCTTCGGGTTTTTGGCAACTTTTCAGCGGGAGCTTGCCAATCGGCAACTAACATCCCTCGATGAAACCAATGTTTTGGGTGCAATCTTCAGCATCACCAACTGTGAACAAAGGAGTTTCTTTGCCGTCAATGGGTTCCCAAATAGCCTACAAAACAGAGAAATAGAAGGCACCCACATCGCCATAAAAGCACCATCCCAAAATGAGTTCAACTTTGTGAACAGAAAAGGCTTCCACTGATGTGTGATGCACAAAATACGCTGCTGAATGTGGTGGTAAAGTGGTCGCGTGGAACGCACAACTCCTTCATTCTGCAGAACAGCAATGTTGGCCTATAGGCCTAAAGAAGGGAACTGTTTCGCTCAGTGACCAGTTTATTAGGAACACCCAGCCAGTACCCCTTGCCTCCAGAGCAACTTGAATTCTTTGTTGCATGGAAACATTGCTCAATTGGTATTAAGGGACCTAACTTGTTCCAGGTAAACATTCCCCACACCATAAAACACCCGCACCTGCCTGCACCGTTTACACCAGGCAGCACTGGGCCATGGACTCATGCTGCTTATGCCAAATCCTGACTAGGCGACGTTTTTCCACTCCTCAAATGTCCAGTGTTAGTGATTGTGTGCCCACTGGAGCGGCTTGTTCTTGTTTTTAGCTCATAGGAGTGGAACCCGGTGTGGTCGTCTGCTGTAATAGCCCATCCGTGACAAGGACTGACAAGTTGTACGTTCCGAGATGCCGTTCTGCACACCACTGTTGGTATGGTGTCGTTATTTGCCTGTTAGCTCGCACGATTCTTGCTATTCGCCTTTTACCTCCCACCAACTAGCTGCTTCGCCCACAGGACTGCCACTGACTGGATGTCATACCATTCTCTGTAAATCGTAGACACTGTCTTGAGTGAAAAGCCCCTGAAGCCGACTGTTTCTGGGATACTGGAACCGGCGCGCTTGGCACCGACCATCATACCACGCTCAAAGTCGCGTAGGTCACTCGTTTTGCCCATTCTAATTTTCAGTCGATGTCCCGTTTGCCTGCTTTATATAGCAAAGCCACGGCCACGTGACTCACTGTCTGTAGGAGTGAACGGGCGGTGTACCTAATAAACTGGTACATACGGAGTGTATTTGCCATTGCTAAAGCAACTTGACCCTATTGGTCCTTTCCTTGTAGCTATGTTTTTGGTTTTACTGGTGACTGGTCAAACGACAACTGAGCAAGACAAATAAAACCTTTTTGGTTGTACTCAATCTCTGACACTAGCACCTCTATTTCAGTCTCAGAAAATGTTTCTCTTCTTTTTTTCAGTAGGGCCATTTCAGGCATTGTATATTCCCCACAGGCTTTAATGGGATTTATGACACATGATGAAACACATGCTGTGTTTAGATATTCATTCCAGTGATTAACGTGGACATTTCACACACTTGTCGGAATCTTTGCCGGTGTTGCGTCCATCTAGATGGAAGGTAGAAAGGAATTATATTGCCAGTGTTTAGAAGCTTATTTGGGGTTCCTAATCTTCACCACCATTGTCATTATCAACAACACTGGGATCCAGCCTCCTCACATTTCATATGACTATTTATACCTCCCCCACACACTAACTTCTATCGATAACAACAAATAAACAGTCAGATTACTGATTACCAGTATTGTTAGTGTGTGTGAGAGAGTTTGAGTTAATTGATTCTTGCTCACAGATACAAGACATGCAGAATTTACACCATTAAAAAACTGATAAACACTCACTTAAAATACATAATACATGGTATAATTAGAATACAGGACACTTAAAACATGACAGGACATTTTTTTAAATGATAACTGCAATGTTAAAATGTGATTGTTAAAAATGGAATTCTGGGAAAAACATATAAGAGCCATTGTTGTACATTCTGACAACAGTGGGTAATGGTGTTTCTCAGTCGGTTTGTACAGGCAGCTAAGTTTGTGTGTGTCTCTCAGGAGCCTGGTGGCACGGTCACCTCTTTTCGGAGGGAGCTGGGGCCTCATTTAGCAACAGTGCGTACATACAAAATAGAGCCCAAAATGTGCACGCGCCAGTTTTCATGCAAAAGGCATTTCAATTGTTTTAACCTGACATGAGAATGTGCTCATGCAACTCACCTAGTGGTTGAAATAATGTATTGCAAGCTGGCAAGTAAGTATTTTGTGCAAATGGGGGATATATTGTATGTCATGGCTATAACGCTACAAGCTTGGCACACCTGTATTTGGGGGAGTTTCTCCCATTCTTCTCTGCAGATCCTCTCAAGCTCTGTCAGGTTGGATGGGGAGAGTCGCTGCACAGCTATTTTCAGGTCTCTCCAGAGATGTTTGATCAGGTTCAAGTCTGGGCTACTCAAGGACATTCAGGGACTTGTCCTGAAGCCACTCCTGTGTTGTCTTGGCTGTTTGCTTAGGGGTATTGTCCTGTTGGAAGGTGAACCTTCGCCCCAGTCTGAGGTCCTGAGCACTCTGGAGCAGCTTTTCATCAAGGATCTCTCTGTACTTTGCTTCGTTCCTCTTTCCCTCGATCCTGACTAGACTCCCAGTCCCTGTCGCTGAAAAACAGCCCCACAGCATGATGCTGCCACCACCATGCTTCACCATAGGGATGGTGCCAGGTTGCCTCCAGGCGTTACTCTGGGCATTCAGGCCAACGAGTTCAATCTTGATTTCATCAGACCAGAGAAACTTGTTTCTCAGACCAGAGAAACTTGTTTCTCAGACCAGAGAAACTTGTTTGCCTTTTGGCAAACTCCAAGCGGGCTGTCTTGTGCCTTTGACTGAGGAATGGCTTCCGTCTGGCCACTCTACCACAAAGGCCGGATTTGGTGGAGTGCTGCAGAGATGGTTGTCCTTCTGGAAGGTTCTCCCATCTCCACAGTGGAACTCTGGAGCTCTGTCAGAGTGACCATTGGGTTCTTGGTCACTTCCCTGAGTAAGGCCCTTCTCCCCAATTGCTCAGTTTGACCGGGCAGCCAATTCTAGGAAGAGTCTTGGTGGTTCCAAACTTCTTCCATTTAAGAATGATGGAGGCCACTGTGTTCTTGGGGACCTTCAATTCTGCAAAAAAATGTTTTGGTAACCTTCCCCAGATCTGTGCCTCGACACAATCCAGTCTCAGCATGCTATGGACAATGCTCTGACAAGCACTGTCAACTGTGGGACTTTATATAGGCAGGTGTGTGCCTTTCCAAATAATGTTGAATCAATTGAATTTACCACAGGTGGACTCAAACCAAGTTGTAGAAACATCTCAAGGATGATCAATGGAAACAGGATGCACCTGAGCTCAATGTCAAGTCTCATAGCAAAGGGAAAAGAAAAAAGAGGACTAAGGCACTCTATATATAATTCATTAAAATGCCTTTATTTGTATGGCATGTTCAAAGGAAACAAAGTTTTTTTTTAACTCTGCTGCATGACCTTCGTAGGGAGTACAAAGAAATGATAATACAATGTCCTCTTTCGAACAGCTTTTTCCAATCAGCCCTGATTAGTAGAGGGAGTGGTTACAGAATTCATTGTACAACACCTAAAAAAATGGTTCTAACCTTAAACATGACTGGGCAAAGTGCCAAGAATAGGAGAGCCATCTATTCTATAGTACACCAGAACACAGCAAACATGGACCAGTCTAAAAATAGCTGAGGGCAATAGACCAAAATGTCCACTAGATGAGAGCAAAGGGACCTTTCACAACCCTACAGAAAAGGTGAGAAATCCATGTCTTCATTTAAACCAGGGTACTCAGTGGCCTGTAGTTTGTAAATCCAAAAACTTTCCCTTCGGTTTAGCTGTTTAAGACGGTCCCCTTTTTCTAATTGAGACAGGAACCCATACCCATAGCTTGTAGGGAGGCAGGGTTGCCATGGTGTAAGGCAGGGGTGCACAATTTGAATTCAAAGAGGTCCAGTGACTAACATTTTCTCCCCCCAAAAGTTCCAAACCGTTAAAATGTCTAATTGTGTGCTATGATTTGGGGGCATATGTCGTTCTTGTACATGTATAGCTAATAAACAAAGTGCAACATTTCAACCATATTTATTGCACATCTTCAATGCAGACAGACACATTAAACATGAGGTTAAATAAATATGCAGCCCAATCGTAAATAAAAGTAGTCCAATCACAAATGTTCTCATTTCAAGCAAAACAAGACTGCAGCTTCACAAAAAAAGTGCTTTGATTTTTAAACAAATCAGAAACCACAGGTTTAATATTTATCGTTCTCACTCTCTCGCACTCTCCCACATCACCATCTCTCTTCTTTAGTGAGAGAAATGGGCTGTTGCTTGCCCTGCCAGTCATTTGATCCTTGGCTGGAATGGAGTCCGTGCCATTGTCATGCACATATGTAGGTGCTCATTGGTGAGTCTAGAACCATAGTTATTGTTAATGATGTTCATAGTGGAGATAGAAGACTCACGACTGTATGTGGAGCCAAACATGGTCAAGGTGTGTAGTGCTACTTTGGTTAGACCAGGGAAAACAGTCTCAGGCACGGCCTGCAGCCAGAAAGGGTCATGATCAGTCAGTTGAAAGTGCTCTCGCAGTGCAACATTTGCTTGCAGATCAATCTGTTCCATCTGTAGGAGATCCAGCATGTGTCCACTTGAAGGTCTGTGTCACCTCCTTTGAAAATCGCCTGACATCTGTGATGAGGAATGGATTCTCAATTAGAAGGAGCTGCTGTCCAAGCAATTTCTGAAGTTTCCAATCAGCTTGTCTCTGAAGTCAACAGGAAGAGAAACATCTCTCTCACCATGAATCTGTTCCTGCACTTTTGGGAGGTGTGCACAGTCTCCTTGAACACTTCCAGTTTCCTCTGGAAGGAGCGGACAGATGTCATCAAATCACAAACTGAATTGTTCTTGCCCTGTAGTTTCACGTTGAGCTCATTAAGGTGTGATGTAATGTCTACCAAAAAAGCAACACTATCCATTTTGCTCTCATCTTGCAAAAAAAGTGAAAACTGTGTTGCCTTCTGACTCTTGAGCTGTACTAGGAAAGCTGTTATTTCCTTTTTATAATGGACCAAAAGCGTTCCAACACCCTGCCTTTACTGAGCCATCTTACGTTGTTGTACAGCTGTAGGTCATTTGCCTCAACTTCTTTCTGGAATTCTCTCAGCAGGCGATGTTGGTGAGATGAGGACGCCCAGAGGAAGTTGATGTGTTTTATCATTGCATTCATCCCTTCAGCATACTCTTCTGACAGATTGGCGCACAGGACAGACTGATGAATGATGCGGTGGTAAGCTGTGAGATCAGGGTTGTCCTCTTTCAGCCGTGCCACAGCCCCTCTCTTCCGATCATGGCAGGGGCCCCATCTGAGGTGATAGAGACCACTTGATTTAGATATCCCCCTCTTTCTCGGCATCTCCTTTATGGCCATGTATACAGTTGAAGTTGGAAGTTTACATACACCTTAGCCAAATACATTTAAACTCAGTTTTTCACAATTCCTGACATTTAATCCAAATCCCTTGTTTTAGGTCAGTTAGGATCACCACTTTATTTTAAGAATTTGAAATGTCAGAATAATAGTAGAATGATTTAGTTCAGCTTTTATTTATTTCATCACATTCCCAGTGGGTCAGAAGTTTACACACACTCAATTAGTATTTGGTAGCATTGCCTTTAAATTGTTTAACTTGGGTCAAACGTTTCAGGTAGCCTTCCACAAGCTTCCCACAATAAGTTGGGTGAATTTTGGCCCATTCCTCCTGACAGAGCTGGTGTAACAGGGTTAGGTTTGTAGGCCTCCTTGCTCGCACAGGCTTTTTCAGTTCTGCCCACAAATGTTCTATAGGATTGAGGTCAGGGCTTTGTGATGGCCACTCCAATACCTTGACTTTGTTGTCCTTAAGCCATTTTGCCACAACTTTGGAAGTATGCTTGGGGTCATTGTCCATTTGGAAGACCCACTTGCGACCAAGCTTTAACTTCCTGACTGATGTCTGGAGATGTTGCTTCAACATATCCACATAATTGTCCTTTCTCATGATGCCATCTATTTTGTGAAGTGTACCAGTCCCTCCTGCAGCAAAGCACCCCCACAACATGATGCTGCCACCCCAGTGCTTCAGTTGGGATGGTGTTCTTCGGCTTGCAAGCGCCCCCCTTTTTCCTCCTAACATAACAATGGTAATTTTGGCCAAACAGTTCTATTTTGTTTCATCAGACCAGAGGACAATTCTCCAAAAAGTACGATCTTTGTCCCCATGTGCATTTGTAAACTGTAGTCTGGCTTTTTTATGGCGGTTTTGGAGCAGTGGCTTCTTCCTTGCTGAGCGGCCTTTCAGGTTATGTTGATATAGGACCTGTTTTACTGTGGAAATAGATACTTCTGTGCCTGTTTCCTACAGCATCTTCACAGGGTCCTTTGCTGTTCTTCTGGGATTGATTTGCACTTTTCGCATCAAAGTATGTTCATATCTAGGAGACAGAACGCATCTCCTTCCTGAGCGGTATGACGGCTGCGTGGTCCCATGGTGTTTATACTTGCGTACTATTGTTTGTACAGATGAACGTGGTACCTTCAGGCATTTGGAAATTGCTCCCAAGGATGAACAAGACTTGTGGACGTCTTGGCTGATTTATTTAGATTTTCCCATGATGTCAAGCAGAGGCACTGAGTTTGAAGGTAGGCCTTGAAATACATCCACAGGCACACCTCCAATTGACTCAAATTATGTCAATTAGCCTATCAGAAGCTTCTAAAGCCATGACATCATTTTCTGGAATTTTCCAAGCTGTTTAAAGGCACAGTCAACTTAGTGTATGTAAACTTCTGACCCACTGGAATTGCGATACAGTGAGTTATAAGTGAAATAATCTGCTGGTACACAATTGTTGGAAAAATTACTTGTGTCATGCACAAAGTGGGTGTCCTAACAGACTAGCCAAAACTATACTTTGTTAACAAATTTGTGGAGTGGTTGAAAAACGAGTTTCAATGACTCCAACCTAAGCATTTGAATATGGAGCCATATTTTTTTTCTGAACAGAATGAGCATATGTTTGTCTACTGTGAAGAAAATTCACTGTGGAACACGCACCTGAATGCATTCATTACCAGTGGCGACCCGTCTTTCAGGGCAGGTGGGGCTCCCAACATTTTTAGCAAAAGAAAATAATTTACATGCTAAAATCGCCACTGTTCAATACTAATTTCTATAAGCACCATTACAATTGTTTTTGAATTTCCCTGTGAAAGCCTAAACACAGTAAAATCATATTTTTTAAAAATAAAATAGCAAATCATGTTGGCATTAACATTGTTTACCCAGAAGTAAAATGATAGAAAATTTGTAAATTCCCATTTACATGTGAATCTGTCCATGAGATATTATGTTGGCAATAGAACAAGCTTTCAATTGATGCTCACCTGTGCCAGATTGCGATTTATAATGGTCCGTTTTTGGATTGCGTAAACAACAACAATAATTGTGTGATGGCGGGGATGCAGGGTTGTGTTCGAAACAAAACATCAAGCTTGCTTCTTTGAGTCATAAAAGTGCATTGACATGATTTAGGAACTGTGCACACTTTGAAGAGGTGTTTGGCTACTTAGAGACACCAGTTTGTCCTCTCACTCAAACCCTTGTCATTTATTTGTCTTATGTTGCACCTACCCCTTCCTTTTCCAGAAATATTCTTATCATGTTACTAAATGTTTTTCAAATTTCGTCATCAACAAATGCCGCGGAAAGTACAGTAAATGTAAAATGCATATACAATCAACAGTGTAATGTTTAGATTGTGTCCGGTAGATTGTGTTGGTAATTATGGGACCACCTTGTGACCACAATTTTGGTATGATAATTTTCCCATAATTACCAAACTGTTCCCACTCAATTGCTGCCTTCCTTAGGCATACGTTTCTCATATTTATTCTGTAGGAAACATTTCAATTTAGCCCTATCCATACAAGTCAATTCACACAAGTATAAAGGGTTAATTAAACATTACATTTAAGTTCTGTAGAGTTTAAATTTATTCCAACGGAGGACTCCTCCTTCAGACGAGTGGCGGACATGGTGGACGGTGGCTTCAGAGCCTCTCATTGTCCAATGCATAACATCCTCAATCTCGTGTTTAAATACATACAGTACGTTGCTCCCGCGCTGCCTCAGACCAGATCGCACTCAACCAGCAGAGGGAGCAAACACGCAGCTGCCAGCAGGAGAGGAGGAGGAGAGGTTGTGAGACACGTTCTCCACATGTTGGAGCCAGTGGCAAAACTAGAGTTTTATACATGTGGTGGCCAAGGCTACTTCAGGGGGCCCATAGACCATGACAGAAAATGTGTGTGTAACCCTAACCTGGCATCTAAGGAGCATGAATGAATCCTATGATTGCTGAATTAGAGGTAGAAGTGATAATTCACTTAACCCGGAGTTCTTCAAAATGTGGCAAATACTGTAGTGTGGTCCAAAAGGGTTACTTCACTAGAATTCTTTAACATACTATGAATAGTCAGTGTCTATACCTCGGAACTGCAGCTCAATGTCTTAGTCACATACGGGAGAGACTTGGGTCACTATTTTCATGAATATATCATCTGGGTCTATAAAATGTTGAACATCCAAAATATTTTCAGAAATTGAAGCTCAAGCACCAAAGAGAAGGTAACATTTGTGTGTTACATAAATTGCATAGTTTATTTACAACAACAACAAAAAACACTGCAATTTGACAAACCTGGTATCAAGCAGAAAAGGACTTGAAAAATAATTTGGGAGCCCATCAATATTACAGACTTACATATTTATGTTCATAGATATTATGTTAACTAATAGCTAAGAAAAGTTTTGGAATCGGCCTAATCAAGACCGAATAACATCTGTGTGACAAGATACCCTTTGGATTTATGATTTTAGAATGTCAGTGTTCTAGCTAGTACACAGTACAGGTTTTAATCATGACCAGAGGGACCGCCTAAGTGCCAAATTATCCTAGGTAGATTTAAAACAGCATAATTCTACTGTTCTGGTGAGAACTGGCTAAATGTTTCACAAACTCATCCATGTCGAGGGAGCGTGCCCTCCTTGACTCAACACTGAGAATTCCCGAGGTGACTTAACCTGTCATCGACCATTGTTGTCCTCAGGTGGTTTTTAATCCGTTTTAAAGCTGAGAAGCTTCTCTCGCAAGAAGCACTGCTGACTGGTGTAACAACAGAAATCTTGCAATGTCGAAATAGCTCTTTATAAGGTTCTAGAAACACAACAAAGTCAAGGAGAGGAGACGGTCTGTCCCTTCCACTTTTCTCTCTTGTATCAAGAGGCAGCTTGGTTTGATGAACCTCATGTTTGAGGTCCTCTAAATCTGACTCAAAAGGCAAACAGAGGCTCCTCATTCAAGAATGTTGTACTCTTCGGGTTGAGAGACTGGACCCCTTTGCATCATCTCGCAATTTTGCTTTGAAAAACGCTTCTGCAGCTCAGCTGTGAGACTGTCAAGCACCAGATAAAAGACAGCTCTTCGGAAGCTCTCACCATCACTTTGGTCACTATTTTTCTGTCCTACAGTGCTCATCATTTTAAGCTTGTTTTAGGCTGTCTTTGTTTTAGGCTGTCTAAGTTTGTACACTTATTTTGCAGTGCTCTGCAACCTCTTTCCATAGTTCTCCAAAGTCACCCTCTGTAGTCCTGTAATGTGTCCGTAAGGGCACCTACTAGATCCACAGCCCTTGCTAGGTCGAGAGCGCTTGATTGGTGCAAGTCAGAAAGACATTTGGCATCACCAAGCACTTTATAAAAAAAGGTAACCAAAAGCCCTATGAAATGTCAATCTGAGAAAGAAGGCCCCTTGCCTCCACTGATCTATCACCACTATTTTCAAGTGTGATATCCTGTAGCACTCTCAGAACTGCTGGAAGCCTGTCCCTCAGATTACGGCATGTGATGTACAGTGCCTTGCGAAAGTATTCGGCCCCCTTGAACTTTGCGACCTTTTGCCACATTTCAGGCTTCAAACAAAGATATAAAACTGTATTTTTTTGTGAAGAATGAAGTGGAACGACATTTATTGGATATTTCAAACTTTTTTAACAAATCAAAAACTGAAAAATTAGGCCTGCAAAATTATTCAGCCCCTTTCAGTGCAGCAAACTCTCTCCAGAAGTTCAGTGAGGATCTCTGAATGATCCAATGTTGACCTAAATGACTAATGATGATAAATACAATCCACCTGTGTGTAATCAAGTCTCCGTATAAATGCACCTGCACTGTGATAGTCTCAGAGGTCCGTTAAAAGCGCAGAGAGCATCATGAAGAACAAGGAACACACCAGGCAGGTCCGAGATACTGTTGTGAAGAAGTTTAAAGCCGGATTTGGATACAAAAAGATTTCCCAAGCTTTAAACATCCCAAGGAGCACTGTGCAAGCGATAATATTGAAATGGAAGGAGTATCAGACCACTGCAAATCTACCAAGACCTGGCCGTCCCTCTAAACTTTCAGCTCATACAAGGAGAAGACTGATCAGAGATGCAGCCAAGAGGCCCATGATCACTCTGGATGAACTGCAGAGATCTACAGCTGAGGTGGGAGACTCTGTCCATAGGACAACAATCAGTCGTATATTGCACAAATCTGGCCTTTATGGAAGAGTGGCAAGAAAAACCATTTCTTAAAGATATCCATAAAAAGTGTCGTTTAAAGTTTGCCACAAGCCACCTGGGAGACACACCAAACATGTGGAAGAAGGTGCTCTGGTCAGATGAAACCAAAATTGAACTTTTTGGCAACAATGCAAAACGTTATGTTTGGCGTAAAAGCAACACAGCTCATCACCCTGAACACACCATCCCCACTGTCAAACATGGTGGTGGCAGCATCATGGTTTGGGCCTGCTTTTCTTCAGCAGGGACAGGGAAGATGGTTAAAATTGATGAGAAGATGGATGGAGCCAAATACAGGACCATTCTGGAAGAAAACCTGATGGAGTCTGCAAAAGACCTGAGACTGGGACGGAGATTTGTCTTCCAACAAGACAATGATCCAAAACATAAAGCAAAATCTACAATGGAATGGTTCAAAAATAAACATATCCAGGTGTTAGAATGGCCAAGTCAAAGTCCAGACCTGAATCCAATCGAGAATCTGTGGAAAGAACTGAAAACTGCTGTTCACAAATGCTCTCCATCCAACCTCACTGAGCTCGAGCTGTTTTGCATGGAGGAATGGGAAAAAATGTCAGTCTCTCGATGTGCAAAACTGATAGAGACATACCCCAAGCGACTTACAGCGACTTACAGCTGTAATCGCAGCAAAAGGTGGCGCTACAAAGTATTAACTTAAGGGGGCTGAATAATTTTGCACGCCCAATTTTTCAGTTTTTGATTTGTTAAAAAAGTTTGAAATATCCAATAAATGTCATTCCACATCATGATTGTGTCCCACTTGTTGTTGATTCTTCACAAAAAAATACAGTTTTATATCTTTATGTTTGAAGCCTGAAATGTGGCAAAAGGTCGCAAAGTTCAAGGGGGCCGAATACTTTCGCAAGGCACTGTATCTGCATGCCCACCTTCCATCCGTAAGTCTCTGTCGTTCCCTGGGCTGCTGCTGTGGCTACAGCTCTTTTTGAACTGCAAGCCACTTGAGATGAATGTACGAGCCAGATAGAAAGTTATAAAACTTCTGCAGGAGAGCAAAAAAGTGAACTGCCTCAGGCACCGATTTTACAGCATCGACAAGAACCAAAACCAAACAATGTGCGTTACAGCGCACATACAATTTTGAATCCGAACAGACACACCAGAATGCTTTCCGCTCATGACGGATGCACCGTCATAGCCCTGCCCCACAAGTTTATTTCTGTAGTCCAGAACATGTTTTTCAAGGCAATCAATTATAATTTTTGTGAGACCTGCTGCATCTAAGCTTTCAGCTTTCAGCAATGTAAAAAGCTTCCGTGGATGGCCCCATTGAAAGAAAAGAAGAACAATCTCTGGTTTCATCTGTAATTACACTAAAAACGTATCTTTCTTTTACCCATCTTATTATTTCACTTCGTACCATCTCAGCTAAGCCCTCAAGAATTTTGTTCTGGATTTGGTGGCTCGTGTACTTAGCATTGCCACATGCATTCATCCCTTTCGCGCTATATTTTGAGTGGCAGTTAATAGGAGCACATCTGCAATTGTTTTAATGTAAGTACAGTTTTCCTCCACTTACTTTTTCCGGTCCTCATTTATGACATCGAACATTAATGAGTTGCTGTCAATAGCCCCTTTATGCTGATTCCAAGCATACACAGCATTGATATGATGCTCTGCCTTCGAATGGAGCTTAAACCCAGAATCTTCAAATAGCGCCTTTTTCCAGTTACAATAACCCGACTGTGATGTGAAGGCAGATTCAGGTCTATTGGACAGAGAAAAATGCATATAGGCGAAACAATAAGTCGAATCTTGATTTACAGAATATTCAAGCCATGAATTGTCCTTATTCCAGGAGATGTTGAAAGCCCTTTTCTGAGAACCATGCTGAGTTCTGGGAAATGTTTTCAAACACGGCTGGTACAGGACCCTCTTCTCTAGATCTTCAAAACGTCTGAAATACACGTTAAATGTTGTGTCATATCTCCACGGAAATGTATCATTAAGGCATCCACAAGATTAGATACTAACAGCTGCTAACTAAAACGTGTAGTTTAAAGTATAGGCCTTGGCCTACCATTGTGTCCTTTTGTAACAGAAGTCTGATATCTCTCCCTTTTTCATTTTTAATTGATCCTATACAAAAAAAATAAGACATCTAAGCATCCAATTACCCACATTTTTGTCCAATCTCAATCTTAATTACAAATCCCCATTATCATAGCTGTACCTTAAAATCAACTACCAGCCAACCGTAAGTTACTCGTTAGATCATGTCTAGCCCTACTCTGCAGTAAGTAACTTAGCTAGCTATACTTTCTTATACCTTCACAATAGCAAACAGGCTATCTGCAAATTGTGGTCATCTTTTGAGTAACGTTAACAGATTGATGATAATAACCAATTGTTCGTTTTGAGTTCAAGTACGAAAATCTAACGGAGATAGTGGATTTCAAATTGCTGAATGTTAACTTGCTGAATACTGACAGCTGTAGCCTAACGTTACTAGTTACCCAACATGAGCTAAACACTGCACTGTGTTTGCGTGTATTACTAGCACAGATGAAAAACATAAGGTTAGGCTAAATTGGGAACCGATATCTCTAATCTGGTTAACTGTCTGTTAATGGAGCCAAATGTCTAACGTTAATTTACACAGCGACTCAACTTTCGTAAATGTTGTTCAGGAAACCGAAACCCGATGCTAAAACCTTAAAACTTACTTTAAATATGATGCTTTCGCCAATCGCGAAAAGAGCTCGTGGAACTGTGGAAATACTCTCTCTTCTTCTGTGTGTCCTTCTTATTCTTCTCCATCTCGCAACCAACGTTAACATTCTCTCGTCCTCGATTTTACTAACTGCGTCGCCGAACATCAAAATAAATGCTTATTTCAACAAGAGGTGAAGTGAGAGGTCAATCAGCATCAAACTGCCAGGGGTGGCCAATCAGATGTCAGGGATGCCACCCCGGACACCCATCTGGCTCCTTTATTTAATGGGAGAAGCAAATCATTTGAACAAATGTCAAATCAAATAAAAATGTATTGGTCACACACATGGTTAGCAGATGTGAGACTAGCGAAATGCTTGTGCTTCTAGTTCCGACAGTACAGTAATATCAAACAAGTAGTCTAACAATTCCACAACAACTATCTAATACACACAAATCCAAGTAAGGATGGAATAAGAATATATACATAAAAATATATGGATGTGTTTGTTGTATTCGGCTCAGTTTATAGTCTGCACCCCAAATGTCACCGTATTCCCTTTATACTGTATAATGCACTATTTTAAATGAGGAGAGAACCTCCAGAAACGGTTATTTTGTGTTACTGTGTGTGTGTGTGTGTGTGTCAGTGGCGGTTGGTGGCTGTTTAAGAGGAGGGAGGATGATTTTTTTCATGAGCATAGCTTTATTTCCATTACAGCATATTGGATGATCAGGGTTGGGAAGTAAAGGATTACAAAAAAACGTCAACTGCAATCTATTACGTTACCAGCAAAAAAAATATTGTAATCAGATTACAGATACTTTTGAAAAACTAGAAGATTACTTCGAGGATTACTTTGAATATCACTTCTCTGTTTTCTCAATGACATTCAAATCAGCATTGAAAAAAGGCGCAAATGTAAATTTGTTCCACCTGAGCGAGTCTCACCACAAGTCAGGGACCACTATGATGACACACCAAATGTGTTTGATGGATCGCGGGAAAAGAGGAGAAATAGGCTTTTGTAGGCTGCAGTCCAAGCTCTGTCTTCCAATGGTGCGACTGTTGTCGGCATCCAAAGATTATCCAATTTGAATAAACACTTGAAGGTAAGGATGACAACAGTGGTGTAGTCTACGGCGATACAGATATCACTTATTATTGATATCTACATCGCGCATTGATGTGAATCACACTGCTGCTCTCTCATTTAGCTATTTGAGCCTTACGGATTGTGTTTGTTGTGGATGGCTGTTCACAAATATAAAGGTGTACTTGAACCCAAAAATGGTTGAATTCAAGAAGTTTAAGATGCCTGTCAATCATTGTTTTTGAAACCAGTGGACAGCCAGTGGGAAATGCCATCTTGCACAGCTGCATAGTGCAGATCCCAGCCTATGGAATAACAGCTGCATAGTGTGGATCCCAGCCTATAGAATAACAGCTGCATAGTGTGGATCCCAGCCTATGGAATAAAAGTGGGGCTTTTATTGCTCAATCTAATTCATGCTGATATTTTTTTTTTATCCAATGGACACATGCTCAAACTCACACACTTTTGATATACTTAAAGGGGCAATCTGTAGTTACTACATCCATTTTTGGACTTATAAATTATATATAGTATATTAGTGTAAAGATATCATTTAATCGTATTATTATGTGTAGTAGAAAGCGATGGGTTAGAAGAAGCCTACATAACCAACCCATAAAGTAAAATTTAACATCCATATATGGCCAGCTATGTCCATTTTAACATTGATTTATCCTGCAATAGATGTTGTTCAATTGGTAACATACATTTTTGTCTTCTCTAATGCCGCTTAAGGGGAAAGTAATCTAACTGAATGTAATCAGATTACGTTACTGAGTTTGGATAATCCAAAAGTTATGTTACTGATTACAATTTTGGACAGGTAACTAGTAACTGTAACGGATTACATTTGGAAAGTAACCTACCCAACCCTGTGGATGACTGTCATTCATTTTCCATTCACCCAGTTCAATGTAACAGCGATTGGTTTAGGCTACTACATGTTACTCAAATTTTCCCTACACCCATTATGATGTGAATGAAAGTTTACAATGTAAGTGCACACAGGTCGAGAGAAAAATTTGAGGTGACAGACAGTGACACATTCAATACTGCCTTGAACACTCCAGCCTGCATCTAGCTGATCTAGGGTGTAATCATGAGTCCAACAGCTGCAAACAAGAGTTTCTATAGGACAAATTCAGGTATGTTTATCCCTGTTTTGTTCCGCTTGCTTCCATTTAAGAAACGTTTTCCACACAATCGGCAGAATGAATACACCCCTGATCACACGTAAACACAGTTCACTTTCATAGCAGCCACATTGAATTCCTTCTCTCATCTATGCGCTCTCCTCCTCTCACCTTTTCCCTAAACTTGTGGACTTCAATGCACAACACATCAGCTGTATGTGACCAGGCGGAAAAAGCCAAACAATATCATAACCGCTACACACAGCCAACATCATTGTCACCATATTAGCTAAAGCAATGTCATAGTTAACATAGCTAATAGAACGAGTTAGTAAACTTGCTACAATCATGCAGTAACACTACAGTGTACAGTCAGTAAGCAGTTTAGCACTTACACCGGCGGTCCCAGTGGCAATAAATTAGTAAAACCAAAAGCTTACCTTGACTTGGAAGAGTTCCAGTGTTATGTTGGACAGTCATAGCTGTTATGGGTGTAAGATGGCACAGTGAGGCCATCTGTTGGTAAATGTTCATTACTGCAACTCTTGTGTTTTACCGGGGTGCTTGAGATACCCGGATGTGATGTGATGTACTGAACAAGACTGGTTACTCGCATCAATGCCTCTGTCTCGTCATTTAACATTCAAACATGGTGTCAGAGTCGGATAACTAACCATGCTTTCCGCAAATTAGAGTCACGTGTTCTGGTTTACCAAACAAATGCTGATTTGTGTAAAATTTCACCCGGAATTGGCATTAGGTAGAGTGACTTTGCTAGTTAGCTTCAGTGTTGTTAGCACCGGTTAGACATGGCAGCGAACATTCCCCCTCCCGCCGTTATGAAGCTCAGCGGGGATTGGAGCACGAACTGGGATACGTTTAGAGGTGAATGGGAGACTATGCGCTAGCAACGGGACTTCTGGAAAAGGACGATGAGGTAGTGGCTGCCACTTTGAGGACTATAATGGGAACTGAATGCCAAGATTGTGCTTGGCATAACTGATGAGGGTGTGACCTGACGCTGGCCTTGGCAGTGGAGACATGCCGTGCAGCAGAGCTTACTGATATACGGATAAGGTCCATGGAGCTAGAAAGGCCACATATGGACAATGTCAATGCTACATTCAGACAGCCAGTAAAGAAATTCCCCTTTGCCACAGCTAAAGCTAATACTACAGCCAACTCTGCAGTAGACAACCCCAATACATGCCGTTATTGTGGCATTTCTCATGGACGAGGAAAAGAACACTGCCCAGCCTATGGAAAAATATGCAAATCCTGTGGTACAGCTAATCACTTTGCAAAGGTCTGCATGAAAAGCAAGAGAAAGGAGGGTAAAAGTGCACTCCATGGAAACAAACACAGATGAAGGGAATGGCAGCACAGAGGATGTATATGCTAGCGAGTGCATAGGGGCAGTGAGGGCAAAAGGACAAAAGTGGTTTGTCACTCTGCTACTTAATAATAAACCACAGCAATGCCAGCTAGATTCAGGGGCCACATGCAACGTTATGAGCCTTAAAGACAAAAGGAGGCTCGCGCCCAGAGACAAACTCACACAGAGTAGCACCAAGCTGAAACTGTATTCAGGCCAGTTCAACCGGGTACTGCGACGTTCACATTACATTATGCCCACGTTGGAGGATATTCTTTACAAGCTCCCAAAGGCCAGACAGAGTCTTCATGCTCGTGGATGCCAGAGATGCCTTCCTGCAGTGCAAGCTCGACGAGCCCAGCAGCTACATGACCACCTTTTGGACACCCTGTGGCAGGAAGAGGTGGTTGAAGCTTCCGTTTGGTGTCTCCGTGGCTCCAGAGGTGTATCAGTGGAAACAGCATGAGCTGTTGATGGGACTCAGTGGCGTGGAACCCATAGCAGATGACATCCTCGTAGTGGGCTGTGGGGACAGTGATGAGGAGGCAGAATGTGACCATGACGCCAAGCTGCTGGCCCCGATGGTCAGATGCAGACAGGTCAAGCTAAGGCTAAGCATAAAAAAGCTTCAGTTTAAAGTGCCAGAGGTCCGCTTTCATGGGCACATCTTGTCCTCCACCGGATTGAAGGCGGATCCTGAAAAAGTGAAGGCTGTCTTGGAAATGCCCCACCCATCTGACGTGAAGGGCGTGCAAGCGCTTCGTCGGATTCGTCACCTACCCGTTCCTACCGCGGCTCTCTGAAGTGTGTGAGCCACTAAGGAGGCTCATGGACAAGGACACCATCCGGCATTGGCTCCCAAAACATGACGCAGCAGTGAGGGAAATAAAACAACTGGTCACCCAAACACCTGTCACGATTCAGAGTGACTCAAGCCAGTATGGACTTGGCTGTCGCCTCATGCAGGAGGGCCAGCCTATGGCATTCGCCTCTAGGGCACTCACCCCAACAGAGCAGAACTATGCCCAGATAGAGAAGGAGTGCCTCAGCATTGTGTTTGCATGCCAACGCTTCCACCACTACCTGTACGGGCGCGACAATATTACCGCAGAGACAGATCACAAGCCCCTTATTGCTATATTCAGCAAGCCTCTTCTGAATGCCCCAAAACGACTGCAGAGCATGCTACTGGCCCTACAAAACTACAACCTCAAGGTGGTGTATAAGCCAGGGCCAGAGATGTATGTGAGTGACACGCTCAGCAGGGCTACTGCATCAGGCACTCACACACGCTCCATGCACGAACAACACGCAGTGTGCAGCTTACAAACAGAGCAAGTGGATGTTGAACACATCAACCAGGCTGACTACCTCAATGTTACGGACCAGTGCCTTATACAAATCAGACAGCACACAGACAGGGACGAGGAACTCCAGGCATTGAGGTCTGTGATTCTGATGGGCTGGCCCGACTGCAAGGAAGAAATTGCTTTAGCCGTCAGAGAATATTGGCCAGTCAAAGAGGAGCTCAGTGTTCAAAACGTAGTAATATTCAAGTGTCAGAGAGTCGTTATTCCCCGGTCTCTGCGCCCTGAGATGTTGGCACGCATGCACTCAAGTCACATAGGAGGTGAGGCCTGTTACAGACAAGCACGTGACACACTGTATTGGCCAGGAATGCAGAGTGAAATCAAAGACTATGTCAGTAAATGCTCAATCTGCAATGAATATGCCATTGAGCAACAGAGAGAGACGATGATGTCCCACAAGCTACCAATGCGCCCCTGACAGATAGTAAGTCTAGATCTCTTCCAGCACAGTGGCAAAGACTTTCTGCTGGTAGTCGATCATTACTCTTACTTTTGGGAGATTGACCTCCTCCCTGACCTCTCAGCAGAGACAACGATCAAACGCTGCAAGGCTCAGTTTGCCCACTATGGCCAGCCAGATAGGGTAATTTCAGATAATGGACCCCAATTCTCCGGAGTTGAGTAAAGGCTCTGCGAGAGGGCAAAGATGCCTGGAAAGCAATCCTGCAGTGGCGCAATACCCCGACAGAAGGCATGGATAGCAGCCCGGCACAGCGCCTCATTGCATGGCGCTTAAAAGCAGCTCTGCCAGTAGCTCTGCCAGTGAAGCTACGTCACAGAAGACATGTCTCCAAGTTCATCTACGACAAATCAGCAAAAGACTTACCTGAGCTCAGGGTGGGTGAAACGGTGCGAATGAAGCCACTACCAGGGGACCGGACAGGCCTCTGGAGACTCGGATCCTGTGTACAGAAAGTGGCACCACGCTTCTACTTGGTTGAAGTGAATGGATCACTGTACCGTTGTAACAGGGTTGACCTTCGGATTGCTGAGCCAGCACCTACTCAGAACCCTGATGGCCAAAGGGGTCGCATGACAAAAGACAGAACCCCAGCAAGTCACATGGGGCCTGAGGCACTGGGCGAAGAGCCAGGGGATCACAGGTCGGCCGCTCCCTCGCCCATCAATTCTCCCCTTAGACATTCAGGTGACATGCCTGTGCGGGAACCCGCAGTCCTCGCAGACAAGCCCCCTGTCTTTTCACGCTGCGGGCGTCTGTCCCAGCCACCAAAAATACTTAATATGTAGATTGTTGACAGACAGAGATAAAAGTGAAGAGAATATCAAAATGTGTTGTTGTTACCTGAAAAAATTATAATAATAAAATACTAAACTGTTCATGTTGGAAATTGTTACTAGGTTTGTTTTGTTAGTGAATTGACACCTCATGTCCTATTTTATTAAATGGAATATGTAAGATGGCACAGTGATACCATCTGTTGGTAAATGTTCATTACTGCAACTCTTGTGTTTTACCGGGGTGCTTGAGATACCCGGATGTGTTGTGATGTACTGAACAAGACTGGTTACTCGCATCAATGCCTCTGTCTCGTCATTTAACATTCAAACAATAGCCACCTAGCTAACATGGCGTCCTTCTATTTTGGCAGGGTGTTTGAGTAGGCTAAACTAGCTAGCTGCTAGCTAAGTAAGTGAAACTGAAAAAAAATGACAACCTCTCTCTCTCTCTCTAAGAAATTAATTTGTTCAAAACTGTTCAACTATAGTCTTTCTCTCTCTTTGAGTCAACTACTCACCCCATTTTATGCCCTGCAGTGCTAGCTAGCTGTAGTTTATGCTTTCAGTACTAGATTAATTATCTGATCCTTTGATTGGGTGGACAACATGTCAGTTCAAGAGCTCTGATAGGTTGGAGGACGTCTTCCAGAAGTTGTCATAAGTATTGTGCAAGTCTATGGAAGGGGGTGAGAACCATGAGCCTCCTAGGTTTAGATTTGAAGTCAATGTACCCAGAGGAGGTCAGAATCTAGCAGTAAAAATTGGACATTGTAAAAATTGGAGGATTCAGAGAGCGAAGCAATGACCCATCATAATTGTACAACATTGAGGAGTCATGAAGTTGATATTGTGTATTATTAGACCATCCACACCCTAGAGTATAAGTAGTTCTGGATTTGTGCTACTTTTCAGCAATTTTGGGAGGTCCACAGCTTCCATGGAAGAACAATTAAGACACAATGGTGTTTTTAGTCAGATTACAGTGTGGAAATTCTTACTGTAAATGTTTGAAATAATAATTTATCCAATTGATTTACATGTTGACAAATTAGAGAAAATGTTATATCATACGAGATGTGATTTGAGTATGTACGACAGATACTGTATAGGAACCTAAACCACCATGTGTTTTGGCAGTGCTAATTTGGAGGTTGGACTCATTGCCAGGAAGTAGACCTGTCATTCCGATTTCTTGCCGTGTCCTTGTTAGCTAGCTAGCAATAACCAATGTGTACCATCTGGAAAGATGATTTAAATAGTGCCTAAGCGCGACTTTATAATACATACACTCACCCCTTGTTGGTAACTTAATAGCAACAGCTAGCTATGTTGCGAGTTGGAAGAGCAGTGTCCTGGTAAGTGGGGTAATAATATTTCCAAAAGCTCAACCTTTAGCGCCAGCTGGCTAGTTTAGCTAGCTAGGCTATATCGAGTTAGTTAGCAATGCTGACCACAATACTATCTAGACAGGTTAAACAATTATACATATATAGACGTTTTCAAATAGCCAATAGTTGATGGCAGTGATGTACAACTTCTAATGAAATGACTGGTTAACTTTGCTAGATAACGTTAGTTGGCTAGAGCCGGTAGCGGCTGATTACGAAAAGGTTGTTATTCCTCAGTTGATGGTCAGGAAGCTGGTTAACTGGCCATTAGCTAGTTACGTTGTAAAACACATGCCAATCACTGACAAGCGGCCTGCTCGTAAATAGTTTTCCAACTAGCTAGCTAACGTTGGATGGGGTGTGTGCTGGCCATCTGAAAAGCAAAGGCTGACATTCTGGTAGCCAGTTAACGCAGTCAACTAAATTAGCTAGCTAACTTTACTGTAGTATTTTTAGGTAACTAACGTTACTGTAGTGTATTTAGCCAGGCAGGTGTTCAGCTAGCTTTCATATTTTTTTTTCCCGCTTTCTTTCAATCAACACTGTCATGCCCATGTTCATCATCATGTTGTAATGTACAGTTATAATTAATCTTTCAACTAATCACACCAAACTGATGTCTGCACAAGGTAGTGTTGAATTTACTTGTTGGTCTTAATCCCTGACTCGTTTTCTCTGTCTTGTCAGCGTGGCCTGCAAGAACCTGGTCTCCAAGAACATGGGGGTGAGGTTCAGGATGCCCTTGCAGAAGCTGCACCCGCTGTCCCGTGCCATCCACCACCGGTACAACGCCAGTGCCAACGCCCAGCGCCCCCCGCACTGTTCGGCAGCCCGCCACTTCACCTCCATGTCCCGGCTGCCCATGCGGCCTCCCAAGCCTCCCCCAGGCGGCCATGGCGGCTGGCGCTACCAGCAGCACCGCAATTTCTGGATGCTGCGCCTAGCCTCTAGGCTGCTCAAGCTCCGGTACATCGTGCTGGGCTCGGCAGTGGGAGGCGGGTACACCGCCAAAAAGGTACCGCACATTTGAGGTGGAGGAGAGAGAGTTGAATGTTAAGGGAATGTATCCTAGACACAGATTTTCTATTGAAAGTGCTTTGTAGTCCAGGACTAGGCTTAATCTGTGCCTGGGTTTCTGTCCCATAATTTTGATAGAGAATCTGTTTAAAATCTAGATAGTGGTTGACACTCTGACACTAATTGGCTTTACCTGTTTGGTAAGAGCTTTGAGAATAACAAACACATAGATATAGTGGTTTATTACCGTTCACACTGGGCATAGGATCAAGTGATATTGAATTTGAATGCTGCTTTTGTAATCCTAATGTATGAGTCTACCTACTGTTCTTAACATCCCGTGAAACCAAGGTTAATTGCTCTACAGTTGACTGCTGCCCTGCTAGGGTGTATGTTTATTCAGGTCACGTGACGCGCTAGGCTGCCAGCACAATGAGATGCCCTTACGAGCGTGTTATCTCAAACCCATTTCACTATATGCACCAGGTTAACATATGATTCTGTTGAAGTTTAGCTTGTGTAGGCTAGATGTCCAGACTCCCGTCTATTTTTAACCCAGACTCTTTCAAGACAGAAGAAAGGAAGGGACCTTTTAAAGACTTAACCCTTTCCTGTCACTTAGAATGTGAAATATGCCCTATTAAATACCATGGCATTGTTGAATACTCGTTTCTGATTGGCTTGAAGGGCATTCTAGAGCGTGCATTATTTAAGGGATAGTCTACGAATGCATAGAGCCCCAAGTTGATTAATAATCAACAGAGCTCAGAGTTGATTATTCCTTTTATACCATGGTTATAATTGAACACACTTGCTGCTAGAAATGTGTTAATTTGCTGGTAGAAATGTGTTCAACATCCAGTGAAAAAGCAGCTCAATCAGAACATGTAAGAAGGAACTATATAGCCATTGAATTCTATTGTGCAGGTATACCGTGCGTTATCGGGAAATAATGCACACTCAAGAATGCCCTTCAAGCCAATCAGAAATGAGTGTTCCATTGTATAATTCCCTATAATGCACGGTATAAGTCGATGGCTATGAAGTTCACTCTTACATGTTCTATGTTTGAGCTGCTTTTGAAAGCAAAAGCTGATTTTGAAAACATTATTGACATTGTTGAATTAGATTTTCATAATAGCAATATAGGACTAATGGTTTGGTTAGCTAAGCTAGCAAGTCTATTTGTTTGGTTACCAGGGCAACTCCTGTAGCTACCTAGTAGGGGTGTGCTGATCTCATCGTAATCGTATCGGTTTTATCACATTTGATACTTGTAATCGTATTTACTTGTGATCAGAAAACACGGAAGTGTGTTTTAAATGCCTGTAAAACATGAACAGTACAAAAAGTATGTATTAATGCACCATCATTTAGAGCACATCTCCGAGCACATCGTCGTGTTCCTTCACTCATTTGCACACATTGTTCAAAGTTAAATTACCCCGACGGATGAAAATGTACATGATTTTCATACTTAGTCCTATTCAATTATCAACAGAATAGGCTCTTCACCTAATGCATGGCTGGCTGGCTACTACTGCCTGCGTTTATCCCAGACACAGGTTTAGATGAAGGTAGTCTAATTCGTTTGTCCCATTTATTGTTTCACTTTCAAGAGGAGCAAATCATTTTTCCTCCCAACACTTATGCCACAACATTTGTCCAATCAAAACAAACTATCTACATTTGTCATTTTATTTTCTAATGATCTGTCGCTCTGTAAACGTGCCCGGGCAAGAATAAATAATAATAGCAAGCAAGCATGGCTTGTATCTCATCGTCAGCAATTGAATAAAGTTGACAGAAAATAACTAGATTGAGCAACAGTGACTAGCTCCAGATTCTGATTCATACATGAAGGTGAGACTTGTGCCCTGGGGGAGGTGGCAGAGATGCTTGCCTGTCTGGGGGAAATGAGAGCATCTTGTTCTAATCCAAACATTGCAGCAGGCTCAACAGATACCCTGCCCGTTTCTTTATAGAAAGAACTCGCCAATAGCACTTCATACTGTTTCAGTGAGAGAGAGATGGGTGCTGGCACCTGAAAATAAATGTATTTCAATCACGAATAATTACAAAAAGAAACTTGCGTCATAATTGTATTCAGAAAATGCTCCATATTAGTTATGATACTTGTTTTGAACGAGTACTCTGCACAGCCCTACTATCTAGTAAACCTGCTGGCTACTTCGGTGAATGTTGAACACGTTTCTAGGTGCAAATGTGTTGAATTCAGGGCTGGCTCAATTACTCTATAACCGTGTAACCGATAGTTATGGATGAAAATAAAATAACCTTTTAAGAATTATTACACATTTTTGGAACGAATAGATGCTTGAAGACGGGATGGCCGGGCATTCGTTCATTTGAGTCCGTTTCTGCCGTAACATGAACTCTTAACAACGTGATAACTTCCTGCTTTGCTGGTATGCAGGAAACTTGCAATGTTCGCCAGTCCACCTATTATGTCACCATTGGCTTGAACTGGGTACGCCCATTCCATTCAATCTATTTATATAGCTTCACGTCCATTATTTTTTTTTGCTGCTGTTCTAACAGTTAATACGGTGACCGTGGTCTTTTGGTTGGCCAGTTCCTTCATCCACAATTCCATGACCGTCACAGCCGTAGTTAGATTATAGTCGTGGTATAAGCGGGATAATCAACTCGGAAAAGATCTCTGGAAAATAATGCCACGCCGTGGAAGTGCCACTCCACTAGAACACATACCCCTTACTTATTGTCTCCTAACCCATCCCTTGAAATGTTGTTCTTGTTAGTCTTTAATGGAGGTATTTTGTTGTTGTCCCATATAAATAGAATTGTAAATTGACCATATGATTGAAATGCCACTTATGTTCTGTTTTTCCAGACCTATGAGGAGTGGAAGGATATGCTGCCTGATATGAGTGCATACAATTGGGTAATACCTGATTTTGTCTGGGAGCTGAGTGATCAAATTGACCTAGGTAGGTGTGTCCCCCTGTATGCCACAAAATGCCTCGTTAGAAGTCTGTGAACTTGAAAGTGTTAAACACCTTATCATGTTGGTTTCTTCTCTGTCAGTCAGTGCAGTGTGTGGTTGTTCAGATGTGAATTGTAAAACATTTTAATAAGCATTCAGACTGAGCCATTGCTATTTTTCTCTTAAACTGGAATCCTTGTTGCTGAAACTGCCATGTCAGTTTTGCGATATTTCAACAACGGAGGAGTTGCTGCAAACAACGAACACTGTTTTTTCACCCCCCTCTGACATCATTGCATGCGTGATATTATTTTTTTCCGATGTGCAACGCTCCCCAGCTCTGCTTTGTAAACAAAACAATAACAATAGCCGTGGGGCGGACAGTGGCGCTGTTTCCCCTACTGCGGATTCCATCTTTAAGGCTGCTTATTTAGTTTGGTTCATTTAAGTCTGATGCAAGGAGCAGAACATTTGTTCAAATGGTCAACTCCACTAACCATATCTCACTTTTCTACACACAGATAAACTAACCAAAATTCTGCCTGAATTAGAGGAGATTGCCAAGCTCCTACCCGAGTTACCTGACTTTGATAAGATAGGAGAGAACTTCACCTTCCTGAAGAGCATACTCTCCACCGGTGAGTACACAGTCTTGTCAGATAAAATGGCAATCTATTTTTTTTTTATGCTTCAATATGCCCATGTTGGACAAACCAGTTAATCAACTATTTTTGCATAGGATTAGATGTTTTTTATAGATCTTAGGTGAAGTGGCAAAAGTGCTCAACGTTTTGAGCTTTATGAATCCAGAATAGCTATTAGCACCTGCCCCAAGTGGTAGAAAGTCATACTCCACGTCATTGGTTATCTGAATTTGAAGTGGGCTTCTTTTGTCAAACCTTGTCTTATCACACCTGCATTACCTACTGTTTGCATTCTACTTTCCAGCAAACAGTTAAATGTTTTATTTTCGCCAATTTACGGTGCCAGTTCCAGCCACTTTTCACTTTCCCGCCTCTTATCTGGGCTTTTGCATCATAGATACACTTCACAAGGACATCAAACACCACAATTGGGCTGCCTTGTGTTGAAATAGTGCCGCTCAATATGCTTGCTGGAAGTCCAGAGGAAGTGAGGAGAGAGGGGACACACTCTAGGGTGTATTCACTAGGAAGCAAATTGGCTGAAATGGGGGGGGGGGGGGGGACTTTCCTGAATTTGTCCAATAAGAAACTATTGTCTTCGTTGCTAAATGTTTTCCCTTGCAGAACATTTTGCTACGGCGGTGCACTAATGAATACACCTCGAGAGCTATGGAGCAATTTCCACCCGTCTCTACGATTGACATTTTTCAAAGCATACTATAATTATGTACTGACGGCAGCTGTTTTTATAGGCTAAGTCACAGATTTTGGAATTTTGAGTACTAGAATGGACAGGAACCTTCTTCTGCTGGGCTAAAGCTCAGCCATTTTGGTTAGGGAGTTGGTCATCCATGATCTTCCAGTGCTGTGATAAGATATTGTGTAAAGTAATTTATTTTTTATGTGTCCAAACTGTATATTTGTTACCTAGGGAGCCAGACAGTTTTTTTTGTTGAGGAATGATTCCATAAATGTTTCAAGTGAACAGCCAACATTCAATTCAAACCATGCAGTCAATCCACAGCCATGCACTGACTGAGATCAGTTGATGTTATGACTTAGACAAATTGTAAATGCAACGACTACTGCTATTGTTTTCCAAGTAAACAAAAATGTAGGCATTTAAGGTCCATTTACATATATTTTAGAAGCTATTTATACATCAAATTTGTATGGAACCCATATAGATTGCATTTATAATTATATGACAATATTTTAGGGAGACAGTTGTATTACAACATTTCTGATATCACATGCCTTTTATTGTCCTGTAAAAAGAGGGATTTGGCCTCTACTGCCGTTCAGTCCAATTATTAGACTAGTTTGGATTTCTCCCTGACTAATATGGCTGCCATTTTCACCCCATTCTGGAACTTTGAGGATTTATGACATTGCCCCTCAAGTAATTTAATAGGATCTCTATGGGCTAAGTATAATTTCCAAAGTAACTGGGTCTAATTTAGGTCAATATTAGTAATTTGATATTGTATGCATGTGATGAGCATAAGTGAACAGTACCAATCCATTGATTTCACACAGTCAAATTAGGCCAATCGATTAGTTATCCTGTATAATGAGTAGTATCACAATTGCGTGCCCAGATTGAAAAAGTAGTCTCTGGACTTGCAGGACGCAGCCACAACAACAAGCTCACTTGCCACATGTGTCCAGCAGTGACCCTGCTCTGAACCCTTTTTGCTTCAGTCTTTTGATTTTTTTGTTGTGTTCTTCCTCCCCCTCACCCCCCTCCCCCTCCGCATTCTTCACAGGTGTGAGTGTGGGTAGTGAAGGAGCATCTGGTCTGCGTCTGTTGTTAGGTGTGTACACCCCACACTCAGCCCCTCCACTCTCGCGCTGTTTGAATACCCAACGTTGGTGTGTGTGTGCAGCAGCACCCTTGCACACGTGGTTAACAGGGGTTTGGAGCCAAAGACGATGTCAAGTGTTCCTGGATTGGCACCTCCTAACTCAACACGATTGGCTTTATTTATTTACCAACTGATTTATTTGTCCAATCGAGCATCACAGTGGAAATATCATAATACCCTTCAAACCTAGCAGTTAAACCATATATTTATCCCATTGGGGATTTTAAGACTTAAAATAAGCGCTGTGTTTCGCGTACGTTTACCCTGGTGGTGTGTTTTGATAACCATGTACATCTCTCTCGGACAAGGTGACTTTTATCAATATATTCTGCTCTATTTATTCTCAGATTTGAACATGCTAATTAGCTATTTAAAACTTGCACCGAATTGCCAATTTAAAGAAATGTATCCAATTTATTCATTACTACATTTAGCTAACATTAGATAGTTAATCCAGAGATTCTTACCTTTGCTTCGATTCGGCAGTCTCGTCCAGATCACGATGGTATTTGTAGTTCTTTATGATAGCCACGTTAGAAGCTAATGAGTAAATATATATATATATATATATTGATAAAAGTCACCTGTTCCTTGAGAGACTTACACGATTATCAAAACGTTACCCCAGGGTAAGCCTACACGAAACACAGCCATTTTTTTAAGTGTTTCTAAAAACAATTGGAACCTTTTCCCTGTTTGACTGCTAGGTTTTATGGGTATTCTGACTCATTCTGTGGTACTCTATGCTGCTGTCTGAGACGCCAATGACAAATTATTAATGGAAGGATTTGTCTTTTGGGTGGCCATAGTACCAGAGTGTGCTTTGATTGACACACAGGCTTTAATTGATGCAGAGGATTTAACCTTACGTCATATTGATATCAAAAGGGTGCAGAGAAGGACATTTTGTGTACTGTCCCATTGTGTAATTGAATTCCTCTAAAAACACAATTCCTCTGAAAACTGAATTGGACAAACTTGGAATGAATTGAATTGGATATGATAATGACTATCTTTATCCTTCTCGTCTACAGTGCTCTTAACAACAGATACAGTCTGTTTGTTTTGCATAGTCTCCTCTTCTCCCTTGTCATGCAGTTTAGTCTGATTGTGGCTTTTGTCTGTTCTGCTTGTGTGTTTCTGTATTTTGACTTTCAAGATCCTCCTCTCTCTCTGGCTTCCCTGGGCTCTCCCCCCTCCTGTACTTACATTATGGGATCCCTTATCCTTGGCTGAGAGGGCTCTCCTTGTCTGCTGGTAGCTGATGCTTCTCAAATGTTTGGAAGAAGCGCAGTGTCTTTGAGGAATGCAAACACCTCGAACCACATCCCTCCCTGTTCTTTGACTTGCTAAAACAATGGGTGTATTCCTTTCATGTCCCAAGTGGTTCCCTATGTAGTGCACTACTTTAGACATGGGCCCATGCAGCTCTTTTCAAAAGTAGGGCACTATATAAGGAATAGAGTTCCATTTGGGACGCAGTCCTGTACGGTATGTGCGAGGCTTGTTATTGCGAGGCTTGTCATTGGCTGGACGAGAGATTGTTGTTCCATAACACTCAAGGGCAGTTTTTAAGCGATAAAGCCTGTGGTGGTTTGGTTTATGGCCTATACACCACGACGAACGGCTGTTCTAAAGCACGACGCAACACGGAGTGCCTGGATACAGCCCTTAGCTGTGGTGTATTGGCAATATACCACAAACACCTGAGGTTCCTTAATGCTATTATAAACTGGTTACCAAAGTAATTAGAGCAGGACAAATTACCACGGCTTTCAGCCAATCAGCAAATTCTATTGTGAGCAATATTTTCCAAACATTTGAGATTCTGTCACATGGGACCGGGTGCTTCTTCTGATCTGGGGCATAGATAAAGGCCTCTCTAATGTTGGGCATGCCAATACTTTTGACTCATTATTACTTATTGCTAATAAACTATTAAAGATAATGTATTATCATGTGTGGGTAACCTTATGTTTGTCAAGTGTTATAATTGACTGTTTTGTTGTCTCCTAGCAGAAGCCCCCGGGGACACTCCAGTGAAAGCAGCCACAGAGGCCCCGGTCACCGCCACACCGGAGGCCAGCGACAAACAGTTCAAGAAGGCAAGTATGCTCTGCACCGCCTTACTAGCTTACCCTCGCTCAGCCTCGCTCCCTGTGACATATAGCTGTGTCTCATTGTAGAAAGAAACTGCTGCTTGCTGAGTTCGCAGTTTGGGGCAATTCCATTTCAGCTCCAGGCAATTTGGGAAATGAAGTGAGATTCAGTTCTTGAGTTGAAAACTACTAGAGGTAAAGGGCAGTATTCAGGTTGTTAACTGAATTTCTGCTTATTTTTACTGGAATTGACCCCCATTCTGGCTGCCTGTTTATGGATAAGTGGTTTTTAATATTGTATGTTGTTGACCATTGAAAATAGCAGATATTTGTACTCTGTACAACTGAGGTTCGTATCCCAGCTTTTATTTTGTCACATGTACAAAATGATATTTTTTCCTGCTAGGGAATGCAGGTATGTTTTTTTTTGTGTTACCATTTGTGACATGGAGGTGATCATTAAGTCCTCAATCTTTTAGAGTAATTACATCATGGCTAGAAAATCATATGGGCTATATGCACTTATGCTGATTATTTGCCCTTGCTTTTTCCAGAAGTCTCATGCTGCATTCAGGAGATGATACTCTAGCTTCTGAACAGCACTTTTGTATCTTCCTCTGTTTCATTCCCGTTGTCTTCACATACTGCCCATTTTGTATTGTTCCTCTGCTCCCAAGGGGCTCTTCCACTGTTGTCCTCTCAAGTTCAATGGAATAGTCCTGCTTTTAATGTTTTCACGCTGTTCAACCCTAGTGACTTTCATATGTTAAAAAGAGTGACCTATTGTAGAACAGTAGGCTGAATATTAGACAATCTATGGCATCCATATACCTCTACCCTGCTTTTAATCGAAAGCAGTGGTCCCAACATGGGGACCGTTGGGCTTGAGCTTAGCTCATCTCCCACTGGCCTGCATCACGCTTTCTGCTCCATCCTTGACAGATCACTCATTGCTAGAAGTCCTGGTTAGCGGATTCACAGATTTTCTGCTTATTCCCTCCTGATTCCAGCAATATTCAAAATGGGATTTCTGGAAAACCTGAGAAATTTGCAACCCTATTCCCAGTGCAGCTTGCTTCGCTAATCATCAGGCTGATTTTAGCAGAGAATATCCTTTTCAATATAATTACATGTGTGAATATCAGCCACACTTTAAATAGTTTACCCACTTTCAATTATGTATCCAGTACATCTACACATGGGCTTTTTTTCTTCAAGACCTCAATCCATAATTTCTTGAGTGTTCAGTTGTCATATCTACATTGCCTCGTCTAGCATAATTATTCTTTAAGTTGCAGGGTATCAGTTGTGTTTTGGTATGACTAAAAAAGCCATAGTGATGGAAGACTGCTAAGAAACCATTACTCTACAGAATCCTTCCCTGTGTGCCACTGGCTGAGAGACACTGGTTGGGATATCAGTTGCTTCGTCCGCGTTCAGATCTCCAGACTGGCAAGTCTGTTCTGGAGTCTCTTTGACAGAGAAAGACTGACTTTGTTGGGTACCGGTGATGGTGGCAAGATCTAGGAGCTAGACGTCGATTCAGTTTACCCACAAGCTTTGACAGAATGGTGACCATCGATGATGATGGGCATGGGCTAGGCATAGATCGACATTGGGTTGTCTAGCTGTAGGTCAGCCCTGGCTCCAGCTCCAGCTTAGTTGGTTGGTCAGTGGGTTGCTGGACTGACAGGTACAGTAGGTTGTGTTGACGGCTGTGTTGCTCCTGCCTCTCTCTCACTGTGACGTCCCTCAGGGTCTGCTCGGCGAGCTCATTCTCATTCAACAGCAGATCCAGCAGGCCGAGGAGGAGGTCCGGCGGGCCGCCGCATCCAAAAACGCACGGCCAAGCCCAGATCCCGCCCCCAGCCCACCCCCACGCCCGCGCCTGATACCCGAGCCAATGCCAACCACCACCCCGAACCCCAGTCCCAGCCCCCCTCAGCAGAAACGCAAGGTGAAGGTCCTACCTACCCCCCCCCCCTCCCACCACCCAGCTCTCATCTGTAGAAGCCCCCTTCAGAACGTAAACAGTAGAACTGCCCACAAAACCACCCGCCCACCTCAGGATGGACAAACCCCCTGCCGTTTAAATTCACACGAATGGAGATTTGCTGAGTAATTTAATATGGAATGCTGTTTATGAGATTGGTGGATGAAATTCCTATGGTCCTATACCGTTTGGATTTGCCTCATTTAGCAACCCTAGAGCTCCTTCCTAGCTCACTATCCTATGTGAAGTGGACAAGAAGGCACTGTGGTGCACTTTATTGTATCTATAGTCATTGTTGATTTAAACTGCAGTCTTTTTATAGCTTCGGCTATATGCTACAAGCAACGAATTGTACTGTGCATTGTTACTTTCTGATCGCTGAGTACAATGAAATGATATTAGCAAATATTCAATTAACAGCATCTTTTGTATCACTTTGCAAATTTCTGGTCAGCTTTGAATTCATTCTGGTCTAGCTGCTTTTGTCTTATAAAGTTAGTTTGCATATGCTATTTAGCCTATATACACAGTTCCTTGTAAAAGTATTCACCCCCTTGGCGTTTTTGCTATTTTGTTTCATTACAACCTGTAATTTAAATGGATTTTTATTTGAATTTCATGTAATGGACATACACAAAATAGTCCAAATTGGTGAAGTGAAATGGAAAAAAATTACTTGTTTCCTAAAACAATAAATGTAAAACAGAAAAGTGGTGCATGCATATGTATTCACCCCCTTTGCTATGAAGCCCCTAAATAAGATCTGGTGCAACCAATTACCTTCAGAAATCACATAATTAGTTAGATTGCACACAGGTGGACTTTATTTCAGTATCACATGATCTCAGTATAGATACAACTGTATTAAAGGCTCCAGAGTCTGCAACACCACTAAGCAAGTGGCACCACCAAGCAAGTGGCACCATGAAGACCAAGGAGCTCTCCTAACAGGTCAGGGACAAAGTTGTGGAGAAGTACAGATCAGGGTTGTGATAAAAAAAAAAATCTGAAACTTTGAACATCCCACGGAGCACCATTAAATCCATTATGAAAGAATATGGCACCGCAACAAACCTGCCAAGAGTGCCGCCCACCACAACTCACGGACCAGGCAAGGAGGGCATTAATCAGAGAGGCATCAAAGAGACCAAAGATAACCTTGAAAGACCTGCAAAGCTCCACAGCGGAGATTGGAGTATTTGTCCATACGACCACTTTAAGCCATACACTTCACAGAGCTGGAAGGAAGAGAAGCTAGAAAAAAGCCATTGCTAAAAGAAAACAATAAGCAAACACGTTTGGGATTCGCCAAGAGGCATGTGGGAGACTCTCCAAACATATGGATGAAGGTACTTTGGTTCGATAAGACTAAAATGTAGATTTTTGGCCATTAAGGAAAACGCTATGTCTGGTGCAAACCCAACACCTCTCATCACCCCGAGAACCGCATCCCTACAGTGAAGCGTGGTGGCAGCATCATGCTGTGGGGATGTTTAATATCGGCATGGACTGGGAAACTGGTCAGAATTGAAGGAATGATGGATGGTGCTAGATACAGGGAAATTCTTGTGGGAAACCTGTTTCAGTCTTCCAGAGATTTGACACTGGGAAAGAGGGTCACCTTCCAGCAGGACAGTGACCATAAGCATACTGCTAAAGCAACACTCGAGTGGTTTAAGGGGAAATGTTTAAATGTCTTTGAATGGCCTAGTCAAAGCCCAGTCCTCAATCCAATTGAGATCTATGGTATGGCTTAAGATTCCTGTACACCAGCGGAACCCATCCAACTTGAAGGAGCTGGAGCTTTTTTGCCTTGACGAATGAGCAAAGATCCCAGTGGCTAGATGTGCCAAGCTTATAGAGACATACCCCAAGAGACTTGCAGCTGTAATTCCTGCAAAAGGTGGCTCTACAAAGTATTGACTTTGGGGGGTGAATACTTATGCACGCTCA
This sequence comes from Oncorhynchus kisutch, assembly GCF_002021735.2. Classification (NCBI taxonomy): domain Eukaryota; kingdom Metazoa; phylum Chordata; class Actinopteri; order Salmoniformes; family Salmonidae; genus Oncorhynchus; species Oncorhynchus kisutch. The sequence goes on along the minus strand of NC_034186.2, from coordinate 45,618,936 downwards.
AGTTTTCTGTATTTTTTTGGTCCTATTTCTTGTTTGTTTCAAAATAAAAAATATATTTTACATCTTCAAAGTGGTAGGCATGTTGTGTAAATCAAAAGCTACAAACCCTCTAAAAATCGACTTTAATTCCAGGTTGTAAGGCAACAAAATAGGAAAAATGCCAGGGGGTGAATACTTTCACCAGGCACTGTAGGCTGCATTGCAGTAGCACACATCTCGCTTTATTCAACCTACCTTAACATACTACCCCATCATCCCCCGCAAACTTCCTATTAATGTGAGCAGACATTGGAAAACATCATCCATCCACATGGTGTCCCTCAGGGCAGTGTGCTGTGACCGCTATGTTGTGCCACTGGTGGGATGGCATGTCTGATGTCTGGAAATCTCAGAATCACCTGTCACCAGTTCAGTACCGCAGTAACATAGCCTAGGCTCCCTATCTCATGAGAGCCGCTGGACTACGGCCAACAGTCCTCCCGTAACACTTCACTAACGTACGGACAACCTACACTGCATGGAGTGGAGGGACATACCGCTGCATGGTGTGCTGTGCACTTCTGGAATTATCCCAAATGTCAGTTATACAGTGAAATCTATCTAATTGGGTATAGGCCTATATCAGGATGTAAGAATCAGTACTAGATCTTTCTTCTTAGTCCACTAATCAGATTAACTGCTATAGCCTATTATCACAACATTGCAATTTGCACGTAGTTAGCACAATCACCTTTGCTATAGCCCCTTTCTCTCATCTATCAGTGTGTGTACTGTACTTGCTTGTGTGTGTGTGTGTGTGTGTTTAATCTGTCCCTTCTTGCTGTCCCAATCCATCCGCTCACTGGTGCTCTGTCTCCTTCTGTCTCTGCTTTGTGATCTCCACCTCTCAAAAATTAATTGCAGGTGTGGAACTCTTTAATCTGGGGAGGGGCTGCTGAAATCATGAAAAATCATGTTTGATCATTCTGTAATAATCTTGATAATGATCTCTTGATGATTGGTATAATTCAGACGTCTTTTACAGGGCCTGATTTAACTTTTTTTTTTTTTTTGCACTATGATTTACTGTATTACATGTTAAGACCAAACAAATGACTTCAACCTGGACTGGAATCAGTTTTCCCCCCTTTTTTTTCTATTAACTTGGCTTTCCTTCGCTGCGGTGCCCACTGGTCTGTGTAATGTAACGTGCACGTTAGCTGTCTGTGATGATGCTAGTGGTCTCAGTGGGTTTGGAGTGGCTCACAGTGGGTGATGAGTTAAATGTCCCAGACATGTGAGAGAGAGGGTTAATGAACTTGCTCTCTGTCTCCAGTCTTCAGACAAGGAGAAGGTGGACCAGCTTCAAGAGGAACTGCTCCGAACTCAGGTACAGCCCAATATGGTCCGTATCCTTCCCTGTTTTAACAGACCCCAATTATTTTATACCACATAATAAAAATCCGGGTTTACTGGTTGCAAAATAGCTTGGGAAGATATTTCCGATATAACGATTCCATGGCACATTGTGTGTGTGAACTGATACACAAAACAACGCCTGATTCAACACTTCAGGTTTTTCAGTTTAAATTATTATCTGAATTTCTTGCCACCAACAGAATGTTATATACACCCACTAGGCAGTTTATTAGGTACACCAACCCGTTCACGAAAATGGAGTCACGTGGCCGTGGCTTGCTAAACAAAGCAGGCAGACAGGCATCAACGGGTTCAATGTATTGTAAGAATGGGCGAAACGAGTGACCTAAACGACTTTGAGCGTCGTATGATCGTCGATGCCAGGCACACTGGATCCAGTATCAAATGGATGGGCCAATAAAATAAATCCAGTTCTTTCCTTAAATAGACCCCACTTGTAAGGTACCACATTGACCTTGTGAAGTCAGGTTTAGAAAAATCCAGTTTACTTTGACAAATGGACTGAGTGAAAGCGAGGATTTGTTGTTAAAGCTTGAACTTCTTTCTCTCTTGCACGTAGATGAAGTACCAGCGCATGCTGGAGAGACTGGAGAAGGAGAACAAGGACTTGAGGAAAGTGGTGCTGCAGAAAGATGAGAAGGGCATCCACCAGAGGAAGATCAAGGTGTGTGTGAGTCACGCACACCACACACACACTTACACAGTCATGCACATACACACACCAGTGTTCTGCATGGTAGTACAAGTTAATCAATGAGTTTGTTTCAAAACACTGTCTCCTGAAGAAATAGACTCAATCTCCCATCAGGCATTACCCTAAAGTATTTTTCTATCTGTGTTCTTTTCTACAGAAGTCTCTGATTGACATGTACTCTGAGGTCCTGGACATCCTCTCAGACTTTGACTCCAACTACAACACCCAGGATCACCTACCCAGGGTAAAGATAAACCAAAGGATCATGGTTGTCTGGAAATGCAATCAAATGAAGGAGACACAATTTTTTTATGTTCATGTTTCTTTAGTAGATCCCATAAATATTGGGGCCATACTTGGCAACAGAAGTAACCATTTTAAATTGAAATAGTTTCCTTCGGCTCAAAATGTGTATCAGCCAATTAAATTAAATTGATTTATGACAGAACGCTAAATTGGCGCTGGTCCCATTAGATAAGATGGCACACATTATCCCTATGCTAACCTCACCAGGTGGCAGTGATTATATCCTGGAAGAAATTCTTAATCTGCCCATCAAAGATCTTAGACTTTATATCCACCAACTAATGGAATTTCTTAAAATGGGTCAACCCTAACCACTAGAAGGATATTTTAAAACTAAGAATTCAAGGTTTACTTTTGTTCCTTTGTTCTGTAACAAAATGTTGTCCATATTGCATTTTAATTTGATTAGGATTCCCGTTAGCTGACGACATAACGTCAGCTAATCTAATCTTCGTGGGGTCCAACACAGAACTAAAAAGACATTACAATTTATATTAAGACACCACAAACTAGAGGTCGACCGATTAATCGGCATGGCCGATTACACTGCATCCTAAGAGGAAACTGCGTGGCAGGCTGACCACCTGTTACGCAAGCGCAGCAAGGAGCCAAGGTCAGTTGCTAGCTAACATTAAACTTATCTTATAAAAAACAATCAATCTAAACATAATCGCTAATTAACTACATATCGTTGATGATATTACTAGTTTAACTAGCTATTCCTGCGTTGCAAGTAATCAATGCGGTGCCTGTCAATTTATTATTGAATCACAGCCTACTTCGCCAAACGGGTGATGATTTCACAAGCGCATTCGCGAAAGAAGCACTGTCGTTGCACGAATGTACCTAACCATAAACATCAATGCCTTTCTTAAAATCAATACACAAGTATATTTTTTTTAAACCTGCATATTTATTTAAAATAAATTATTTTTAGCAGGCAATATTAACTAGGGAAATTGTCACTTCTCTTGCATTCTGTGCAAGCAGAGTCAGGGTAAATGCAGCATTTTGGGCCGCCTGGCTCGTTGCGAACTGTGTGAAGACCATTTCTTCCTAACAAAGCCCGTAATTAATTTGCCATAATTTCACATAATTATGACATAACATTGAAGCTTGTGCAATGTAACAGCAATACTTATGGATGCCACCCATTCGATAAAACATGAAACGGTTCTGTTTTTCACTGAAAGAATAAACGTTTTGTTTTCGAAATGATAGTTTCCGGATTTGGCCATATGAATTATCTAAGGCTCGTATTTCTGTGTATTTATATTATAATTACATCTATGATTTGATAGAGCAGTCTGAGTGAGCGGTGGTAGGCAGCAGCAGGCTCGTAATGCTTGAAGCACAGCGCTGTTTATGACTTCGAGCCTATCAACTCCTGAGATTAGGCTGGCAATACTGTAGTGTCTATTAGAACATAGTCAAAGGTATATGAAATACAAATGGTATAGAGAGAAATAGTCCAAAAATAACTACAACCTAAAACGTCTTACCTGGGAATATTGAAGACTCATGTTAAAAGGAACCACCAGCTTTCATATGTTCTCATATGATGCAAAAATGTATCATACACAGATTACTTTGATGTCTTGAATTTGCCTGTCTGGTTTGGTGGTTGTGTTTTGTTGCTACTATACACCAATTGGTTTGAGGAATACTCTAGTTTCTTGAAGAATATAACATTCCTAAAGAACATCTAAAAACTGGATAGTCATTTGATGCATCCTTGACTAGGCTACTAATATTAGACAACATTTTTAAGTTTTCGCATGAACAAAATCCCACGTGTTTGTTTCCGTTTCACACACATCCATGTGCGTTTCTGCAAAACAGATAAATGAGGACCTCTCAACATTGAAGTTTCCTAAAAATTAAAACCAAAGAGCCTTATGGATTTGTCAAATAGAATGTAGGCTACCATTATCACCATCGCTTCTAGGTGGCACACTGCTAAACGGTGAATGAATGTTGGCTATAGCTATGTGCACTCTGTTTAGCTACTGTACACTAATGCCCATCCTCCTCGAGCATGGGCATGTAATATAACGGGCATGTAATATAGCATATGCACTATGCTTATTAGGCAATAGCAGTGTGTTTGTGTGCTTGGCTGAACGAGGTAGCTCCTTACTCAATCCATTCTCCATCTTCAACCTGTTGGATGCAGGCTACGTCCCTTTTCAACACGCAAACCCAATAGAGGTGAATCAACGTTTCAAAGGGGGAAAGGGGGAAAAACTCATGTGAGATTTTGATCCATTGCTACGATCTGCGACAAATGACGTGGACCAGAGAGGAATTTGAGCAGTCAGTCGAATACACGGTCATGGTTTGCTTTGATGTTCAAAACGTGCTCTCTAGGTTTAGGACGCTCCCATGAACACGTGTTGGAACACCAGCTACGTGAACGATTTGATTTGGCTGATGCAGAACTTGTTCCAGAACAATACCACTTCCACGTGGTTAGCATAGGGCTAACGTGAGCCATTTGAGCTGATGGGACCAGCTACAATTTAGCGTTCTGTCACGTGCAAGTAAATCAACGATTTTAATTGGTTGATACGGATTTCGAGCCGGAGAAACTGCTTAAATTGAAATGGTTGCTTATGTTTGCAAATATGGCCCCGACCTTTCCTCTTGTAAAGGCGTTGTTATGAAATGCTATGCCTCTACTGTCTGTCACACATTTCATCCAACCCTCCGCCTCCCTGCCATCTTCCTCCTTCCCTCCCTCTACTGCGCTATACTCTAGGTGGTGGTGGTGGGAGACCAGAGTGCAGGGAAGACCAGTGTGTTGGAGATGATCGCCCAGGCTAGGATCTTCCCCCGGGGCTCTGGAGAAATGATGACCCGCTCTCCTGTCAAGGTAGAAGAACTCATTTACCAGACTGCCTTAACCCCCTCAAAATCCCTAACTTCCAGCGCTGTAGCTACAAAGATGTATAAGATCCAACGCTTACTTGGTGTTTGTTATTTTATCTGGGATTTGGTACATCCATTTTGTAATTGATGTATAGCTGTTGATTTTTGGAGAATATAACTTTAAGTGGCAGAGTGACTGCTTTGTTGTTTTTTTGAATCCCAGATTGCCCCTTTTTAAGGCAACCTGTCCAAACCTTACCTACTGCTGAGGCAATGCTTTGATGGATTTCTTCTTAGGCTCTGTAGGTCTACACGGTTCCATATGGGACGTTCTAGTCCTCAGTTTGATTGGTTGAATGAGGCCTGTGGGGTCTGGATGGATGGGCAGCATTACCAGACTACTGTTGTGGTTTTGGCCTGGGGACTTTGAAAGTGGTCAATTACATTTTGCCGCCTGCTGTTCTCTCCCCCTCCACTAGGTGACGCTAAGCGAGGGTCCGCACCACGTAGCCATGTTCAAGGACAGCAGCCGAGAGTTCGACCTGGGCAAAGAGGAGGACGTAAGTTTTATACAGCATACATATGTGCAGGAGGGGTGACTGGACTGTAAACAAATGGGGAAATCTGCCTCTTTTCAATCTTAATTCATTCACTTGTTTTCTTGTTTATTCACTCATTCATTTATTAATTATTGTCCCTGAAGCTGGCTGCCCTGAGACATGAGATCGAGCTGAGGATGAGGAAGAGTGTCAAGGAGGGACAGACAGTCAGCCCTGAGGTGAGGACAGAACCTCTAAAGCTTTCAGCTTTAAGAATGTGTACTTCAGTTTGTGCCTAAATGTTTGTTTCCATATGGCAGACGATCTCTCTGAGTGTCAAAGGACCAGGCATCCAGAGGATGGTACTAGTTGACTTACCAGGAGTCATCAGTGTGAGTGTACACACACACACACACACACAGCTACACACGCGCAGAAGCACATACAGAAACACACTTGCACACACGCTTGTGTACATTAACAGTGACCATACAGTGTTAGGTGCAGTGATGCTATGTAACTCCTCTCAGACGGTGACAGCGGGCATGGCAGCCGACACCAAGGAGACCATATTCAGCATCAGCAAGAACTACATGCAGAACCCCAACGCCATCATCCTCTGCATCCAGGGTGAGTGAACGCTGGAGTCCGCCCACTTTTCATGATCAAATATGAACAGATCATCCTTGAGCTCCTTTTCTTCTTCCCCTCCGCTCCTCTATTCCCTTCTCTTCGGTCTCATCTCTCCTCTCTGCTGCCTCCCCTATTCCTTTACCTCACCTGCTCTTCCCGAACCCTCCATCTCTCTTTCTCGTCCTCAGATGGGTCAGTGGATGCGGAGCGCAGCATCGTCACAGACCTGGTCAGTCAAATGGACCCGCAGGGGAAGAGGACCATATTTGTCCTGACCAAAGTAGACCTGGCAGAGAAGAACCTGGCCAGCCCTAACCGGGTGAGATTCGCAAACACACACACGTTCAAAATGTTTAAAAGCTGGATGGTACACTCAAACAGTCAAAAGGTACAGACTGGATGAAACCCAATGACACTTGATTGCATTCTCCCTCATCTTGGATTTGATGTATTTCTCTCCCTACAGATTCAACAGATTGTTGAAGGAAAACTGTTCCCTATGAAAGCCTTGGGCTATTTTGCTGTGGTGACGGGAAAAGGTAAGTTGCAATAGAATTAGGGTGGCAAAATTCCAGTAACATGCCACCAGGATTTCAAGGAATTTGGGGAAAGTTACTGGAATTTTGCCACCCTCATTACAGAAATGTACATTAGTTGAATCTGGCCTGAGTTAGTCAGGTCTTTAATCACAGACATGTGCATCTGTTGTCCTTTCTTCCCAAGGCAGTGCCGGTGAAAGCATCGACTCCATCAAAGACTACGAAGAGGACTTCTTCCAGAACTCTAGACTTCTTAGGTGGGTGTCCTGACTCCCTATTATTGCACATTCGGTTTAGAAAATGAATTGCCGGTAAATTCATTAATTTGGTGAACGGCCATGGTTTTCAATGAGAATTCATTTAATTTTTTACGTTCTCCTGAAATTCAACATGTTATCCTGACCTGTGTCCCTCTCTCCTTCAAAGAGATGGTATGCTGAAAGCCCACCAGGTGACCACTAAGAACCTCAGTCTGGCCGTGTCCGACTGCTTCTGGAAGATGGTCAGGGAGTCAGTGGAGCAGCAGGCTGACGCCTTCAAAGGTAACCAGACGGGTTAGGATCCCAAACGACACCTCTATTAGGTTGGACACATAACATTTTTAACAATTTTTTTTCTTCTGATAAAGACCAGTTCACTGCATCCGCCGTGGAGCCCAGTTTCATAATATGACCATATTTCCCAGCTGCTTGCCTTCGTTTTGAAGTAATCACGACAAAACAGGCCTTATTTTAGGGCATTTTTCACCCTGCCAGCTCCTATTAGTTGTATTGAGCACCGTGGCACCAACTCACCTTCCTGAACGTTCGATTCCCAGCTTATTGTTCTATGTCACAATGCCTGCTTCGCTATTGTTGGCAATGAGACTTGCTCACGTTGTTGGTAATTCAAATGTAAACAACAACAAAAATACTCATGGAACTCTGAGGTTGTTCCCTATAGGGGAAATATAGGCATGTCTGTCTATTTTGCCAAATATCTCGCAATGTGTTTATTTAGATCTTTTTCAAGTCGGACGACATTTTATTCATGAGAAATTCCTCTTTGTAATTATGTAAATCTGGGCAGTGAGCTCGGTTGTCATGAAATTCTAGCCCCAAAATACCTTTTGCCCTTGCACTGCTGAGCTCCCCTCATTGTTTTCCTATGGAGAGGCATGCCAATCTATTTCACCAAATGTCTCACAATGTGTATATTTAGATTTTTTTTCAAGTTAGGCACCATTTTAATTAGGAGAATCTCCTCTTTGTAATTATGTAGTTCTGGGCAGTGAGCTCGGTTGACATCGATCACTAGACCAGAAATAGTCTGATGTTGTCATTTTTCCCGTACTTTCTCATTATGCAGACATAAGCACAGTTGACACCATCAAGGTGCGGATGTTCACTTTCTACACAAGTATTTTTTTTTTGTTCCCAGTTTCGTCCGACGAACAGATTGCAATGGTAAAATAAATAAGAATACATTTTTTGTGCCATTTTGTCGAGATTGAATTCTAAGCATCACTCCAGTCAAAACAGGCTCTGCGAACGTTCGATTCCATTCATTTGTTATGGGCTCTCGCTAGTGTTCCAGCTTAGCCAACGTTCTTTTGCCGTTTTTCTGCCTTGGGGAAATGTTGACTCGTTCTATTGTCCAGCCTGAGGCGCCAAAGGCTTCAATGGCCTCCTTCTTTTCCTTCCTGTTCCTCCTAGCCGGCATGTGTCACTCTCATTCCACAGAGGGCCAAATGTCTGCGGGTTTTCAATCCTCCCTTGTACTTGATTTATTGAATTACGGCCAGGCAGGCACCACATCCTAATAGGGTATTTTTCCCCCCTTAATCATATCACGGTCAGCTTTTACCAGTTGAATGTACACAGAAATATAATACTTTCTTGTAATATCATTTAAAAAAATGTTTTTGTTGACATATGCAAATGAGACAACATCTCATTATGTATTTGCATATTGTGCAAATCCATTTTTCCGAACACTGGAAGAAGTCAGCCTAAATTTTTCAGGATTTTTCTTTTTAGGACACTCCAGGACTAGGCTTGTCGATCTGTAAAATACTAAATATGTAAAATGCTTTTTTGGTGCATTTTTCCAAAGAACAGTATCTAGATTAAAACGTGATTAAAGGGTAATCTTGTTTATCATGATTTGTGAATGACTACCTCCTCTCTGTACCCCACACATACAATTATCTGTAAGGTCCCTCAGTTGAGCAGTGAATTTCAAACACAGATTCAACCACAAAGACCAGGGAGTTTAGCCTATGCCTCGCAAATAAGGGCACCTGTTGGTAGATGGGGTAAAAAATAAACAGAAGTGAATATCCCTTTGAGCATGGTGAAGTTTTTAATTACACTTTGGATGGTGTATTAATACACCCAGTCACTACAAAGATACAGGCATCCTTCCTGACTCAGTTGCCGGAGAGGAAGGAAACCACTCAGGGATTTCACCATGAGGCCAATGGTGACTTTAAAACAGTTCGAGTTTAATGGCTGTGATAGGACAAAACTTAGGATGGATAAAGAACATTATAGTTACTCCACAATACTAACAATTACAGAGTGAAAAGGAAGCCTGTACAGAATACAAAAATATTCTAAAACATGCATCCTGTTTGCAATAAAGCACTAAAGAAAAGCTGCAAATAAATTAACTGTACTGAATACAAAGTTGTATGTTTGTGGCAAATCCATCACATCACTGAGTATCACTCTCCATATTTTCAACCATGGTGATGGCTGCATCATGTTATGGGTATGCTTGTCATCGACAAGGACTAGGGAGTTTTTTTGGGGGGTAAAAATAAACGGAATAGAGCTAAGCACAGGGCAAAATCCTAGAGGAAAACCTGGTATTCAACAGACACTGGGAGACATTCACCTGTCAGCAGAACAATAACCTAAAACACAAGGCTAATTATACACTGGAGTTGTCTTACCAGGACGACATTGAATGTTCCTGAGTGGCCTAGTTACAATTTTGACTTCAATCAGCTTGAAAATCTATGGCAAGATTTGAAAATGGATTTCTAGCAATGATCAACAACTAACTTGACAGAGGTAAAAAAAATAATTAAAGAATAATGTGCAAAATTATACGATCCAGGTGTGCAAACCTCTTAGACTTACTCAGACTCAAAGATTGCTGCCAAAGGTGATTCTAACGTGTATTGACTCAGGGGTGTGAATACTTATGTAAATGACATATTTCTGTATTTCATATTCAATACATTTTTAAAATGTGTATATTGGTGAGGTGGAAAACATATATTGAATCAATTTTGAGTTCAGGCTGTAAAACGACAACAATGTGGTATGAATACTTTCTGAAGGCACTATTCAATTATTTCATCCAAACTGCTTTGTGCAAGAAAGTCCCGCCTCACCCATCTACTCATTGTCCAAATTGGTTAAAATGTATTAATGTTGATGACGGTAGTAATGATAATCGAAATAAAATATACATTTTTATTACATTAACTTTTTGAAAATACTAATATTAATGGACCAAAATACAAAAATCTCAAAATTGACAGGTAGATGCAAAAATATGATTTCTGCCTGTGGTGCCTGGACCTTTTAAGTCACTTATTAGTTAGGAACTCCCCTCAGCTGGTTGTGTAGGTCTTAATTGGACAAGCACTCTGCCATCCATGGAATGAGTTTGACACTCCTGTCCTCGTCTCTTACAGCCATGGCTGACCACCATCACCCACCTTTTGTTAGTGAGCGATGCACACTTTTCCTCTCTACTTGCTCCCCCCTCCTGCTCCCGAATACCCTGCCACACTTCTCCCCTCGACCGGCGCTGCTTCCCAGCCGCAATTATCCCAGACAGCCGGTGGTCCTCACTAACAGTAGCAGCAGGGACTAGATTTATTGCCCTCTGGCTGTGGTGTGGCTCTCCTTCCCATTGTGTGGCGTATTGATCTGCTGCACGTCAAAAACCATCCTCACAGGCCCAGTGTCTGGCGCCATTCTGGCCCAATAACCCACCCACGGGCAATTAGTGACATCTTCATTGTGTAGGGAGAGGAGAGGGACAATGGGGAGTGTGTGTTTGTGTGTGTCAGAGTTTCCGTTCAAAATATTTGGCTCCGGACAACGTGACCGGGAAGATTTTAATTTACCGGACATTTAATAATTTACTGGACGTCCATATGCTTACTGAAGGTATGCATACTGAAGGTATACAGAACAAAAATGTAAAGTGTTTTTCCCATTTTTCATTGGCTGAAATAAAAGATCCCAGAAATTGTCCATATACAAAAAAAGATAAGCTTATTTTTCTAAAATACACAAATTTGCGCAAATTTGCTTACATTCCTGTTTGTTAGCATTTCTCCTTTGCCAAGATAATCCATCCACCTGACAGGTGTGGCATATCAATGATCTGGTTATCATGTTCAGTACATAGGTGCACCTTGCCCTGGGGACAATAAAAGGCCTCTCTAAAATGTGCAGTTTTGTCACACAACACAATGCCACAGATGTCTCAACTGTTGAGGGAGCGTGCAATTGACATGCTGACTGCAGGAGTTGCCCACCAGATCTGTTGCCAGAGAATTTAATGTTTGTTTCTCTACAATATACCGCCTCCAATATCGTTTTAGAGAATTTGTCAGTATGTCTAACCGTCCTTATAACTACAGACCACGTGTAACTACGTCTGCCCAGGACCTCCACATCTGGCTTCTTCACCTGTGGGATCGTTTGAGGTGGTGCTGAAGCTTATTTCTGTCTGTAATAAAGCCCTTTTTTGGGGGAGAAAAACTAATTCTGATTGGCTGAGCCTGGCTCCCCACTCGGTGGGCCGGGCTCCACCCATGGTTGCGCCCTTGCCCAGTCATGTGATCTCCATAGGTTAGGGGCTAATTAATAAATTAAAATTGACTTGACTTCCTTTATATGAACTGTAACTCAGTAAAATATTTGAAATCGTTTCATGTTGCGTTTATTTTTGTTCAGTATAAATACGGAGCACACAAATTAAAAATGTATTCAGCAGAAATATCTAAACAGAATGAAACAAAACACTTTTTGCATATTTAAAGAACTGGTTTAGATGAATAAATATGCCTACAATAATAATGCTATGCAATAATAATCATGATAAAACATGTTTATAAATAAATGTAAGTTCCAAAATTGCATCCTAACTGAATGGCACACAGTAGCCTGCATCAAACTTTTGTTATAGTGCTATTAAAAATACCATCTTCGCAGTCAACAGTAGCCTAGGCCAAAATTCTGGTTTTCTGTTGTACCTGATAATTAATTACACCCACCTGGTGCCCCAGATCTAAATCCATCCTTTGATGAAGGGGATATTTGTCCTGTGTCCTTTTGTCTTCTATAGCTCAGTTGATAGAGAATGGCGCTTGCAACACCAGGATAGTGGATTCTGGAGTAAGGACACACACCTGATTACACACAGAAGTAGGCCTAGGCTACCTGGCCTGCACGCAAATGTAGGCTTATACATGTGCCCATTCGGGGATTTGATACCGTTTCTGATGGTCTTAACTCACCATCACTCTATAGCTTCTCAAATGTTTTCTTCGCCTCAAACAGCAAGTAAACAATCTTCCCAGCTCTCTCCCTTTCGATAACCACTCAGCATGAAAGGGGTATAAAATGTCATGCTCTGATCCGGTGGAAACATAAGATGATCTACCTGATTTACGTCTTATCCCTTGACTCAGGAAACGCTGAGGGCCCAGAATATTTTCAACAATGTTGCAAGTTGGCTAGCACTAGCTTAGACCTGACCAAGTTAATAGTTGATACAATGTTTCAAGTAACTTGCAGAAGGGCCATGCATGGCCTACGTGATTTATAGGTTGTGTATCAGGATGTTTTCTACCTGCGGGCTGCAATGTTTGTTTTTTTGGCTTTATGTAGGCTCTTTTTACGCAATGGCAATAGAAGTTACTTTTTTAGATTGTATCATTTTCATTTAGATATCATTTTGTTCTCAATTAAATTAAACTGTTCCACCAAAGTGTGCATATGAAAATCAGCACGCAGATCAGTAGAAATGGTACAATAGCTTGGCACTTCAAATGGAAAAGGTTGTCGACCGCCGGTGTTGTCTTGCTGGGAACTTCAGGAGCATAACAGTAGAATCTGTGAAGGCCAGCAGCAGCGAGAGCAGGGTCTATATATATATATATAATTTTTTTTCTATTTTTTTTTTTTATAATTATATTGATCTCTGACTCCCTCTAGTAATTTGTCTGTCTTTGTTTTTGATCGCAGTGCTTAAAGCATCAGAGAAGCTTAGTAATCTACGTGTCGTTGATTTACCTCAAATATTTAGACCAATCGAGTCGACCAATATTTTTTTTTTTGTCGGGGATAGCCCTAGCATGGTGTATATATTATTTGAGTTAGCCTATACTATGACGACGAACTGTCTGTCCTCTCGTCCATCAGCGTCCCGCTTCAACCTGGAGACAGAGTGGAAGAACAACTACCCCCGTCTGCGAGAGCTGGACAGGGTAAGGACCATCGATATATACATATATCCACACATATAAAAAAAAAAATTCGATATATATATATATATATATACACACGGAAAGTGTTCAGACCCCCTGACTTTTGGTACGTTATAGCCTTATTCTAAAATGGATTCAATTGTATTTTTCCCTCACCAATCTACACACAGTACCCCAAAATGACAAAGCAAAAACAGGTTTCTAGAATTTTTTTCAAATGTATTTAAGAATACAAAACTGAAATATCACATTTACATAAGTATTCAGGCCCTTTACTCAGTAGGCCCTTTACTAAGCACCTTCGGCAGCCATTACAGCCTCGAGTCTTCTTGGGTGTGACGCTACAAGTTTGGCACAACTGTATTTGGGGAGGTTCTCCCATTCTCTGCATATCTTCGGGTTCAAGTCCCGGCTCTGGCTGGCTGGGTCACTCAAAGACATTCAGAGACTTGCCCCGAAGCCACTCCTGCGTTGTTTTGGGTGTGTGCTAGGGTTGTTGTCCTGTTGGAAGGTGAAACTTCAACCTAGTCTGAGGTCCTGAGTGCTCTGAAGGTTTTCATCAAGGATCTCTCTGTACTATGCTCCGTTCATCTTTCCCTCGATCCTGACTGGTCTCCCAGTCCCTGCCACTGAAAAACATCACGACAGTGTGATGCTGCCACCACCATGCTTCAACGTAAGGGTAGTGCAAGGTTTCCTCTAGACGTGACGCTTGGTATTCAGGCCAAAGAGTTCAATCTTTGTTTCATCAGACCTGGTCTGATGTTTCTCGTCTTTTGGTGCCTTTTGGCATACTCCAAGTGGGCTGTCATGGAAGCAATTCCTCAATAAAAGGCACGTCTAGCCACTCTACCATAAAGGCCTGACTGATGGAGTGCTGCAGAGATGGTTGTCCTTCTGGAAGTTTCTACCATCTCCACAGAGGAACTTTGGAGCTCTTTCAGAGTGACCATTGGATTCTTGGTCACCTCCCTGACCAAGGCACTTCTCCCACGATTGCTCAGTTTGGCCAGCTCTAAGAAGAGTCTTGGTCGTTCCAAACTTCTTCCATTTAAGAATAATGGAGGCCACTGTGTTCTTGGACTTTCAATGCTGCAGACATTTTTTGGTACCTTTCCCCAGATCTGTGCCTAGTCACAATTCCTTCAACCTCATGGCATCTCCTGTATACCAACCTTACCTTGTCACAACACAACTGATTGGCTCAAATGCATTAATTTGTGGAATTTCTTTCCTTCTTAACTTTTGACAAGGCACACCTGTTAATTGAAATACATTCCAGGTGACTACCTCATTAAGCTGGTTGAGAGAATGCCAAGAGTGTGCGAAGCTGTCAAGGCAAAGTGTGGCTACTTTGAAGACCCTGAAATATGAAATATATTTAGGTTTACTACATGATTCCATATGTGTTATTTCATAGTTTTGATGTATTCACTATTATTCTACAATGTAGAAAATAGTTAACATTTTAAAGTCCCTTGAATGAGTAGATTTTTTAAAAATTCTATTTTTTATAAATTTGCTAAAAAAATTAACATGTTTATGCTTTATTGTGTGTAGATTGATGAGAAATGTGTTTAATCCAGTCAATTTTAGAATAAGGCTGTAACGTAACAAAAAGTCAAGGGGTCTCAATACTTTCTGAATACACTGTACAAATATATATATATATATATATATGTTTTGTGTACTATTATATTTCTTTAGGCCTATATATTGTTTTACTTAATTATAGGTAACTCTAGTCTAGTTAGGACTCTGTCTGCTTCTGTCCAATGTCCTTTACCAGTCCAGTTTTCATGTCTAGGTTTTTCCTGACATTTTGAGAGAATGGTCAACTGTGCCAGATTCCACCAGCTAATCATGAGTTTTCTGTTCATCTTATCCTCCAGAATGAACTCTTCGAAAAAGCCAAGAACGAAATCTTGGATGAAGTTATTAGCTTGAGTCAAGTCACACCGAAACACTGGTGAGTGTTTGCCCTATGATGTTTTATTACCTACAGCTTTATGCACATTATTATTTTGTTTTTTAAGTTATTAAAATAATATGGCCAACAACTTAGTGTTCTATGCTTCATAAAAATGAATTCAGGAATTCCGCGGCCCTTAGATGACTTTCTGTAGAAGCTAGTGTGTGTGCGTGCGCGCCTGTCTCTGTATATGTGTGTTGGCCCCCCCCCACCCCCCACCCAGAGGTTAGCAGTAGGCTAAATGAGATGGATGTCCAGTGGTTGGTGAGAGGCTAAGAGCCCCTCCGAGCCCCATCTGTAGCACTGGATCAATGGCCTGATGAATGGGCTACGGTGCGACTGGGGTTGGTGGGGGAGCCAAGATGGCCCTGTTAGCCAGCAATGCAATCGAAGAGTCTGAGAAGTGTGTTGTATTGATACGAGTGGAGCTGGGAGCAAAAACAAAGGGTTGTGTATGAAATATGAGTTTGTGTGTGTGTGTTTTGTGATAAATGAGTCTTCACCAGCAGTCCAGGGGGATTGAGTAGGGGTTTGTCCCATTGTCATACAGCCCTGGTCCGATAAAGAGCCAAGCTTTAGTTAACAAGCTGCTGGGCTTTCATGGGGATTTGTTTCAAAGGGCATTCTGTTACCTATCTAGTACACTACTTTTGACCAAAAGTAGAGCATTGTATAAAAAATAGGGTGTCATTTTGGGATGCACCCGCATAGTGTTGTCTCCAAAGCGGTGTCCAACCACAAAGCGCTCACTAGGTTGTATTTCGCCCCATCTGCCCTTTGCCCCTGCAGGGAGGCCATCCTACAGAAGAAGCTGTGGGAGCGCGTGTCCAC
Organism: Oncorhynchus kisutch; assembly: GCF_002021735.2. NCBI lineage: Eukaryota > Metazoa > Chordata > Actinopteri > Salmoniformes > Salmonidae > Oncorhynchus > Oncorhynchus kisutch. The sequence goes on along the minus strand of NC_034186.2, from coordinate 45,602,630 downwards.
ACACGTCATCGAGAACATCTACCTGCCGGCAGCCCAGACCATGAACTCTGGCACCTTCAACACCACCGTGGACATCAAGCTCAAACAGTGGACGGACAAGCAGCTGCCTCACAAGGCATTAGAGGTAGAGTTAGACTGCTGCTCCCTCCATCTCTTTAAATCTCTTCATTGCTGTGGAGCTATAGTGCATTTGGAAAGTATTCAGACATCTTCCCCTTTTCCACACTTTGTTACGTTACAGCCTTATTCTAAAATGGATTAAATAAACATATTCCCTCATCAATCTACGCACAATACCCCATAATGACAAAGCAAAACTGTTTTTTAGAATGTTTTACAAATGTATTAAAAATAAGAAACAACTTATTTACATTAAGTATTCAGACTTTTTGCTATGAGACATGAAGTTGAGCTCAGGTGCATCCTGTTTCCATTGGTCATCCTTGAGATGTTTCTACAACTTGGAGTCCACCTGTGGTAAATTCAATTGATTGGACATGATTTGGAAAGGCACACACCTGTCTATATAAAGTCCCGCAGTTGACAGTGCATGTCAGAGCAAAACCAAGCCATGAGGTCAAAGGAATTGTCTGTAGAGCTCTGAGACAGGATTGTGTTGAGACAGATCTGGGGAAGGGTAGCAAAGCATTTCTGCAGCACTGAATATCCCCAAGAACACAGTGGCCTCCACCATTCTCAAATGGAAGAAGTTTGGAACCACTCTTCCTAGAGCTGGCCGCTCGGCCAACTGAGCAACCGGGGAGAAGGGCCTTGGTCAGAGAGGTGACCAAGGACCTGATGGTCACTCTGACCTGAGTTCCTCTGTGGAGATGGGAGAAACTTCCAGAAGGACAATCATCTCTGCGGCACTCCACCTTTCAGCCCTTTATGGTGGCCAGACGGAATCCACTCCTCAGTGAAATGCACATGACAGCCCGCTTGGAGTTAGCCAAAAGTCACCTAAAGGACTCTCGGGCCATGAGAAACAAGATTCTCTGTTCTAATAAAACTCTTTGACTTGATTGCTAAGCATCACGTCTGGAGGAAACCTGGCACCATCCCTACTGTGAAGCGTGGTGGTGGTGGCAGCATCATGGTGTGGGGATGTTTTTCAGCCTCCTGGAACTGGGAGACTAGTCAGGATCAGTACAGAGTACAGAGATCTTGTACAGTCATACGAGGTTTGTAATCGCTGCCAAAGGTGCTTCAACAAAGTACTGAGTAAAGTTTTTAAAACATTTTTTATATACATTTGCGGTCATTTTTAAAAACCTGTTTTTGCTTAGTCATTATAGGGTATTGTGTGTAGATTGATGAGGGGGGGAAAAACTTGTAATCCATTTTGGAATAAGGCTGTAACAAAATGTGGATAAAGTCAAGGAGTCAAAATACTTTCCAAATGACCTGTAAATGTCATAAGGAATTGTTTGTGTCTCATCAGGACTCTCTGTTGTGATTATTTCAGATGATGGAAACAAATGTATTATTATTATTGGCGATGGATGGTTTTACTGTGGTCGTCAATGTCCTTTTTGGTTCCAAATTTGCGTCTTCCTCGCAATCACTATGTCTGTGACCGTTCTGATTGGTATGACAGTAATGGTATGCAAATACTGTGGCATTGTCTCTGTAGCCGGCCATGGTGCTGTGTTGACACAAGGCCCGATCCTCTCCTCTGTCCCCCCCCCCACCCAGGTCGCCTGGGAGACGCTGCAGGAGGAGTTCGCCCGCTTTATGGCCGAGTATAAAGGGAAGGACCAGGATGACATCTTTGACAAGCTCAAGGAGGCGGTGAAGGACGAGAGCATCAAGAGGCACAAGTGGAACGAGAGGGCCATGGACAGCCTGGTACTTAAACATGGACACACACACACACACACAGTAAAAAGACTGACATCGCAATACTCTTTACTCTTTCGCATATTCAACCACATACAGCAGACAAACATTATTAGGTTTCCTTTCTCCCCTTGTGCGTAATGTCCTTTCTCCTGTCTGTGTGGGTTGTCAGAGGGTGATCCAGCACAATGCTCTGGAGGACCGCTCCATCACAGACAAGCCCCAGTGGGACGCGGCCATCCAGTTCATGGAGGAGACCCTGCAGGCACGCCTCAAAGACAGTAGGTCACACACCCACCTTCACCGTGGCTTACTGCCTTTACAATCAACCTCTTCCTTGATCTTTCCCTGCCTGTGTTGCTGCTGTGTGTATGTCTCCCTCTCTCTGCACCTGTCTCTCACTGTTAGGGTTGTCACGATACCAGAATCGTTGTACCACGTTACCAGATTTTCCGTGGCGAAAAAAGGAAACAGGATTTAGACTAAACTCTTATGGTCCTATTAAAAAGCTACTTCATGTAAAATTGTGGGTGCTATAGCTCGCCAATTTTAAACAAATGTGACTAGGTGTCAACATAATGCTGTTTGTTTGTAACACCGGGACTGTTTTCCTCAAGATATGAAATCCGCTTTGTGTTTTGTTTTCTTACCACGATACTTCCGAGGGTCGAGCTCCTGGTATCGTGACAACCCTAATCTCCCTCCCTCCCTCTTTGCACCTGTCTGCTTCTACACTACCTCTAATACTACGATCTCACAACCTCTGTGTGTCTCTCCTAGCGGACTCTGTGATAAATGACATGGTGGGTCCTGACTGGAAGCAGCGCTGGATGAGCTGGAAGAACCGCTCACCCGAGCAGCACACCCGCAATGAGACCCGAAACGAGCTGGAGCGCCTGCTGAAGCTCCACGAGGACCACACGGCCTACCTGGCCAACGACGAGGTCACCACCGTCCGCAAGAACCTGGAGGGCCGAGGGGTGGAGGTGGACCCTGCCCTGGTGAGGGAGACCAACTCTGGTCACATTTTCTGGTCACAAGTCTTAGAAACTCCAGTGGACGAATGCATGTAATAACTTTGCAATAAGTACGTATGCTTTTATTGAGGAACTGGGCAGGTGGAAGTCGTATTGTGTTTTCAGATCACTGCTGATAGAGGAGATGAGTACTCAAAGACACAAGTATATCAATTCCCAATCTGTCCTTCATACTATCATGGCCACCTAATCATCCCCCGTTTACAATTGGCTCATTCGTCCTCCCCTGTAACTATTCCCCAGGTCGTTGCTGTAAATGAGAATGTGTTCTGAGTCAACTTACCTGGTAAAATAAGGGTTAATTTAAAATCAAATAGAATGTAGGTGCGCGCACACACACAACCTATCCCACATCCCAAGACACCATGAAGCAGAGCCTGTCCCTCTCGCGTTCTGGCCCTCTACTACTTCCTGTGTTCCAGATCAAGGACACGTGGCACCAACTGTACAGGCGTCACTTCCTGCAGAAGGCCCTGCAGCACTGTAACCTGTGTAGACGAGGCTTCTACTACTACCAGAGACACTTTGTCGACTCGGAGGTAAGTGACCTCTGCTCCAAGGCAAGCTGCCAGAGGTAGCTGTTCTCAACTAAGATTCATATTGAGGTGAATTCAACAAGGCTTCCGTTTCGGCGAACATGTTACCATAGTAACAATTTCAGTTGAAGGATTTTATTTGAATGAACGTTCCAAAATGTTACGGTGAAGGCACATAGCTCATTTTTGTAAGGATTATTCATTCTTACTCGATATAATAGCCTAAATCAGAAGGTCGTTAATTTCCAATGGAATCTGCCGTTTGCCTTGCAGCGTTGCAGAGGCTGTTCTGTGTGGTGCATATGTTGGATATATCCAACTGTATGTGTAGACTTGACAGAAGTGGAAGCAAAAGGTGAATGTTGAACTGCTGTTGCACACGTGTTCAGTAAAAAATTGCATTACATAATGAGAACAGTTTGACTGCAGAATTTATTACGCAGCATTGATGCATTGACGCTGCAGTTAGCACAAAATAAATGGAACGTGTCATTGTATGTTAGAAAAAGTTTGAGAACTATTTCCCTTGTTGAACGCACCTTTTGGACTGTAGTACATTGTCCATCGATCGACACTACCCTTTCCCCTGCCTGCAGTAAAAACCATGCGTGTCACTTCTACCCTATCTCATTTTCACAGTCTGTTTCTTTTCTTCCATAGCTGGAGTGCAATGACGTAGTGCTGTTCTGGAGGATCCAGAGGATGCTGCTTATCACAGCCAACACACTCCGACAGCAGCTAACCAACACAGAGGGTAGGCTGGGACTGGGGTATAGGGCTGGAAATTGGGATTTCAGCCGTTACAAAATGTGGAAATCAAACTGGAAACCAGTGGAACAGACTTCCTGTGTTCGTCGTTGCAGAGATGCCATGCCAGCATAGGCTTCATGGCTAGCTTGATTATCATGAGTTAGCTAACGTTGGATTAGGCAGAACTGGGTGGGGTCATCCAAGACTGAGCTACAATGAACTGGGGCTTAGCAGGGCAGAACCAACCGCCCATGGTCAATATTATTGTCATGTACCAACACACAAGCCCTCACTAGAGCATACAGGCAGGCAGCTGCATACAGGCCCCACCGGCCTGAAACTGAAGGCTTTATAACTCTGAACTGGTTCAAATGAGAGGGACGGTGAACAGTCTGTTGAGTCATAGAGTTTGAACGGAGAATGTCTGCCCTCAGTCTGACCCTGTCTGAGTGAGCTACGGTGTACTGGGGAGCTAGGTAGCAGACACAGAAGAATTATAGCCCATGTCCCAAATGGCACCCTATTCCCTACATAGTGCCCTACTTTTGACCTAGTGCACAGTTGTTTACCAGTGCCCATAGTGAATACGGTGCCATTTGGGATGCAGCTACTGCCATTAGCTGAGCTATATGGTGGAACCAGATGTGCTGTAAGCTAGGGCTGGGCGATATGGCCTAAAAGTCATGTCTAAAACTTTTATGGACTTCACAGTATATCACATTTTTTTTAAATTCTCGAAATAAGTTGATTGTACAATTTAAAGGTCAAATCCACTGCACTTCAAACAGACCGCAATAATCTATTGAATTCAGAGCTCATGAAATTATACTTTAGGATAAATATACGGTGCATTCGGAAAGTATTCAGACCCCTTGACTCTTTCCACATTTTGTTAGGTTATAGCCTTATTCTAAAATTGATTAAATTGTTCCCCCCCCCCTTCAATCTATACACAATACCCCATAATGACAAAGCAAAAACAGGTTTGTATTTTTGGGGCAAATGATTACAAATAAACTATCACATTTATGTAAGTATTCAGACCCTTTACTCAGTACTTTTTTGAGGCACCTTTGGCAGCGATTACGGTCTTGGGTATGACGCTACAAGGTTTCCTCCAGACGTGGCGCTTGGCATTCAGGCCAAAGAGTTCAATCTTGGTTTCATCAGACCATATAATCTTGTTTCTCATGGTCTGAGAGTCCTTTAGGTGTCTTTTGGCTAACACCAAGTGGGAGTTGGCCTGACCATGGTCCTTCTCCTCCGATTGCTCAGTTTGGCCGAGTGGTCAGCTCTAGGAAGAGTCTTGGTGGTTCCAAACTTCTTCCATTTAAGAATGATGGAGGCCACTGTGTTCTTGGGGACCTTGAATGCGGCAGAAATGTTTTGGTACCCTTCCTCAGATCTGTGCCTCGACACAATCCTGTCTCGGCGCTCATCTGAGAATTCATCTCGGCCTCATGGCTTGGTTTTTGCTTTGACATGCACTGTTAACTGTGGGACTTTATATAGACAGGTGTGTGCCTTTCCAAATCATGTCCAATCAATTGATTGTACCACAGGTGTACTCCAGTCAAGTTGTAGAAACATCTCAAGGATGATCAGTGGAAACCGGATGCACCTGAGCTCAATTTCGAGTCATAGCAAAGGGTCTGAAAACGTATGTAGATAATGTTTTTCTTTTTTATACATTTGCAAAAATGTCTAAACCAGTTTTTGCCATGTCATTCTGGTATATTGTGTGTAGATTGAGTCAAAGGGGTCTGAATACTTTCTGTGTGTACTGTATGCTTTACCAACCACAAGACCCACTAATGATGGAATAATATAATGGCTTTCAAGTCTATGAAAATGCCCTTTCTGGTACAGATTTAACCAGAACCATGCATAATACATTCACTAATAATGAATAACTTCTTGTTGCAAGTTAACACCGGTCTGAACATTCTCTCAAGCACAAGCCCACATGCTAGTGAGTAGCCAGCTAATCTTTTTTTATATTTGAAGTTAAGTCAACTTGAATCTATTTTTCTAGCTAACAAGGCAGAACAGTTGAATTGTTATGAACACACACTGTCCATCTCCGACTGTTTGAACAGCTTGCTAGCCCGTCTACTTTGTTCAGATGTTGAAATCAAGTGGCATACTTTATTTCTCAGAATGTTAAATGACTTGCCAATTTCTGATATAATTGTTCTTTATCATTAGTCTGTTTTTATAAATGTGCAATAGACAGCTGGTGTAACAGTCTTAGGCTAAAATGCTGCTAGCACTAAGTGATACCGCAATGCCCTGCGCGACAAACGGAGGCTTTTCCAGAATCAATGTTCATTGATACTCCCGTTTTTAGTAGTGTCTGGCTCAGCACGTAAGCGAGAGGTTTCACTCTGTCCAAAATAACCCCAGGGTGTTTGTATGGACTTATTCTGGACCTCAGCTTGTCGCTTGCCTTCCCGCCGTTGGAACAACGACTCCCATTGTTACGGCGGAGACATGAGCATCTCGTCATTACATAGATATCTGGTGTAAATGGGAAGGTGCACCCAGCGCAGACGGGAACGAAGGAGACAAGACCAAAAAGACATTAGAACAAGTGGACATCAACTCTCATAAAAACAATATATAGATTTGAATGATTTGATATATCACCCAGCCTTATTGTAAGCTCAACTGTCTTGTCCAAAGAGCACTTGCTCCATATTTCTAGGCTCACATTGACTCCAAAGCTTCCCACAGTTGTCAAGTTGGCTGCATGTACTTTGGGTGGTGAATGATTCTTGATACACACGGTCAACTGTGTGAAAGTGTGAAAAACCCAGCAGCGTTGCCGTTCTTAACGCAAACCGGTGCTCCTGGCACCTACTACCATACCCCGTTCAAAGGCACTTAAGTATTTATTTATTTTTGTCTTGCCCATTCACCCTCTGAATGGCACACACACACAATCCATCTCAATTGTATCAAGGCTTAAAAATCCTTATTTTAACCTGTCTTCTCCCCTTCATCTACACTGATTGAAGTGGATATAACAAGTGACATCAATAAGGGATCATAGCTTTCACCTTCATTCACCTGGTCAGTCTCTGTCATGGAGAGAGCAGGTGTTCTTAATGTTTTGTAGGCTCTGTGTAGGTCTATGTTTGCTGTGTCTTTGATGTCTGACATTTTGTGGTGTGTGTGTGTTCACATATTCAGTGCGGCGCCTGGAGAAGAACGTGAAAGAGGTGCTGGAGGACTTTGGTGAGGACAACGAGAGGAAGGTTCACCTCATCACCGGACGCAGAGTACAGCTGGCAGAGGACCTCAGTGAGTCACTTCACACACACACACACACACCAGCTACATACACACACTTCGGTTTAACCAGAATGGTACAGTCACATTTATGGTCCCTCCTGTTTATGCCTTACTAACGAATAGATCACTTATTTTATGGTACCTAGTGGAAGAACAAATGTGGTTATATTGGCTGTGGATTTGGATTTGGCTGTGCGTTTCTCTTTCGCCGATTTGACGGCCGTGTGGTTTTGCAACGTACCAGACGCCACTAGATGGCAGTGGTGGTAAAGGAAAGGTGAAGTCTTCTCATTCACCATATGTCAGCGCATTGGAAGAGCTTGACCAGCCCCTGTATGTTACTGCTACGGATTGACCGCTAACAGTGGGATGTCTGCTTCGTGGCACAACGCTCTGACCAGCTTAATTTACTGTATACCCACACGCATGTGCATTCTGGACACACACATTTTTACATGACCTTACACTTTAGGAACTTTGCAGACACACACGCTCTCTATTTCAAGATACGTGAATGCGCGTATGGACACACACACACACACACACACACACACACACACACACACACACATACTCTCTCGCTCTCTCTTTCATCTCTCCTTGGGACTTGAGACTTTAATTGCTGCTCTCGGAAGAGGAGGTGGTAAGCAAAAGAGCGGGAAAGAGAGTGTCTGGCAGCAGCATTTAGGTAACAGTGTGCTGCCCGCCGCCTGTCATGTCGACTAGCCCAGCCCTGCTCTCTGGTAAGAAGCTCTGCTGATTAAACACAGCAATATGTGGAGCGGCCGAGTGGAGTGTCGACAAGCCCAGACTTGCTCTCTCACACACACACACACACACACACTGATAACAGAGGAAGCAAAGTGACAGCGCCTGCCACTAAGAGCGTGTGCTTCTATAACTTTCAACATGGTCATAGTATCATTTTTCTCTGGTAGTGCACTATATGACCCATCTGAATATGCAGTACCAGTCAAAGTTTGGACACGTCTACTCATTCTAGGGTTTTTCTTTATTTTTACTATTTTCTACATTGTAGAATTATTTTATTTTATATTACATATATATATATAGTATGGTATGGGATGAGAACGCCAAGAGTGTGCAAAGCTGTCATCAAGGCAAACGGTGGCTACTTTGAAGAACCTCAAATATAAATATATATATTTATATATTTATATTTGAGGTTCTTCAAAGTAGCCACCGTTTGCCTTGATGACAGCTTTGCACACTCTTGGCGTTCTCATCCCATACCATACCATCTCAATTGGGTTGAGGTCGGGGGATTGTGGAGGCCAGGTCATCTGATACAGCACTCCATCACTCTTCTTCTTGGTCAAATAGCCCTTACACAGCCTGGAGGTGTGTTTTGGGTCATTGTACTGTTGAAAAATAAATGATAGTCCCACTAAGCGCAAACCAAATGGATGGTGTATCGCTGCAGATTCTGGTAAAGTGTGCCTTGAATTCCACAAATGAACTTTTAACAAGGCACACCTGTTAATTGAAATGCGTTCCAGGTGACTATCTCTTGAGGCTGGTTGCGACCATGCCAAGAATGTGCAACGCTATCAAGGCAAAGGGTGGCTACTTTGTAAAATCTCAAATATAAAATATATTTTTTCATTTGTTTAACACTTTTATTTGGTTACTATATGATTCCATATGTTTCATAGTTTTGATTTCTACACTTATTTTACAATGTAGAAAATAGTAAAGAAATTCAGAAAATCCCTTGAATGAGTAGGGTGTCCACATTTTTGACTAATACTGTGTACATACAGTGCCTTTGGAAAGTATTCAGACCCCTAGACTTTTTCACATTTTGTTACGTTACACAGCTTTATTCTAAAATTGATTTAAAAATATATATCACCAATCTACACGCAATACCCCATAATGACAAAGCAAAAACAAGTTTTTAGAAATTTTTGATCATTACTAAAAAAAATGAAATCACATTTACATAACTATTCAGACCCTTTACTCAGAACTTTGTTGAAGCACCTTTGGAAGCGATTACAGCCTCGAGTCTTCTTGGGTATGACGCTACAAACTTGGAACACCTGTATTTGGGGAGTTTCTCCCATTGTTCTCTGCAGATCCTCTCAAGCTCTGTCAGGTTGGATGGGGAGCATTGCTGCACAACAATTTTCAGGTCTCCAGAGATGTTCGATCGGTTTCAAGTCCGGGCTCTGGTTGGGCAACTCAAGGACATTGAGGCTTGTCCGGAAGCCACTCCTGCGTTGTCTTGGCTGTGTGCTTAGGGTCGTTGTCCTGTTGGAAGGTGAACCTTCGCTCCAGTCTGAGGTCCTGAGCACTCTGGAGCAGCTTTTCATCAACGATTCTCTGTACTTTGCTTCGTTCCTCTTTCCCTCGATCCTGATTAGTCTCCCAGTCCCTGCCACTGAAAAACATCACCACAGTGTGATGCTGCCACCACCATGCTTCACCGTAGGGATGGTGCCAGGTTTCCTACTGATGTGACACTTGGCATTCAGGCTAAAGAGTTCAATCTTGGTTTCATCAGACCAGAGAATCTTGTTTCTCATGTTCTAGGAGTCCTTAGGTGCCTTTTGGCAAACTCCAAGCAGGCTGTCATGTGCATTTTATCGAGGAGTGGCTTCCGTCTGGCCACTCTACCGTAAAGGCCTGATTTGGTGGAGTGCTGCAGATATTGTTGTCATTCTGGAAAGTCATCTCCACAGAGGAACTCTGGAGCTCTGTAAGAGTGACCATCGAGTTCTTGGTCACCTCCCAGACCAAGGGCCTTCTCTCCCGATTGCTCAGTTTTTCCGGGCGGCCATCTCTAGGAAGAGTCTTGGTGGTTCCAAACTTCTTCCATTTAAGAATGATGAAGGCCACTGTGTTTTTGGGGACCTTCAATGCTGCGGATATTTTTTGGTGCCCTTCCCCAGTTCGGTGCCTTGACACAATCCTGTCTCGAAGCTCTACGGACAATTCCTTCGGCCTCATGGCTTGGTTTTTGCCCTGACATGTACTTTCAACTGTGGGAACTTATATAGACAGGTGTGTGCCTTTCCAAATGATGTCCAATCAATTTAATTTACTACAGGTGGACTCCAATCAAGTTGTAGAAACATCTCAAGGATGCTCAACGGAAACAAAAGGCACCTGAGCTCAATTTTGAGTCTCATATCAAAGGGTCTGAATACTTATGTAAATAAGGTATTTCAGTTTTTTATTACTTAATTGTTTGAAACCTGAACATTTTACTTCATTTTATGAGTTAAGTCTTACCTTGTTTCAAAGTAGCCTAGGCAACCCTGATTGGCAATATGGTGCCATTTGGGATGCAGACCTAGGAGTGAAAGGGAAAAGATAAAAGGTGTGTGTGAATTTAAAAACACCTCCTTGGGTGGGTGTGTGCGCGTTGGTGTGTGATATAGCTTAGCTCTCCATTTTGTATCTGTTTAGGATTTCATATATATTCAGAGGTGTGTGGTCAACACAATTACCTGTCTGTTAGCACCGTATGTGTTTTCTGTGCGTATTCACATGTACTTCTGTCTCGACTCGTGGTCAATACGATACCTACCCTTGAGGAGCAGGCATAGTCACAGTCGTGTGTCTCTTTCCGGTATGCCAGTGGGGCTGCAATGAGTCACTAAGCCTTGTTCCTGTCTGTTTGTGCTTGCTACTGTGGTAACGGGAGACCCTGGGAGAGAATTCATATGCTGTTGGCCGTGACACACACACACACACACGCGCTCTGACCCCCCCCAGGAACTGACCGTTAGTCATACAGAGGACTATACCAATAAAGACAAGTCCAGGCCTGTTGACAGAGTGTGTGTTGGGGTTGTTGCTAACTTGTATTAAAGTGTGTGGGTGTTTACAGTAGCCTATATATGTGTGTGTGTGTGTGTGTGTGTTTGGATCGTTGCTAACTGGCTCCGTGTTGGTAATTCTTTGTTGGTAGGCAGAGAGAGCGGCCCATAATAACAGGCTATTGTGCAGTGACAGACTGAGGCGTCCACACTACAGTAGCCTGCTTATTTAGTGAAGCCCTGCTAAGTGCATTAGTGGAGCAGCATGAGAGAGGCGTGCTGCCAGCCTGCCAATGCCTTGTCCTCTCTGTTTCCAACACACACGTGTGCTCACACATACACACACCATTTACCATGACATACACACACACACAGTTGAAAAAATGAAGGCACACACACAAACACACGCGCTAGCCTATTGTTAGTTCTTCCTCAGTTTAGTTTGTTAAAGGTGTGTGCATTTGACGGCGCTTTCCACTTGCAGCTATGATATGGTTGTTGCTGTGTCTGGCTCCTATCTGTGGTTACCGGCTAGACTGGCATTCAGGTGTTGCCTTGAACACACATACACGCCTCTCTTTCGACTGTTTGACCCTTCTTCAACACACACACAACACACTCTCACAAACACACCGTGTTTCACCTATAGCCCTGTGGCTGTTAAATCGTTGTCGCCACTACAAAATGTTTTTATTTGATTTTTTATAAATATTTCTGCTTTAAAGGGATATCTAGCTGCAAACTAGCATTAACCCAATAACTGGAAGTCTATGTGAACAACTAGAACGCTAGCTGTTTCCATAGAGTTCCTTTCATTGTCCAGAGCTAGCAATAGCTCATGAAACTGCCTTCAACTCCCTTCAAACTGCATAAAAAGACATTCAAATGGTATCTGGTAATTCATTTGTTAAAAATGTTAAAAAAAGAAATAATGAATCCCGCACTATCCCTTTAAGATAAGTGACAAGTTATACAAAGTATAAGTCAGCAGAAGTGACCACAACCCCCCCCACCCACCCACTACTCTTGCCACTGCTGCTGAAAACAATCTTTGGGGAAGCACTGACACATGTACTCTCTTTCTCTCTCTCTCTCTCTCTGACACCCTCACTCACAAACACACACACACACACACACACACACACACACACACACACACACACACACACACACACACACACACACACACACACACACACACACACACACACACACACACACACACACACATCAGTTGTTATGGTTGAGTTTAAAAGGAGCTGTCTTTACTTCCTCCTATGGGGGTCATGTTCTCTCACCAAACCACCAGAAGGGAAACAGAGAGGAATAGAATAAACGAGAAGACGCTCCTCTCTTCGTCCTCTGCTTCTCTCACAGAGGAGTTCCTAGACCTACGTAGGGAATAGGCTGCCATTTGGGATGCAGACTCCTTCTCAGAGTGTTTGAGGAGGGAGGGTGGTGGGGCTTGGAACACAATGGTCACACACCATGTTGGTGGAGACGGAAGGGAGGTTACCTGCAAGCCAGACAACCCGCAGAGTGTATCCCTGCCTGGGCTTGTCCTCCTCCTCCGACGTCCTCTTGTCACTCGGAGGAACCGAGGAGGAGTGACGCTTCAGAAGTCGAGGCTGATTTTCAGAGTACTTTCACTTTATTAAAAGCTGTGCAGGAGGAGGATAGGGGTTCTGAAGGGATGTAAGATACACTATCAAGCGGGTATCGACCACACTACCTTGTGTAACAAGGCGTTGAGCCATGGTGCTCCTGATCTCCAAAACGCTCATTGGAACTTTCCCGACGCTTCTGCGCTCCAACTTTACTGTTTGCGGAGCACTTTTTTTTTTAAGACCCGAGCTGCTACGTTAGGTCAAATGGGTTCAATCCATTCATGTAAGGTTGTCATTCTAGATGTAGTACGAGTTGAGGATCGTGCTGGTTAGCCGTCTGACAGTGCGGAGTTGGTTGTCTGTCTGTAATGTAGACCTAGGTGTGTGCTAGAGGGGGCTGTGTCCCAACTGGCACTCTATTTCCTGTGGGCCCTGGTCAAAAGTAGTGCACCATATAGGGAATCGGGTGCCATTTGGGACGTTGCCCTGGAGGTCTCCGAAGGGCAGTGGAGCCCATCACTCTAAATGACCAGATAGACTCTACTGGGCTCTGAGATAGGGCTCAGCGCACAAGACTAAGTGTCGAAGTCCAACTTGGAGTTCTCTATAAAGTTAGGCAATTTTTTTTTTTTTTGCCATTTCTCCCCTCAATTAGGCTTGGGTGGTATACTGTGTCTACTGGGGTATTTTTAAATACCGATGGTAAGATTTTTCAATACCTTATTAAAAACGTATATATTTTGAGGCACCCTAAAGCATCTTTTTTTATTTAACCTTTATTTAACTAGGCAAGTCAGTTAAGAACAAATACTTATTTACAATGACGGCCAAACCCGGACGACACTGAGCCAAATTATGCGCAGCCCATTGGGAATTCCACTCACGGCCGGTTGCAATGCAGCCTGGATTCGAACCAGGGTGTCTGTAGTGACGCCTCTAGCACTGAGATGAAGTGACCGCTGCGCCACTCGCGAGCCCTATCTGAGATGTGCCAAATAAATGATCACCAGCTCAGGCCTCCAGCTATTCAGTTGGCTCGCTAACTTGCTAGCTTAGTGGCTAGATTGCAAGATCAAGTTTCTTGGTTACAGCTTCTTAAATATGTGTATTATGATTTATTTATTTTTACATTTGGAAAGAAATGGCGCCGCTTGTGTGCACTGCCGGTAATACCGTATACCGCGGTATGGTACAGGAACGGTATGAAGGTGTGAACATCTGGATACCACTCTACCCTCCATCTAGTTCCAAACTACAGGCCCGCGAAGCCAAATGCAGGCCCCGGGCAAAATGAATTTGAGGCTCTCGATCATCCAACAGTCACCTGAGGGTCGTCTTTAACCACGTATGATATAACGAGATCCAATACATTTTTCCTGGTAAATAGAAAATATCAAGCTAATGTATTTAATGGTGATATTAGACATGATACAAGTGGCCGTCTTGTGATGTTTGGCTGAACTCCGACGTGGGCCTCTCCTCTCGCACACCTGTGTGCTGTCTGGCCCCTCCCCCTGCAAGACTCGACAGGAGGAGATCCCACCAGTTTAGCTGTGTGTGTGTGAGAGAAACTGAACACGGTGTTGTTACACACTCGTCATCTGAAGGCTGGAGAGGATGTCCCCTCATAAAGATATTAGGCCAGGCCAGGGGTTATCTAATGGAGGGCAGGGAAACTTTATTTCAATGCTCTTGCTCAAAGCGACCTGAGCCTCACCTGGCAGCATGCTTTGAGGGGGGGTGGGGGGGGGGAGAGCACACTTCTCTTAACAAAGGCAGAAATGTGCTCCCTGGGGCAGTCTGGTGTTAAGAGCGATTTGCCCCTACTCGCAGCAGACAGGTAGAGCCCAGTGCCACTCAGGTTTCACACGGGGGGAGGTGTGTGTGTAGGAGGCGGATCGGAGAAGTACTAACAGTGGTGCAGGGTGTGTGGAGGTGAAGCGAAGTGTGTGTGTGTATATGTACGGGGGGGGGGCGTGCGTTTGTGTGGGTGAGGGGGAGAGAAGAGGAGCGCACCACAGGCCAGAGCAGCTGCATGGCAGGATGCCTCCTCCTCTTCTCTCTCCCTGGAAAGGAGCCCAGTGCTAATATGGAACTGCAGGCCCGTCAGGAGACGACTGACTGGATGTGGGCTGCTGCCTTAATTCCAGTAATACACAACTCAATTACAACAACCCAAGAATACACACTCTCCCTCTGTCTACGTGCCTCTTTTAACCCTTGCTCTGTTTTCCATCTCTCTTTTTTTTTTCTCCTTCTCGCTATCTCTTTCCCTCTTCCCCATCTCTCTCTCTCTCGCCTTTATCGTTTTTGCCTTATGACAGACTGACACCCCTTTGACTCCTCATGATGGGAGAACATGTGCTGTGTGAACGCCCACCCGCTCTGGTCTCCCTCCTCTCTGAAAGCATAAGCCTTTGCTTTTCAGATGCCATGAAGTTGTGGCCCTGAAAGGGAAGTTGCGGGTGTTTATGCAGCTTGTCACATTGATGGAGAGCGCGTGTCTCACAGCACACAGGCAGACAGAGTGCTCCTGTACACAGACACATGCCAGCGTGCGTGCACACACACCACACACCATACGCACTTCTCTTCACCTTCATCCCTTGGTCTTTTCTAGCTCTCCCCGCGAGCTTAGTACTGGTATTGTGTGTGTGTGTGTGTGTGTGTGTGTGTGTGTGTGTACAATAGCACTCTAGGTTGTCTGGACCTGCTCCGTGGAATGCCCTCACACACTCCTCCATCTCACGTCTTCTCCCTCTATCCCTTTTATCTCTCCCCCCCTCCCTTCCCTCCTCTCCTTTGAGCTGCTCTTCCTCTGGAGTGATTAGCGAGGCTCAGTGAGAAGTACTCCTCTGTTTCCTCCTGCGGTAGTGGAAGACCTATAGGAGTATTAGGTGTGTGTGTGTGCGCGCAAGGTTTTACTGTGTTTGCTCTGGGCGGCAGGTCACAGCAGAAATTCCCCGCCCCTGCCCCCCGCGCGCGCACACACACACACACACACACACACACACACACACACACTATCTGTTTGCTCTCTCCTCTTAGAGGAAGCCTAAGCATCTGCCGTAGGACAAGATGGCACTTGTTTGTTGCGTGTGTATGGAGCGACGTAGCATGTCCATGAGTTTTATGTACTGTTGCCTGTACTGGGGTTCTGGATTCCTGAGGAGCAACATTTCATCACACTTGTTTTACATGGGAGGATGCTTTGGGCTATACGTTCGATTTGGAGCTCTTTTTGCCAATCCACAGTCCCTCAGCCGTTTTACCAGAACAAGTGGCGGGATGACCACTGTCTTATTTTTCAGATCTCCAATTGTCCCTTTAATCACTTAGGGGCCATTTGATGCTGCTCTTGCTCTCTCAAGGGCCCCGTTGCGTTTGAATGCGTTGGCAAATGAATTGGCTGCCCCTTTAGGTTAAGCTTTTACTCTCCTCTAAGATCTGTACATCAATTTGGTGGTTTAAAAAAAGCATTTTGTCAGCTTTCCCCTCATGTCTTCACATAGACAAATAGATGGTGAAAGAAGTGCTTTTATCATAAATGGACGTTAGAGGCTGTATTTTCAAAGCAGAGTTTTTTTTTTTTTTTTTCTGAGTGTATATCCTCTGACTGTGCCCCAAATGGGAAGGCCTATGGGCCCTGGTCGAAGGTAGTGCACTACATAGGGAATAGGGTGCCGTCTGGGATTCAGACTCTGGCATTAATTGTAGTGCTAGTTTAGAAGTTTTCTCGTAAAGAGGAAACATCAAAGATTGACTCTGGGCCAACTTGTCCATTTTCTCCGGGGCTGGGAGTAGACAAACACTACATTTAGAGTTGTCATAACGCTGCTTTAAAACATACTGCTCTGTCTTTCCTTTCATCTGCAGCCAGCTCTCTTCCTGTCTTAGCTCTCTCACACACACCAAACTCCCGACCATGGATGGGCTCTTGCATGCACAAGCTCACACGCACAACGCATGTGTACACATATTTGTGTTTTTTTTTGTGTTTTTTTTTTGTTTTTTTACATAGAAGGAACAGGGAGCATGTCTGATGTTAAAAGCACATGTGGGTCTGCCCCCCATCCCCTCCTCTCTGACAGAGGACTGTTTATACCCCTCCCTGACAGCCAGTGGAGGAAACAACTTCCGTCTTTCCAACAGCTGGATCAGAGGCCCTCCCTACACCCGGCCAGCCAGCCGCTCCCAGTCCCACTCACGACCTCCTAACCTCCTCCCCCTGTCCCCTCCTTCCTCGCTGAGACTGGGAGCCAGGGCGGGCTGTCCACGCTCCCTCCGACACGTCCCTGGTGTTTTGGTGACCCCGCGCCCTTACCCCATCCCCCTATTCCCCTGCATCTGTTTCACAGGCCCCGCAGCAGCAGTCCCCGGGTGGTTGTAAATCTCTCCTTGCTCTGCCTGAGTGTGGAGGATAAAGGGGCAGGGGACATTTTTGGAGACTGTCCACCCTGTCAGAGACTCAGCCAGAAAGAGACTGGGTAGGCTGTTGGACCTGCCTTTCCCAGGCCTTGTCTCAATACTCATCTACCCTCCTCTCCTTGCCTCCTCCAAGACCACTAAAAGCAACAAATGAAAGCACTAATGTGTGTGAAAGAAGTACAAGGCAATGGAAGCTGTTTCAGGCCATTGGGGGACATGTTTACGCAACCTGTCACCTATCGGTGATCATCAAGAAAAGGTTACAAGGAATGGAAGCCTCTGAGGAGTGTAGAGACACGTCCCTGGTGCTCCTGACAGAGTGATCGGTGGGAAAAGAGGAAGTGGAGGAAGTCGTGATGTGGGACAGATGAGTGCCCAGTGAGGATTCCGACCGTCTCTTTCCCTCCCAGCAGGGCCCCAAGGGCCCCATTCCTGCAGATCCTCCTGTCACTCAAGACACAGTCTGTCTCCCAAATTTCCTATGTAGTGCACCACTTTTGACCATGGCCCCATAGAGCTCCGGTCAAAAGTTGTGCTCTATATGGAGAATTAGAATGCCATTTGGGATGCATTGTCTGACAGCACCGTTACTGTTCACACACTTAGGCCCCTGTTAGCTGTCCACGGCTCAAATAAGAGGATGCGGTAATAGGAAAACCACACACTTCCTCCCTCGCATGGTAAAAATGGAGCAGTCTGTTTTAAGTCTTCTCTTTTCTTTTAGTTTAGTTTTTTTGAACAGTTGAAATGGGGGATTTTCTCAATGTCTTCCCTGCACATGGGCTACCAGGGGTTAGATTTGGATCAAGTTTACTGCTGAATGCTTTAAGTTGCCAAGTCTTCTCGTTTTTGTGTATTAGATATTTTATCAGACTTCTTCCCGTCGCCCACTGACAATAGCTAGATTTCCATCCTATTGGCGATAGATTTTCAATACGAATTCTAAAATCTGCATCAAAACAATATGCCCGTTTTCCCGCCAGAGATGTTCCCATCAAACGGGCTTTTTGCACATCAAAGGCTTTGCGTAATGACATAGTGCACATAAAAAACACTTTTTCCATTTAAATGTACCACATAAAAAATACAGGTGAAATTTCCAGACTTATTTTCAACTCACACAAACTGTTGTGTTATATGGACAATGTGCCCATTTTGGTCTTGATCCATTTTGGTCTTGATACATGTGCTTTAGCCAACAGCTCGCAGATACGGTGCAGTTAGGCTAGCCAACATGATGAGATTATTATGGGTTAGTGAGATTTTTATTTATTTTTATGTCAAATGTGAAATTTTGTCAAATGGCAGCCAAGCACCAGAATAAGACCCTCAGTGTTTATTGGAAAGGAGCTTCAAGCTCATCACCATGTCTTCTGTAGCCTAATAAATTGCAAGCTTTCCCGAGTCGTAGTGGGAGTTCCGAGTTTACTTCGAATTTATGGTTTCCTCCGCCATTTCTTGCTTAATTCATTTTACAAACAAAAAGATCCCACCATGCTCGAAGGAACAAACTGTCTGTCGACTTTTATGAATACTTCCTGTTTCCATCAGGCAGGTTCTGACCCCCCCCCCACTCGTCAGGTAATTCCTCTGCGTGAAATGGTTGGATGATATCCTGGTTATAGATAAAATAAACTTGATGTACGTTTTCAGAGATGGTGTTTTGATTGTGCTTGCAATGACACATTTCACTCTTGCGGTGGCGTTAAGGAATTCAATGTTTGTTTGCAGATCCTGCTGTACTACGTGTCACTGGGACAGGTGTGTGCTCTCAGGACTGGAAAGCCGTATTTAGCGGAGGGAGTTGTAGTGGTGTGTGTGTGTTCTGATGGGTGTCGTCGGCCGTCTCTGTGGTTCATTTGGGATCAGCGCTGTTCCTTCATGGTACTTACCTTCGCGGGACTGACTGACATGAGTCGGACCTCCCAAATTTGTCTGCGTGTGATAGAAGTCGTGTAGACGGAGAGACAGATGGAGGGGGGGGGCTCTTTCCAAGGTGTCGACCCTGATTATGGATGTGCTGTGTGCCACAGTCAGACTATGCCTTGGTATTGAACACATTACAGTTGACTCTGTTCAATGTGTCTGTCTGCCTGCTTATGTGCGCGTTCACACACGCCCGGGCGCTCGGCGGCGGGCAGTCCACACCTGTGGCTCTGAGGGATTATGGCAGTGATTTAACATAAACACTCTGTCACCCCGAGATTATCAGGCCGACATTACCCAGTAAGATTGATTGTCCAGGCTACTTAGCTGCAGTACAGACCATGTGAGTGCAAAAGGTTGGCTTTAGAAGCCTGGGAACTCTGGCTCTCTGTGATTTTACCATGATTTACAACCCCCCCCAAAACAACTCACAAATTACATAGATATTTTCAGAATTTCCAGCTTGAGTGTCTTGCACAGTTTTTACAGTATAAAAGACTTGTCATTACTCTGCACTGGTATGTGAAATACAGTCTCAATCGTGTCCAGGTAAAGTAAGACCAGTGATGTTATGATTTTGTTGGAAAAATTAAGAAATATGGATCCCTTTTTGTATGGATTCCTTTTTCTCAAATTCATCGTCCTCTGTGTTTGATCACACTGCTGTTTTCCAACATTAAACCTGTTGAATCCAGTAGTGTGCTGCGAGCTAAGATAAATCCACTTAGGAAATGAAATCTCCAGATTTTGCTCGTTAACCAATTTTACAATCCCCTGCATGCACAAAGTTGTTGACATCTCGCCCTTTTATAAAAGCTGTGTCGATGTCTGTCAATAAAACTGTACAAGAAACTACACAGCACGTCTTCACCTGGCGTTGGTTTTCCCCGCTCTGCAACTTTGTTTAGTCTGGCCCCTCTGGTGACCCCGGGTTGAACCTGTTCAGGCTCCGGGCTCGACTCCTTGGTTCTGCTCTACTCAAGCATCTGGTTCCTAGATGAGCCCTCCAGAGCCAGCCCTGATTCATGGCTTTGCCACTGACGGGGCGCGTTTTGCCGACGACATTCCGCTTTCTGCGTCCGCCTCCTGCAGCCCTTACGTTTTTATAGCGTGTTACAATACAGATTTAGAGACGAGTCAAGTGACATGGCGACGGCCCACTCTTCTGCTTGTTGCATTAAGAGATCGGCTTTCAGTCAGGACAGGATCGCGCATGCAGACGTTCAAAGAGTCGGATCACCCCCCCCCCCCCCCCCGACTGTAACCTTGCTTGTGACAAGAGAAGTTAACTCATTTCATTTTTTTGAATGATGACAGTTTGGGACGGGAGCCTCCTGACCAGGCAGTGAACTCGGTCCTGTCTTGAGTTGGCTGATGCTGGACTGGAGCACCATGCAAAAACAACAGGGGCTGGTCTTGGCACCGAACGTTACCCACAGAAAGCCTTTGCGTTGACACTTTCTCTAATACAGTCTCCCTTCTCTAACGTCTGCCTTTCTCCTTTCACGTCAAACTCTAGAGAGGGGCATCCCCCATATTAAAGAGATTACGGTCTCTCTTCTCTCCATCTGTATGGAGCAGTTGTTCAGCCCGGACCACACTGTTTCACAGTCTAATTACAGGTCAATTAAAGGATTTTCCCTCAGTCCCTTCTCCTGCTCCGGCCACCGAAGGCTTACAGCCTATACAGCTCAGCAGAGTGGGAGTGAAAGAGAGATAATTTCATGTGGAGATCAGCCGAGAGAGGGACCTGAAAGAGGGGATTGGGAAAGGCCCGGAGTCCCCCCCCCCCCCCCCCCCCCCTCAGCCAGCCACCTGAAAAGGGGCCTCTGGGATAGAGGCCAAAGGATTATTGGAATATTCATGACGAGATAAAGGGGGGGGCGGCTGAATAGCAGTGTCTCAGGGCTCATCTCTTAGGTAAACATGCGCCTATATAGATTTGTTTTAATTTTTATTCCTCTGAGGCAACAGGCAAGGAACGGCGACTCTGTCCACTTCGTGTGTTGCATTTCCGTACGCCTCAAAAGGAAAGCCGCCTTGTTGTGGCCTTTTCTTTCCCTTGTCGTCTTGTCGGACAAACAGATGGGGAAGAGAAATAAATCTGTTTCTCACTGTTGCTGCCCAAAATATTGGCTTTTTCTGAAAGCTGCCATTCAGAGCCGTGCGTGCCCTCGCTTTTCTCCCGCAAGATGGCAGGGCCTTCATTATAACACACCGTTTTACCTATCAAATTCTGGTAAAAAAATATATATATATTGAGACCTACAGCTATAAGGTAAGAGAACTGCTATAACACTGTAAAATGGACTTCAGATAAGGTTACCCCCTGTGGTTGACCTGTTGCAGTAAGTGGTCCACATCAAGCAATTAACTCGACACAATAGCTCCCGTGTCACCGTCACATCTAGACTCCGCTCAGCAGTGACGCTCTGAAGGCGACCCCAGGGGTTTCCCTTGTTTTGATGTGACAGAGATGTACCCTCTCCTACTCCTTTTTTTCCCCCTCTTCTCCCGCGGGTCTGGGTCAGACAGATGTTGCTAGTACTCCTCATCCGATTTGAAATGATGTTTTGCGGCCGGATCCTGGCCCACACTCCTCCTCCCGGTATGTGTGCTCCATAACTTTCTTTTTGAGCGGTATGGTTCGAGAGTGGGGCTCCAGCCGGGTAAGGTTTCAGCCTCGCCACACCTGCCGTGGTAGTGGAGCCGTGGAACCGTGTCAGCGTGCCCTCTCTCCCAGCCCTAATGCCTCCATTAGGTGTTGTAATCTCCCCTTACCGCCTCCCTATTGTGCCCTGACGTGTTTACTGAGTATCAAAGGCTGGGGAATTTCTTTTTGCCACCTGCCAGGAGTGTGTGTGTGTGTGGAGAGAGAGAGAGAGGAGGGGGATAGGTGCTTTTCTGACACAGCTTGTGCTGTTTTTCCACTGTGTTTGTGTGAGGTCAGTGTTTTCTCAGCACTTTTAGTGTTATATTTCAGGGCTCCGAGGTGTGTGCGCGAGCGTGCGCGCGCGTGTTCTCAAAGGCTGCCGTGTGCCTTTCATCCGTCAGAAAGGGATACCTCTGCACCCGTTCCCCTTCAAAGGGTCTCGCACGAGCCCCTCGCTCTAGGATGAGGTTACCCTCTAAAGCACGCATGCAGCTCCCACCTTTTGTGTTGACCTGAAATGGACACTTAAGACATAGTTGTTCCCATGTCTAAACCGCTATGATTTATTGTCCCCGTGGAAATCAAGGCGACTTATGGTTTTGAAGCTTTCCGACCTTTTTGAGTCAAAACTATTTGAAGATACTCTTCTGATTTGCATCTCGTGAGGCTGATTGGAAGTAGCTGAGTTGCAGTTTGTGCCTCAGAGTTTTGTTTGAGTTTGTGCTTGGGGCAACTCCAGTCGGATTAGTCTACTGGAATAGAGCGCGAAGGAGAGACTGGGCCAAGGATGGGTGCAGCTGGCACTGCTACTCCCCTATAGGCCTCTCTTTCTCTCTCTCTGGCCCATAGACTTTACTCTTGCCATTGTTAAATCAGTGATTTAAAGAGTCTCTGTTACTGCAGTCCCTCGTGTGACAGTACATGTTGTCATATGGACAGATTTCTCCTCGAAACGACCCCAACGGCGGGAGTTGGTGACTCAACGTTTCTCCAGTATATTTCCCCTTTCATGTGGAATGTTGTCATGGTATCTCCCGTCCATTAGCTAGACGTGTGCCTGGGGGGACATAACATGTCATCGGTTCGGGGGGGGTCTTTGATGTGGCGGTGAGCTTACTTGAAATGGCCCACAACTCCTCTTCATCAGAATATTTCACTGAAGTGGTCTTTTTTTTTAGGTTTGAGGGCTGTCAGTGGGGAACCATCTGCTGTTGGGCTGAAATAAGAGGTGACAGTGGAGGCACAATGGCCTGTGACAAGTCTGTTATTCTGCAACATTTCAGGGCGTTGGTTTCACAATTCACACACTGTGAAGGTATGCCATAGGCTATTATGAACACAACAAAAATATAAACACAACATATAAGGTGTTGGTCCCATGTTTCATGAGCTAAAATAAAAAAAATCGGATAAATTTTTCATATGCATAAAAGCTTATTTCTCTCCAATTTTGTGCACAAATTTGTTTACGTTCCTGTTGGTGAGCTTTTCTCCTTTGCAAAGATAATCCATCCACCTGACAGGTGTGGCATACCAAGAAGCTGATTAAACCGTATGATCATTACACAGGGGCACCTTGTGCTGGGAACAATAGAAGGCCTCCCTAAAATGTGCAGTTTTGTCACACACAATGCCACAGATGTCTCAAGTTTTGAGGGAGCGTGCAATTGTCATGCTGTCTGCAAGAATGTCCAACAGAACTGTTGCCAGAGAATTCGATGTTCATTTCTCTACCATGAGCTGCCTCCGTTGTTTTAAAGAAATTGGCAGTACATCTACCCAGCCTCACAAGTGCAGACCACTTGTAACCACGTCAGCCCAGGACCTCCATATCTGGCTTCTTCACCTGCAGGATCGTCTGAGACCAGCCACCCAGACAGCTGATGAAACTGTGGGTTTGCACAACCAAAGAATTTCTCCACAAACTGTCAGAAACCGTCTCAGGGAAGCTCACCTGCATGCTCGTCATCCTCACCAGGGTCTTGACCTGACTGCAGTTCAGCATTGTAACCGACTTTAGTGGACTCTCCTTCCATGGCCACTGGCACACTGGAGAAGTGTGCTCTTCACGGATTAATCCCGGTTTCAACCATACCGGGCAGATGGCGTCGTGTGGGCGTGCAGTTTGCTGATGTCAGCGCTGTGAACAGAGTGCCCCGTGGTGAGGTTAATGTATGGGCAGGCATAAGCTACGGGCAACGAACACAATTGCATTTTAACAATGGCAATTTGAATGGACAGAGATATCGTTACGAGATCCTGAGGCCCATTGTCATGCTGTTCATCCACCGCCCTCACCTCATGTTTCAGCATGATAATGCAGGGCCCAATGTCGCAAGGATCTGTGACCAACAGATTCATACCTGTATTCCCAGTTGTAAAATCCAGAGATTAGGGCCAAATTAATGGATTTCAATTGACTGGTTTCCTTATGCGAACTGTAACTCAGTAAAATTTGAAATGGTTGCATGTTGCATTTTTATATTTGAGCTGTAACTTGTGTCACTGGTAGTTGGACGCCACGGTTCTGAGAAACATCTCAAACTCCTTGGGTTGTCTCGCAAATACTAACACAATAGAATAGAATAGGCCTCTTAGCAGAATCAACCACTCACAAGTGGTTTTCTGTGACGTACTGTATGAACTGAGGCATCTTGGATGCTCCATATCAGGGTTGGGGTCACTTCGAAGTCCGTCAATTCAGGAAGTTATTTAAATTGAACAATTCTAAAATATGAACTTTTTTAACATAGGTTCTCCTTGTAAATTTGTTGAGAATTCATTGAAAATAAAAAATAAAATCCACAAAGTCAGAATTTTTCGTTTACTTCTTGAATTGCCTGTCTTCAATTTGGAATTGACCCAACCCTGCTCCATATCCGCTGTTTGTTTTAAATTCTCAACTAACCCACTCCCTTTGGTCTTTCCTCCTCTGCAGAGAAAGTCCGTGAGATTCAGGAGAAACTTGAAGCCTTCATAGAAGCTCTTCACAAGGAGAAGTAGAGCATCAGGTATCTGACTCTCAGTGATCTCATTGTAGATCACTCACATGTGCTACAGTACATTGACTATTAGTGGCCAGCATTGTACAGAAATGTCTCTAACATACCTCAAATCATGTGAATACATACAGTACCAGTCAAAAGTTTGGACACACCTACTCATTCCAAAGTTTTGCCAGCACTTAAGAGTGTTGGGCCATTAACTGACAAGTTAATCAGTGGGTAATGAAAGTTTTTATTAAATAAAAAGTGGGGGGACAAAAACAAAGTGCCCCCCCCCCTAATCTTATAGTGGTAAATGCTCAGTCTGCCCTATGGCTCAGCTCAAACACTACATCATTCACGCACTTCTCTCTGACCCCTCTGATCTATCAGCACTATATATATATATATATACTACTATAGCACTATCAGATATATATTTAAAATAGAAAACAATTGTTACTGTATTGAATTGAAATGAATCAAATCGCACCGATTAGTTCCACTAATCAAATTGTACCAAATGGTTTCCAGTTAAAAGTATCTTTCCTGTATCGGAGCCCATGGATCTAGATGCACATCCCTTAGCTTCTATTCAAATGATGCAGCTCATTGCTGGTTGATAGTGTCACTGTCCAACCAGTAACGAGTGTTCTGTGGAATGATTTTAACTATCTCACCCTTTGTCTTGGCAGAAACCATTGGAAGCAAACCTGCGGATCCCAGAAGCAATGCACTGATCAAAGAAAACAACCCCCCCCCCCCCCCCCCCCCCCTGTAAATGACTACTCCCCCACCCCCAAATCTGATTTTAATGTCTATGGCTTAGCTCACCGCTCCCCTCTACACACCTCACCGACAAGAAAGGAGGGGAATGAAAGGAAAGAAGGAGCCGCAGCACAGGGAAGAGAAGTGGAGTGTGTCGGACAGAGCCCTTTTAAACTGAGCTGGGTCCGTTTACCAGCGTGGCAGAGCATCGAGCACTTTCTCAGATCTGGGTGGCCTCCCTATCACAGCCTCATGCCTTCTCCACAGGGCTTTAAAGGCCCTGGATGTGTTCACCAGACGTGTCCTCTTCAGACAGCAATCCAACAACTGTCTTCTGCCTCTTCTTTTTTTTTTTTTTTTTGCTCGTCTTTTCACTCTTTCGACACGGAAGACTAAGAGATGGGGAGGAAAAAGACGAGCTTGAAGTTACACACCACCTGACTGACCGAGCGACATCTCTCTTGCTCTCGACGATGTTGTACAGGTTTTCTCTCTCTTCACACTTCCTTTCCTTTGGTTGGGAATGTGTTTAAATTGGCTTCAGCACCGGTCCGATGGTTGCTTCCAAAATAGCACCCTTTTCCCTATGTAGTACATGATTTTCGAGGACTTCTTATTGCTATTGCACTTTAGTTAGCCCAGTGGCTAGCTCTAGTCCAACTCTTACAACTTATCGACGTCACTGAACCCCATAGTTCACACTGGTACAACAGTCATCCTCCCAAAACTCACATATATTAACAGTGGTTCATCTATTCCACACAATATAATGTAGATTTTTATTTTGTCGAAGCAGACCTGATTTGAGAGTTGTGCCTGCTATTTGATAGGAAGTGTGCACGAGCCCACTAAGTACCTCTCTCTGTGACCTTCTGTGTGTGTGTGCACCTCATCATCACAAGTTTATGTGATAGCTGTTCATTTCACTACGGGACTAAGCAACCTCTGTACCATGTTCGTTCTGGAAAAGATCCAGCTTTGGTTTCTATTGGACTAGAATCCAGTTCAATCTGCTGTGGATGGAACCACATTGGTGGGGGAAGGACGCTAGTGACCTCGCTCGATTCAAACGTGGTGATAAAGTACGGATTGGGTTCCTGGTACTGGACACAACCACACACTATCCTCCCCTCCTTTGACTCGTACTTTCACTGTTTCTGCCTCTGCTTCTCCATGATCTTCTGCCTCTCCATGATCTTCTGCCTCTTTATTCTCGCTCTTCCCTATTCCTCTCCTGTCGAGCCCTCTCGTCTCCTCTGTCCACTTCATCCTCATCTCTATACCACTCTCTCTCTTTATTTCTCTCTTTCTTTCTCTCTCTCTCGCCTTCTTTATCTCTTTCTCTCTCTCTCTTTTCTCTCTCCCCTTCACTCTTTCCCCTTCACTCTTTCCCCTCTCCCCTTCACTCTTTCCCCTCTCCCCTTCACTCTTTGCTCCCGGCTCTAAAGCCTATCTCATGATAAGATGCACTAAAGGAGTTAGTCGCATTCTTAACCCAGCTCTTTCATATGTGTATGTGGGTATGTATACCGTACATTGTGTACATGTACATTTAATACCAATCATGCATCTGTTATTGCTTATGGGAGGAATATCAGAGTTCAATGTGCTTGTAACAGTATATCCATCGGTCGGTTCAACACGTACAGTTCTCTTTTATGTTGTAGAATGAGGTGTTTGCATGGTATAGCCCTTCAGATGTGCTTTATTTATTACAGATTTGATTGTGTTTAAGAAAATAAGTGAAAATCAAATTGACGTTAATAAAAAAAAAAAGTAGCATTTTCCATGAAGTCATGTCCATGTTCTGTTGACTACATCCGTCTACCTTCTGCTGCCGCAGAGTGTTGTCGAAGTGTTGAGGACAAGACAAGCTAACACAAACCTCGGCCGAGCGCTGTGGGGTGGCCGTCTGATCGCCTCTGACCCCAGAACATCGGCCGTCTTTTTAAAATATTTTTTGGTCCGTTCCCCAGCGATTCTACATGTTGAACTGTTCATACCCAGCGGGCGATAATCTGCCGCACGGACGACGGTCTTGTTGGTCTGACCTTTGGACTGAAGACTTTTTAGTTTTTACCTCGCAGACATAGTATGCATCCTCCTGAGCTGCGGAAATCCCCCGTGCGCCCTCCTTCAGGTCTGTATCTCATTTATCGACATTGAGTAATGTAGAACTTGAATGGTAAAGGAAAACAAAAAGTTGGCTTTGTGCTTGTTGGGAGAGTATATGAAATCACTTAAATGTCCACCCCATTTGTATACAGCACGCTTCTTTAGACAGCTGTGCTTAGTGTGTTGTTGTTGCTCAAACCTACAGTTGAAGTCGGAAGTTTATGTACACCTCAGCCAAATACATTCAAACTCAGTTTTTCCACAATTCCTGACATTCAATCCTAGTAAAGAAAAATCCCTGTCTTAGGTCAGGATCACCACTTTATTTTAAGAATGTGAAATGTCAGAATAAAACAACAGTTTTTACTTTGTCATTATGGGGTATTGTGTGTAAATTGACGAGGAAATTGTTTTATTTCATCAATTTTAGAATAAGGTGTGAGTGTATAAAACCTTAGGAACGCCTTCCTAATAATGAGTGTAACCCCCTTTTCCCCTCAGACAGCCTCAATTCGTCTGGGCATGGACTTTACAAGATGTCGATAGGATTCCACAGTTGTGTCAAGTTGGCTAGATGTCCTTTGGGTGGGGGACCATTCCTGATACACACAGGAAACTGTTGAGCATGAAAAACCCAGCAGTGCTGCAGTTCTTGACACACTCAAACCGGTGCGCCAGGCACCTACTACCGTACCCCTTTCAAAGGCACTTAAATATTCTGTCTTGTCCATTCACCCTCTGAATGACACACGTACACAATCCATGTCTTAAGGCTTAAAAATCCTTCTTTAACCTGTCTCCTCCCCTTCACCTACACTGATTTGAAGTGGATTTAACAGTTTACATACACCTTAGCCAAATACATTTAAACTTAGTTTTCTGACATTTAATCATAGTAGAAATTCCCTCTTAGGTCAGTTAGGATCACCACTTAATTTTAAGAATGTGAAATGTCAGAATAATAGTAGAGTGATTTATTTCAGCTTTTATTTCTTTCATAACATTCCCAGTGGGTCAGAAGTTTACATACACTCAATTTGTATTTGGTAGCATTGCCTTTAAATTGTTTAACTTGGGTCAAACGTTTCGGGTAGCATTCCACAAGCTTCCCACAATAAGTTGGGTGAATTTAGGCCAATTCCTCCTGACAGAGCTGGTGTAACTGAGCCAGGTTTGTAGGCCTCCTTGCTCGCACACGCTTTTTCAGTTTTGCCCACAAATGTTCTATAGGATTGAGGTCAGGGCTTTGCGATGGCCACTCCAATACCTTGACTTTGTTGTCCTTACGCCATTTTTCCACAACTTTGGAAGTATGCTTGGGGTCATTGTTAATTTGGAAGACCCATTTGCGACCAAGCTTTAACTTCTTGACTGATGTCTTGAGATGTTGCTTCAATATATCCACATAATTTTCCTTTCTCGTGATGCTGTCTAATTTGTGAAGTGCACCAGTCCCTCCTGCAGCAAAGCACCCCCACAACATGATGCTGCCACCGCCGTGCTTCACGGGTGGGATGTTGTTCTTCGGTTTGCAAGCCTCCCCCTTTTTCCTCCAAACGTAACAATGGTCATTATGGGCAAACAGTTATATTTTTGTTTCATCAGACCAGAGGACATTTCTCCAAAAAGTACGATCTTTGTCCCCACGTACAGTTGCAAACCGTAGTCTGGCTTTTTTATGCCGGTTTTGGAGCAGTGGCTTTTTCCTTGCTGAGAAGCCTTTCAGCTTATGTCTATATACACTGCTCAAAAAAATAAAGGGAACACTTAAACAACACAATGTAACTCCCAAGTCAATCACACTTCTGTGAAATCGAACTGTCCACTTAGGAAGCAACACTGATTGACAATAAATTTCACATACTATTGTGCAAATGGAATAGACAACAAGTGGAAATTATAGGCAATTAGCAAGACACCCCCAATAAAAGGAGTGGTTCTGCAGGTGGTGACCACAGACCACTTCTCAGTTCCTATGCTTCCTGGCTGATGTTTTGGTCACTTTTGAATGCTGCCGGTGCTTTCACTCTAGTGGTAACATGAGATGGAGTCTACAACCCACACAAGTGGCTCAGGGTAGTGCAGCTCATCCAGGATGACACATCAATGCGAGCTGTGGCAATAAGGTTTGCTGTGTCTGTCAGCGTAGTGTCCAGAGCATGGAGCCGCTACCAGGAGACAGGCCAGTACATCAGGAGACGTGGAGGAGGCCATAGAAGTGCAACAACCCTGCAGCAGGACCGCTACCTTCACCTTTGTGCAAGGAGGAGCAGGAGGAGCACTGCCAGAGCCCTGCAAAATGACCTCCAGCAGGCCAGAAATGTGCATGTGTCTGCTCAAATGGTCAGAAACAGACTCCATGAGGGTGGTATGAGTGCCTTACACCGTGCAGGACGTTTGGCATTTGCCAGAGGACACCAAGATTGTGAAATTCGCCACTGGCACCCTGTGCTCTTCACAGATGAAAGCAGGTTCACACTGAGCACATGTGACAGTCTGGAGACGCCGTGGAGAACGTTCTGCTGTCCGCAAAATCCTCCAGTATGACCGGTTTGGCTGTGGGTCAGTCATGGTGTGGGGTGGCATTTCTTTGGGGGGCCGCACAGCCCTCCATGTGCTCGCCAGAGGTAGCCTGACTGCCATTAGGTACCGAGATGAGATCCTCAGACCCCTTGTGAGACCATATGCTGGTGCGGTTTGCCCTGGGTTCCTCCTAATGCAAGACAATGCTAGACCTCATGTGGCTGTAGTGTGTCAGCAGTTCCTGCAAGATGAAGGCATTGATGCTATGGACTGGCCGGCCCGTTCCCCAGACCTGAATACAATTGCGCACATCTGGGACATCATGTCTCGCTCCATCCACCAACGCCACGTTGCACCACACTATCCAGGAGTTGGCGGATGCTTTAGTCCAGGTCTGGGAGGAGATCCCTCAGGAGACCATCCGCCACCTCATCAGGAGCATGCCCAGGTGTTGTAGGGAGGTCATACAGGCACGTGCAGGCCACACACACTACTGAGCGTCATTTTGGCTTGTTTTAAGGACATTACATCAAAGTTGGATCAGCCTGTAGTGTGGTTTTCCAAATCCAGACCTCCATGGGTTGATACATTTGATTTCCATTCATATTTTTATTTTATTTTATCAGCACACTCAACTATGTAAAGAAAAAAGTATTTAATAAGAATATTTCATTCATTCAGATCTAGGATGTGTTATTTTAGTGTTCCCTTTATTTTTTTGAGCAGTGTAGATACTTTTGTACCCGTTTCCTCCAGCATCTTCAAGGTCCTTTGCTGCTGTTCTGGGATTGATTTTCACTTTTCGCAACAAAGTACGTTCATCTCTAGGAGACGGAACACGAAGCCTTCCTGAGCGGTATGATGGCTGCGTGGTCCCATGGTGTTTATACTTGCACACTATTGTTTGTACAGATGAACGTGGTACCTTCAGGCGTTTTGGAATTTGCTCCCAATGATGAACCAGACCTGTGGAGGTCTGCCATTTTTTTTCTGAGGTGTTGCCTGATTTCCTTTCATTTTCCCATGATGTCAAGCAAAGAAGCACTGAGTTTGAAGGTAGACCTTGAAATACATCCACAGGTACACCTCCAATTGACTCAAATGATGTCAATTAGCCTATCAGAAGAATTGGGGAAAAGTCAACCTCCAGACGAAAATGTCTTTGTGCTATCAGATAAAGCCATGACCTAATTTTCTGGATTTTTCCAAGCTTTTTAATGGCACAGTCAACTTAGTGTATGTAACCTTCTGACCCACTGGAATTGTGATGCATTGAATTATAAGTGAAATAATCTGTCTGTAAACAATTGTTGGAAAAATGACTTGTGTCATACACAAGTAGATGTCCTAACCAACTTGTCAAAACGATAGTTTGTTAACCAGATATTTGTGGGAGTGAATGAAAAATGAGTTTTAATGACTCCAACTTAAGTGCATATAATCTTCCGACTTCAGCTGTATCTTGTCTTGAAGCTACAGTACTGTATTTCAGTGCTGGTGACCTGTGTAATCAAGCACTCGCTGCTCCCAGTCGGGCCCAACAGCCTGCGTGTCGAGGTCTCTCTCAACTCCTGGATACGGCCCGCCCTGAGGTAGTATGGGGGAGGGAGCTGAGGTGTAAGGCCTGGCTGGCTGATTAATCTCAAAAGGGCTCGAGGTCCTCCACTCCGCTCCTCTTTCACAAGGACCTGGTTGTTACTGAATTTCCACGTCGCCAGGGGGCAAGTTAGGGACGTTAGGGGTCTGCTCGCTGCCACCACCTGAGGGGGGCGTACACACATCCGCGTTAACTGGCTTTATTTTTGCATTCGTGGGTGGCTACATACCCTTTTTTGTAAAGAAGAAGAAGAAGAAAAAACCTAACCTAATGACTCTGTACAGAGTCTCAGAAGAATGGGGGAAAAAGTCAACCTCCAGACGAAAATGCCTTTGTGCTATCAGATAACCATGTTCAGAGGAGGAAGGACACACTATACAACTATTAGCATCTCCAAAGGCTGTCACGTTGACTAATAGTCGGCCACACAACGGCACAGTGGCTCAGTTTGTTTCCCCCCCCACCATTATGCGCCTGACACAAAGGGGATGGAAGACTGGTAAAGACCTGTCAAATGTGCCACTGCAGCAGACGCTTACAAAGCTTCATTTCTCCTCTTCTCAAAAGAGTAGTCTTGTTCTTTTTTTTCTTTTCTTTTTTAATCCTCCACTCACTCGCACTCCTCCCTCCCCTGCATTTTGGCGGGATAGGGAGGTCAGGGTGAGGGGTGGGTGTGGACCGCACTACTGTGAATGAGTCTTGGGGAGAAAGAGAGAAATTCAGAGGTTGTGGTTCCTGGCAGTTTGGGTCATGTTAGCATTTGTTTGCCGGCTTGTTGGAGAGTATTGCTTTGTTCCTCCTCTCTCTGTGTCCTAGGCTAGAGAGCGAAGGATGGAGAGGCTGAGGGACAGGGTGGGACAGAGCTTGTACTGAGAACCCCAGAACCCCACTCACAGTGGGCCACCAATGGAAGGGAGATCAGAGAAGAGGTGTTGAGAGAACTGCCATCTGCTTTTAAGGCGTCCATTCAAGACTTCAAATGCCCAAAACTATGTTTGAAAAGTTTTAGTGTTTGACCTCATACTAATTTTTCAATTCTATTTGCTATTAGAGTTTAAATGTATTATTATTTACTTATTAATTTAAATAAAACACTTTAGCACGTGTGTGTCACTTTCAATTGGACATTAAGTATTTAATTTATTTGCACCCTTGCAGGCAAACTGACAGTCTGTATCTTATCAGACAGAGGGCTGAAGAGAAGCAACAGGCTCTTTTCTCCATTTTCAGCAACAAACACTTTACTGTCCCCAGGGCCCAGTGCTTTCTGTGCAGGGGAGAAAAGATGTCACAATTGGCTATTGTGCTCATTATGTCCCAGGCATCTTCCCATTGCGCTGTGGGGTCTACTCCAACGCTGAATTTGGCCCATGGGGATTTCGGCCAAGTCACCGAGGTCAGCGACCCTCCACACACACACAGTATCCTATCACCACTGTCGTCAGATTCTGGGTCAGCTGTAAACTACTCTAAATGCCTAGACTTTATTTTTGACCATCTGATGGGTGCATTGTAAAAACAGTGAACCCGTGTGTATCCTGTGTATGTGTGCCTGACACTGATAGCACAAGGGTGGCAGTGTATAACGCAGGGTGTGTCTCTGCCACATTTCTTCTCACCATTCATTCCTATGAGCCGGATGAAAAGGGGGGTGAAAAAATCCATAAAATGACCTCACCGTCTCGCGGCAGGGAAAGCCATAAATGAATTAGCGCTTTGTGAGGGAAATGGGTCCATTTAATGGATTCCCAATGGCTGATCTATATTTCTGCCTTAATCTCTCCCCAGACCGCTGTTGTCCACTCTCACGCACAGGGTCGCCCGCAACGCACAAACACCGGGCTTGTTCACCCTTTTCAATAGCCACGCTAACACACTGTTAGAATTCAATTAACAAGACACCCGCCGTCTACCAGGACAGAGGGTAAACAGTAATATCGAAACGGACCCAATGAAACACATTGAAACAGCAGGGATCGAGAGGGAGGAAGGGAGAAAAACGGCTCATGACAGGGACCAGGGACTTTCATGTGTTGATAAGGAGTTGCCATGGAAAAACACATCGCCACACAAAGTGTTTCTTAAAGCGAGAGGAGAAAGCGAGGGCTGGCCTGAGCTTTTTAGTTCACGGGGTAACGGGTTTGCATGGACTTAGAGGGATTACGACCAGCATTCATGGAAATCCGGGGGCCAGCAGGTGAGGTCTAGGCTCAGCTAGCTCATCCTTTAGGTAAACTGCTCTGGTGGGGCTGGCGTTGCCAGGTTTGGAGGATGGGGTGGGTTGCCATGTCCAGGCTGCGTTGCCAGGATGAATGTGTATCTGTGTCCACAGTGGCGGGAGGGAGGCAGTAGGCTGATCCCTCCCGGTAGAGTTCCTCTGACGGGGCCAACACTTGTCCCGGGATGGGGACACTGAGGACCCACTTTCACTGTCTAAGTGGCATAGTGTGGCCACAGCAAAAAGGGTCTGGCGACATTACTTGACTGGCCAGAATGGTATCTTAGCAGGCTCTAAAACCTTATGCAAACAGGGGGACTCGGAGTGAATACACAGGCTCAATGCTAGGGTTCTCTGACCGGCGTCTATAGCATGGCGGCGTTGACATTGGGTGAAGTCGAGTAGAGATGACAGCTCGGCTGGTAAAGTGAACAATGCCAAACATTCTTTTTGTGTCCTTTTAGGAAATGCTGAGCTGATTTAGATGGAACTGATACTCTTAATTGGCTTAGCATTTCTAAATGGACTGGTGTGTGATCTGTTTTTGCCAGGAACTGTCAAGCATAAAAAAGACAACCTTTCATTGAGAGAATGGGAAGCTTTTTTCCCTGAGACTAGGATAAATCGGAGCCATGTGGCCGAAATCTGGCTTGCCTACTACTTACTTAAGCTGCATACTGTGTACTAATCGTACTCCGTACTATTTAGAGCATACTGTTTTTAGTAAAAAACGTGCAGTGCCCATCAAATGTCCGCATACTAGGCTCATCCTGCTGAGAATGCTTCATGAAATGCGTTGATTCCCGCCATTCATTAATTTTCGTACAGCGTGTTGTCAGCTGTTGTCAGGCGCACGTGGGTCTCGAAAGACTATTTTCTTTTCAACAGTGTGCAGCGAATTTTACTAGATGAAAAGATGAAATGAGTATGACATCCTGGCCTTGAAAGCATTCTAAATGTTTCAAATTTCACATACTATAAACGACTATTTAGAACGCAAGTACGGGTATTCTGATATGGCCTCTTGAGAATGGTGTTTCCCCGACTTCTGTTGCTGTGAATTTGTGACTATGGCTATTGTACATTTACAATTGCTTTCCCTTGGTTACATTGAATTTGTGATTTACTTTTGTGCATTTTCTCATTAAGAATCTGTTTTTATACATTCGTACATTACTGTTGTCTATTTGATGAATACATATCACTAACTGAATAATGCGGTCTTATTTTTTTTTATCAGTCTCAGGCCTTGAGTATTGAATCAGAGTACTTGGTCGAATAAACCGCAACAGCAAGAAATAACATAAACCACACACATACAGGCATCTCTGACTGATGCTTCACTGTAAAGTCCATGGAGAATAAGAGCACCTCCTCCCAGCTGCCCACTGCTCTGAGTCTAGGAAACACTGTTACCACCGATAAATCCACTATAATTGAGAATTTCAATAAGCATTTCTCTACGGCTGGCCATGTTTTCCACCTGGCTACCCCTACCCCGGTCAACTGCCCCGGCACCCTCCACAGCAAACCGCCAGAGCCCCCACCATTTCTCCTTCACCCAAATCCAGTCAGCTGATGTTCTGAAAGCTGTGTAATCTGGACCCCTACAAATCAGCCGGGCTAGACAATCTGGACCCTCGCTTTCTAAAATTATCTGCCGAAATTTTTGCCACCCCTATTACTAGCCTATTCAACCTCTCTTTCGTTATCGTCTGAGATTCCCAAAGATTGGAAAGCTGCTGTGGTCACCCCCCTCTTCAAAGGGGGTGACACTCTAGACCCAAACTGCTACTGACCTATATCTATTCTACCCTGTCTTTCTAATGTCTTCAAAAGCCAAGTTAACAAACAGATTACCGACCATTTCAAATCCCACCGTACCTTCTCCGCTATGCAATCTGGTTTCAGAGCTGGTCATGGGTGCACCTCAGCCACGCTCAAGGTCCTAAACGACATCAAAACCGCCATCGCACCTGCTCGCCTGTCCAGCATCACTACTCTGGACGGCTCTGACTTAGAATACGTGGACAACTACGAATACCTGGGTGTCTGGTTAGACTGTAAAACTCTCCTTCCAGACTCACATTAAGCATCTCCAATCCAAAATTAAATCTAGAATCGGCTTCCTATATCACAACAAAGCATCCTTCACTCATGCTGCCATACATACCCTCGTAAAACTGACCATCGACTTCGGTGATGTCATCTATAAAATAACCTCCAACACTCTACTCAACAAACTAGATGCAGTCTATCACAGTGCCATCCGTTTTGTCACCATAGCCCCATACACTACCCACCACTGCGACCTGTATGCTCTCTTTGGTTGGCCCTCGCTTCATACTCGTCGCCAAACCCACTGGCTACAGGTTATCTACAAGTCTCTGCTAGGTAGAGCCCTGCCTTATCTCAGCTCACTGGTCACCATAGCAGCACCCATTCATAGCACGCGCTCCAGCATGTACCGTAATTTCCGGACTATAAGCCGCTACTTTATTCCCACACTTTGAACCTCGCGGTTAATACAATGACGCGGCTAATTTATGGATTTTTCCCGCTTTCACAAGATTCATCAAACTGAGCACCGTCACATAATGTGACGTAAATCGAGCGCGCTCAAACTTCCCATCATTCTGCTTACGGTAGTAATTTTGTCACCCTCATCATGGCAAAGACACGGAGAAATGCATATGATGCAGCTTTCAAGTTGAAGGCGATAAATCTGGCTGTTGGAAAAGGAAATAGAGCTGCTGCATCGGAGCTTGGCCTTAATGAGTCGATGATAAGACGTTGGAAACAGCAGCGTGAGGAACTGACTCAGTGCAAAAAGACAACAAAAGCTTTCAGAGGGAAGAAAAGCCCAAAGTATTTGCAGCCACTCGACATCAGTGTAAATCGTGCATTTAAGGTTGCGCTCCTTGTTCAGTGGGAGGCTTGGATGACAAGTGGGGAGAAATCCTTCACTAAAAGGGGCCGCATGCGAAGAGCATCTTATGGTCAAGTCTGCCAGTGGGTCCTGACAGCGTGGAGCATTGTCAAAAAATCCACTATCATCAACGGGTTTCGAAAGGCTGGACTGCTGCGTGTTGAAGGGGCAGCATGAGCTCAGCGGGGTATTTGCCTCCGAATGAAAGTGACGAGAGCGACAATAAACGATCCAACATCGGATGAAGCAATTCTGAGGCTATTCAACTCCGACACCGAAGGAGATGACTTCAGTGGTTTCAGTGCACAGGAGGTGGAAGATAGTGACCAATGACTTTCTTGGTAGGCCACTGTTTAATTTTTGTTACAAGCCGTGTTTCGTTTAAAGTTAATTTGTTTCAATGTACCGGTAGGCACCTGCGGCTTATAGACATGTGCGGCTTATTTATGTACAAAATACATATTTTTTAAATAATTCAGTGGGTGCGGTTTATATTCAGGTGCGCTTAATAGTCCAGCAATTACGGTATATCTCACTGGTCACCCCCAAAGCCAATTCTTACTTTGGTCGTCTTTCCTTCCAGTTCTCTGCTGCTCATGACTGGAACGAACTGCAAAAATCTCTGAAGCTGGAGACTCACATCTCCCTCACTAGCTTTAAGCACCAGCTGTCAGAGCAGCTCACAGATGACTGCACCTGTACATAGATGGACTGTTTACAGATGGGCTATCTACCTACCTCATCCCCACATTGTATTTATTTATTTATCTTGCTCCTTTGCACCCCAATATCTCTACTTGCACATTCATCTTCTGCCGATCTACCATTCCAGTGTTTAATTGCTATATTGTAATTACTTCGCCACCATGGCCTATTTATTTCCTTAACGTACCTCATTTGCACTCACTGTATATAGACTTTTTGTTTTCTTTCGTTCTACTGTATTATTGACTGTATGTTTTGTTTGTTCCATGTGTGTTGTTGTATGTGTCGAATTGCTATGCTTTATCTTGGCCAGGTCGCAGTTGCAAATGAGAACTTGTTCTCAACTAGCTTACCTGGTTAAATAAAGGTGAAATAAATAAAAATGGGTGATATACAATGAGTATACAAAACATTAGGAACACCTGCTCTTTCCATGATATTGATTGACCAGATGAAAGTCCACCTGGCCATGCTGCTGTTCCAGTTTCAACTGACCTGAGCCCTAGGACCATGCCCCAGGACTACCTGACATGATGACTCCTTGCTGTCCCCAGTCCACCTGGCCATGCTGCTGTTCCAGTTTCAACTTCCACCTGACTGTGCTGCTGCTCCAGTTTCAACTGTTCTGCCTTATTATTATTCGACCATGCTGGTCATTTATGAACATTTGAACATCTTGGCCATGTTCTGTTATAATCTCTACCCGGCACAGCCAGAAGAGGACTGGCCACCCCACAGCCTGGTTCCTCTCTAGGTTTCTTCCTAGGTATTGGCCTTTCTAGGGAGTTTTTCCTAGCCACCGTGCTTCTACACCTGCATTGCTTGCTGTTTGGGGTTTTAGGCTGGGTTTCTGTACAGCACTTTGAGATATCAGCTGATGTACGAAGGGCTATATAAATAAATTTGATTTGATTTGATGAAAACTATGATCCATTTTTACATTTTACATTTCAGAAGACGCTTTTATCCAGAACGACTTACAGTTGTGAGTGCATACATTTTTTTGGTACTTTTTCCTATACTGTTCCCCTATGGGAATCGAACCCACAACCCAGATTTCGCAAGTGCCATGCGCTACCAACTGATCCACACGGGACACCATTAGCACATTATTAATGTCTGTCACCTGTTAAATCCATTTCAATCACTGAAGAGGAAGAGACAGTAGTAGGTGCTAGTGTGTCAAGAACTGCAATGCTGCTGGGTTTTTCACCCTGAACAGTTTCCTGTTCGTATCAAGAATGGTTCACCACCCAGGCCTGCCGAGTCGCGCAGCAATGCATCGCAGTGCTGAGGTGCCACTACAGCCTCTGTTTGATCCCAGGCTGTGTCACAGCCGGGAGCCCCGTAGAGTGGTGCACAATTGGCCCAGTGTCGTCCGGGTTTGGCCAGGGAGATTCGGGGTTTAAGTGCTGTAGTAGAGCGGCTTGGCGGATCATGTTTCGGAGGACGCATGACTCGACCTTCTCCCGAGCTTGTTGGGGAGTTGCAAGCAATTAGAAAAGATTGTAACTACCAGTTGGGAAGAAAAAAGGGGGTAAATTCACGCACACAAAAAAAGAATGCTCCACCACTCAAAGGACATCGAGCCAACTTGACATGACTGGTAAGAATTTGGGTCAACATCCCGGTGGAACGCTTTCGACACCTTGTAGAGTCCATGCCCCATTGAATTTAGGCTGTTCTGAGGGCAAAAGTGCGAGCAACTCAATTATTAGATGAGCACACAAGCTGGTACTTTTTCCTCAGAAATCACAGTTGGAAGATTCCTGGAATGAAGAGTAAATAAGCAAGAAAACTGAAATCCTCCAACCAAGATTTCCTGAAGAAATTACTGGAATTCTGCAATCCTACATACAAATAAAAGTCTGATCTGATCCAATGTAGGATTCAGACAGTCTCTGCGAGACAATAGGGCACCATCTCCCCTGCCCCCTCTCCGGCCTCCACACGCCCCTTCTTCAACCAGGACGTCCCTTAACTTCCTCAAATATTGAGTCAGTGTCTTGGGGTAAGCAGTTACACTGCCTGTTGTGGTTGACAGTTGCTGGCGAATGGCTTTGTCCCTATTGTCCAGGACGGGTGCATGGCCCCTTGGCCTCTCCAAGCCAGGACCTGCCCTCCGAAACCAGGGGAGAGGGTGTGTGTGTGTGTGTGTGTACTGCATACACCACGTGTGCCCGAGCATCCATCTGGGTGTGTGTTGTCACTATGTCTCTCTTTCCCCTATCACTGTGGTCCTGTGCTCAGGAATGTTTGCTCTGACACTACGGATCAACTGTAGTCCCGTCTCCCTGCATCTCGCCTCTCCAGCTTCAAGTCAAACAGACACTGCCTTGGCGAGAGCTGAGCGGAGGCCCCTTTATCTCCCAGACGTGGCTCTTCCTTTTAAGAAGAGGAAGGTAAATAATGACAGGGATTTAATAGGTGGATAATGTGGTCTCCGGGTGCAGGGGCTTGACAGGGACTGTGCAAACAGGCCCATCCTCTGACCAGGGGGATACAGCACGTTCCCTCTACAGTGACCAAAGAGATCTGACTGCGGGGAGATTTTAAAGATCTGAAACGCACACATTCTGGGCTTTAATCTGAAACATACACACAGAGAATGAAAGATGAGGAGTTTGGTCTTTTGTATTGGTTTTGTTGGTTGAGGCGAGACTGTGTGGCTGGCACAGTGGGATTCTATTGCTCATAGAGGGTTTGCGACGAGGAATTCATACTCCAATAAAGGCCCCCAAACAAATTGCAGTTCAGTTTATTCATTGTAACTTTTTATACATTTTGTGCATTGTTCTGTAGTAACCTGTTTGGGCCAGTTGACACCGATTTAAGCCTAGTCCTGGACTAAACTGAATGTTCAAATTTTCCATTGAAAGTGCTTCCTAGTCCAAGACTAGCCTTTAATCTGAGTCAAGGTAACTGGCCCTAAAAGTTTTACTGTCTCCCATGCTAGCAGATAGGACGGGGCCCCATAATAGACCTGCAGCATTTTGTAACCTGGTGACTCCTCACATGCTGAACACTGGGCTTGGAGGCATTGACCTGGTTGGTTAACTGCCCATAGACACGGGGTAAAGGCATTGTCTTTTTATTTTTTTATTTTTTCGTGGTATCCAATTGTTGTAGCTACTATCTTGTCTCATCGCTACAACTCCCGTACGGGCTCGGGAGAGACGAAGGTTGAAAGTCATGCGTCCGCCGATATACAACCCAACCTAGCGACACTGCTTCTTAACACAGCGTGCATCCAACCCGGAAGCCAGCCGCACCAATGTGTCGGAGGAAACACCGTGCACCTGGCAACCTTGGTTAGCGCGCACTGTGCCCGGCCCGCCACAGGAGTCGCTGGTGCGCCATGAGACAAGGACATCCCTACCGACCAAGCCCTCACTAACCCGGACGAC
Organism: Oncorhynchus kisutch; assembly: GCF_002021735.2. NCBI lineage: Eukaryota > Metazoa > Chordata > Actinopteri > Salmoniformes > Salmonidae > Oncorhynchus > Oncorhynchus kisutch. The sequence goes on along the minus strand of NC_034186.2, from coordinate 45,561,520 downwards.
GCTAGACCAATTGTGCGTCGCCCCATGGACCTCCCGGTCGTGGACGGTTACGACAGAGCCTGGGCGCGAACCCAGAGTCTCTGATGGCACAGCTGGCGCTGCAGTACAGCGCCCTTAACCACTGCGCCGCCCGGGTAAAGGCATTGTCAGTGGTGAACTGTTGCCTCGTCTTAGTCATGAACATACACTCTGACAATCTTATGTTGATGCTGTGGAAGGACTTGTAACCATTGTAAATAAGAATTTGTTCTTAACTGGCTTTACATAGTTAAATAAAGGTTAAATAAAAATACATACTTAAAATTGTAAAAAAACGACTCATGAAGTAAAATAAACTGATCCGTCAGTCACTCAGTCGATTGGCACCTTGGAGTTAAATATCTTTCTTGCTCTTGTGCATTCTGTCACGTATACACACACACACACCTCTAGGCTGGACACATTCATCATGGCTTGACTGTCTACAGATAAGCGGTCTTCTTTTTGAGGACGTTTCCACTAGTTCCACCTCGACACACCCTGACCTCCAGGGTAGTATTGAGTTTCCCTGCAGGCCTCTTTTCCCCTGTTAAATGTTGACCTCTTGACAATCCTTCTCCACTCACCCCCTGGCCCATTCCCTCTCCCAACACACACACACACGTGGGCACACACACCTTTTACTCACTCTAGTCTGCTCCACCCCCGTCAAGATGAGCCCCACCCCACCCCCTCATAAACACACACACACACACCCCCGACAGGCACAAAATTCTTCTGAGGTCTCCAGGGACCAATTAAGGATGTCTACCTGCCTGAGTCCTTCTACCCCTCCCCCCTCCACCTAACACGCACCAGCCACCCAGACAGCGAGAGGTGAGGGGTTAGTGAGGGCCATAGGTCAATACAGTCTAAATTGGGCGGTCAGGACTCAGGACAGCTGCAGACTGGGGGAGACAGGCTCAGGAACTTACTGCAGGCCATGAGGATTGGGGACAAAATGATAGGAGCTCTTAGATACGACATTATTACAGGGCGCGTGCACTTAGTTTAAGGCAGCATAATGTGAAAACTGTGCAAGGAGTGTGACCGCTTTAATTGGGCACTGTATGCAGACACGCACATACAAAGCAAGGTAAATGGCATTTTACCAATACTCAGTCGACACACGTCGTCATCCCAGCCAGGAACGGCCACGGTTTCCGTTATTTCTTTTTTATTATACAGGTAGGCCCACATCAGATATAGGCATTGCCCATTTTAGTGAATGGAGAGACCATCTTAAGGCTCCCTACTAACTTTGCTATTTAATACCGTTTGTCTATCACACATGTACCAAATACTAAATCAATATACAGTACCAGGCAAAACGTTTGGACACACCTACTCATTCAAGGGGTTTTTCTTCAATTTGACTATTTTCTACATTGTAGAATAATAGTGGACATCATCAAAACGATCAAATAACACATATGGAATCCTGTAGTAACCAAAAAGGTGTTAAACAAATCAAAATATATTTCAAATTCTTCAAAGTAGCCACCCTTTGCCTTGATGACAGCTTTGCACACTCTTGGCATTCTCTCAACCGACTTCACCTGGAATGCTTTTCCAACAGTCTTCAAGGAGTTCCCACATATGCTGAGAACTTGTTGGCTGCTTTTCCTTCACTCTGCAGTCCAACTCATCCCAAATCATCTCAATTGGGCTGAGGTCGGGTGTTTAGGGGCCAGGTAATCTGATGCAGCACTCCATCACTCCTTGGTCAAATAGCTCTTACACAGCTTAGAGGTGTGTTGGGGCATTGTCCTGTTGAAAAACAAATGATAGTCCCACTAAGCGTATCGCTGTGTTGTAGCAATGCTGGTTAAGTGTGCCTTGAATTCTAAATAAATCACTGATAGTCACCAGCAAAGCACCCCCACACTATCACACCTCTTTCTCCATGCTTCACGGTGGGAACCACACATGCAGAGATCATCCGTTTACCTACACCGCGTCTCACAAAGACGGCGGTTGGAACCAAAAATCTCAAATTTGGACTCATCAGACCAAAGGACAGATTTCCACTGGTTTAATGTCCATTGCTCGAGTTTATTGACCCATATTTGGATTTGTTTAACACTGTGACTATGATTCCAGGTGTTATTTCATAGTTTTGATGTCTTCACTATTATTCTATAATGTAGAAAATTGTAAAAAAATAAAAATAAAGAAAAACCCTTGAATGAGTAGGTGTCCAAACTTTTGACTGGTACTGTATACCAGTTACCAATGTAATTTGATCAACTTTGTTATTTTCCTAGGACTAACTGAAGGATATCCGCTTGAAACAATGGCTCTGGTTATTCTCCACTGCTGGCCTGCTCTCCAAGCATGAGCCTGAAGCCACATACTGGCCAAACTCATGTTTCTTAAAATGGACTCAAAGGCACTAATAAGTAATTTTATGTTTAATTTCATTATAAGTCACAGCCTATATGCGCAATTTAAACACTATAAGGAATGAATGCAACAAAATGTTGTTTAAGTGCTGTGCTCTTTATGTCCCTACCAGCCCATGTGTCACACACTATATTTCTTTGTTGGCTATAGCCTTGAAATAATTGAAATAATAAAGCCTAAATAATTCATTTTCGAGTGTCACAAAAATAGATGGGTGTTGGTGAAATTGTGATTTTAATGAATGGAGCTCATTTTCTTCCTGTGAGCTTGGAGTGGTTTTTTAGCACTCATGAGCAGGATTTTCAACCGCTCAACTCTGCTCACATGCTCTGCTGGATATCAATTCCATCACTGGTAAATTCAATCACTGGTAAATGTGTATTGTAGCTGTCTGTTCAATCCCACCCTGTTGGTCAGTGTATCAGGACATCAAAGCTCCCAGCTCAGTGGTGAAGACATAGGAAAGAGGATAAGACTACTGAGGCTAGACAACAAAACTAAGCCCAACCTGAAAGACCAGTGAAAGACAGAGGGCCCAGTAATATGGGATCATCCCTGCTGTAACACCACCCCACCGCCCCTGCAAAGAAAGCCAGTCAGGCCTGTGGTGGTGGTCATTCTCTGACCACGTATCCATGCCAACCCTGCTCTAACCCTTTCCCTCCTCCCCACATCGCCACCGAGGGTCCGGAGCCCTCTGCCCTCTTTTATTCCCCACATATTATAATCTGCTGGATTAGAGCCAGTGCTGCTTTGTCTCCGGACGTGTCCAAACATGGCAGGAGGTCAGAGGTCGCTTTGGCCACTGGCCTTGGCCCTCGGTGGCCCCCGGGTGAGAGGGCGTCCCTGGAGCATCAGGGCGTAGTAGGGATCCAGCGAGGGTAGGGGGGCCTCATAGCTGGCTTCTCCCTCCGTGGCAGGTCCAGTCTGTAATGTGCTCAGAGGCTGGTCCCGGCTGGCTTTGTCCAGCTGCCCTCTCAAAGGCCTGGCGCTGAATGGGAGGGCAGGAAAAGGTCAGACTGGCCGCAGCGCTCCACTGCCTTTGAAATGCCATAGATACCCCCCCACCGCCCCTCCTCGGCCCTCACGCTCCTCGCCCTGCCTTGCTCCAGGCCACTCTGCCACGACAGTATCCATGGACACTAGTTGTTACAAACACTACGGACAATAGTTACTTCACGTTTAGTAACATTGGTGTGTATCATTCATCAAAATGGGTTTATATTGGATTCGGAGTCTGTACGGGACATAAAGATACCACAGGTCCCTCAGTATCCTTACACAGGTTTTTTAGAGGTGTTCTAATTGAGTGCCGCCCCTAGCTATGTAAGGAGTCCCCAATCCCTCCACACTCCAGACATGTGCTCCGTCTGTTGACACAGAACTCAATTAGGGCTGATAAACGCACAGGGCCAAGTCGGTTGAACACAGCCGCTAATGTCTTTAGCCTCCCCTCTGAGAGCTAGCCTGGAAACGCTAATTCTATTACAGCTGTCTGCTCCACAGCGCCTGGTAATTCCATCAAGTGTCCCGTGTTAACTTACACATACTAATCACATTTCAGTACAACTAATAGTAATCAATGGAGAGAGATAAAGTACCCAGAGGTAAAGTAGTCGGGGAGAAGTCAGGCAGCGGCCAGGCAGCTAAAGGGGCTGACTGTTTTTACACACATTCCACAGGGAGAGGGAACATTAGGTTTGATTTGTGGCAGATATTTGTGCAGCACAGTTTGGGGGATGAGATATTTCGATCTGAAGGTGAATTAGTGTAGTGCAACAGTGTTGCTTCCGTCCCTCCCCTTGCCCCAATCTGGGCTCGAACCAGGGACCCCCTGAACACATCAGCAACAGTCACCCTTGAGGAATCGTTAGCTATCGCTCCACAACATTCGCGGTCCTTGCAGATCAAGGTCTTAAAGCAAGCGACATCAGCAATTGAAATGCTACTAGCGCGCACCGCTAACTAGCTAACCATTTCACGCTGGTTATACACCCCCCCCCCCCCCCTTTGGCCGCCTCCTTCTCCCACAGCAACCAGTGATCCGGGTCAACAGCATCAATTTAACAGTGTTGCTTCCTTCTGTCCCTCCGCCCGCCCCAACCTGGGCTTGAACCAGGGAACCTCTGAACACATCAACAACTGCCTCCCACAAAGCATCATTACCTATTGCTCCACAAAAGCCGGGGCCCTTGCAGAGGAAGGGGAGAGTGATGTAGGAGAGCGGAAAGTGGCGCACCACTAACTCGTTGGCCATTTCACACCGGTTCCAGTAGCTTATTGTCTGTCAGGAGTCCTTACTACCGAGGATTGCAATTTGTGTGGCTCTGTCATTTGAACTGATGATGGTTGAATGACTGTAGGCTGCAAGTTAAAATTATATTTTCAAATTGATCTAATGATCTGATTGTCTCCGTCAATCAACAACCTCTCCCCTAAATACAATACATCTGATGCTTTCCTGGAATATTCACACAAACGTAGGTTCCCAGTAACACTCTTCATTACCCAAATGAGATGGCATCTCCCTGCTCTCTAAACACCACCAGAAACTCGTCCCCAGTTAGACACAAAATGGCTGATGTTGCAGCCAGACCTAGGAGGAAGAGCTACTGTACCTTAGTGTGTCTCCTCTAATGAAGCGCACAATGACGGGCCTCTTGGCTCTACAGAGGACGTGCGAGAGCCCGGACGCCTGTTCCCTGGCGCCTTACAGGCTAATAGGCTCAGCCAATGGAAGGCTTTTCTCTCCTTTTCTTTCCTCTCACACAACCAAGAGAAGCAATTAAATCCAATTGGAGCCTATTGCTTGGGACTGGGGGCCCCTGGAGGCCTCGGGCCGGACGTTTAATCATGAGGTGACCTAGTTGCCTGATAAATGGGCCTGGGGAGGGAAACTGTTCGCCGGTCATTAATCTACAGTCAGATCAGGACAACAGCACACGGTCATCTTGGCGTTAATTGGCAACTTTTGGAGGGAAAGGCTAGATGGAGATGGATGTTGCCCGAGTGATCCATAATTCGGCCCACTAAGGTTCTGATGAAGGAAGAGAGGGCGCCTCTCCAGGAATCAGAGGGCTTCCGCACCTCACGGTTGTGAAAACATGTTGCAAGGCAGCATGTAAGGAACAGACACCAGGTTACCACGGAATGTTATTCATCACATGCTTCTTAAACGACAGGTCTAGACTAACAGTGAAATGCTTACAACAAAGCTGAGGGAGAGAAAATAGAAAAATAATAGAAAAGCAACAACACATAATAATGAATACACAATGAGTAACTTGGCTATATGTACGGGGTACCAGTACCGAGTCGATGTGCAGGGGTACGAGGTAATTTGAGGTAGATACAGCAAGCGCTAAAAGTATTGGGAGAGTGATATATGTTTTTAATTTGGTCGTCTCTGATCATGATTGTCATGGGTCTCGGGTATGTGTAAATTTAACAGACCCGTTTCAGAAACCGAACGTGACAGCTGCATTTGAAACTGAGAAATGTTATCATTTATGATGCTGCTCTTGCCTTTCACGACAGTGGAGCCTAGAGGGTGTTGCTTGTTGGCTAACCATAAGTCATCAGCGCGGCAATAGGCCACAGTCCTAGAGCCTCGTGTGGAGCAAAAGTTAGGAGATATCTAATCAATGGAAGATGGAATTATACTGAACAAAAATATTAACGCAACATGCAACGATTTCTATGATTTTGCTGAGTTACATTTCGTATTAGGAAAGCAGTCAATTGAAAATAATTCATTAGGCCACAATCTATGGATTTCATGACTGGGCAGGGGTGCAGCCATGGGTGGGCCTTGGAGGGCACAACCACTTGTCAGCCAGGCCCACCCACTGGGGAGCCAGACCCAGCCAATCAGAATAAGTTATAGACTCAAATACTCCTCAGTATTCAAAATACTCCCTTCAGACAATCCCGCAGGTGAAGAAGCCCGGATGTGGAGATCAAGGGCTGGCGCGATTAGGGTACACGTGGTCTGCGGTTGTGAGGCCGGTTTTACGTACTGCCAAACTTCTCTAAAACGATGTTGGAGGCAGATTATGGTAGAGAAATGAACATAATATTATCTGGCAACAGCTCTGAAGGACATTCCTGCAGTCAGCATGCCAATTGCACGCTCCCTCAACTTGAGACATCTGTGACATTGTGTGACAACACTGCACATTTTAAAGTGGCCTTTTAATGTCCCCAGCACAAGGTGCACCTGTGTAATGATCATGCCGTTTAAGCAGCTTCTTGATATGCCACACCTGTCAGGTGGATGGACTATCTTACTATCTAGGAAAAGGAGAAATGCTCACTAACAGATGTGTACAAAATTGTAGAGAAATAAGCTTTTTGTTTGTATTGAACATTTCAGGGATTTTTTATTTCAGCTCATGGAACATGGGAACAGCACTTTACATGTTGCGTTTATATTTTTGTTCAGTATATTTATATTTTGACATTGCTCGTTCTAATATTTCTATATTTCTTAATTCCTTTCTTTTAGTTTTTTAGATTAGCATGAATTATGTATTGTTCAAAATTACTGCACTGTTGGAGGTAAGAACATAAGCACTATGCTACACCCGCAATAACATCTGCTAAATATGTGTACACAACCAATCCAATTAGATTTGACTTGAAAATACCAGTGAAGACACTTGCCAGCTGGTCAGCGCATGCTCTGAATGCGCGTCCTGGTAACCCGTCTGGCCATTTGAATATTAACCTGTTTAAAGCTTTGACTCACATCGGCTACTTTTATTTTACCTTTATTTAACTAGGCAAGTCAGTTAAGAACACATTCTTATTTTCAATGACAACCTAGGAACAGTGGGTTAACTGCCTTGTTCAGGGGTAGAATGACAGATTTTTACCTTGTCAGCTCGGGGATTCGTTCTTGCAACCTTTCAGTTACAAGTCCAATGCTCTAACCACTAGGCTACCTGCCGCCCAGAGAGTGTGACCACACACTCGTCCTGAACAGCTGGTGCTCTCATGCATGGTTCAGTGTAGCTTGTCCCGAAGCAAACAGGGAAAGCTTTTAGCTCGTCTGGGATTGTTCAATGTTTAGCTTGCAGACAACAATTAGGAGGATAGAGTTATAGTCAGATTTGCCAAATGGAGAAGAGAGGGAGAGCTTTGTATGCGTTTCTGGATGTGGAGTAAAGGTGATCTAGAGTTGTCTTTTCTACTTGATATGCTTTTTTTTTTTTATTATGTAAGATTTCAGTTTCCCTGCGTTAAAATTATCGGCAACTAGGAGCTCTGCATCTGGATGAGCATTTTATTGTTTGTTTATGCCTTTTATACTGCTTGTTGAGTGTTGTCTTAGTGCCAGAATTGGTCTGTGGTGGTAAATAGACAGCTCTGAAAAATATAGATGAAAACTCTCTGTAAATAGTATGGTCTACAGCTTATCATGAGGTATTCTAACTCAGGCGAGCAGAACCTCGAGATTTCATTAATATTAGAGCTTGCACATCAGCTGTTGTTAACAAAGAAGCACACCCCTCCCACTAATCGTAGTCGATGCTGCAGTAGGGTATTGACGAGCTAAAGGTACAGTTGAAGTTGGAAGTTTACATATACCTTAGCAAAATACATTTAACTCAGTTTTTAACCATTCCTGACATTTAATCTAGTAAAAATTCCCTATCTTAGATCAGTTAGGATCATCACTTTATTTTAAGAATGTGAAATGTCAGAATAATAGTAGAGAGGGATATATTTCAGCTTTTATTTCTTTCATCACATTCCCAGTGGGTCAGAAGTTTACATACATTCAATTGGTATTTGGTAACATTGCCTTTAAATTGTTGAACTTCGGTCAAATGTTTCAGGTAAGCCTTCCACAAGCTTCCCACAATAAGTTGGATGAATTTTGGCCCATTCCTCCTAACAGAGCTGGTGTAACTGAGTCAGGTTTGTAGGCCGCCTTGCTCGCACACACTTTTTCAGTTCTGACCACAAATTGTCTATAGGATTGAGGTCAGGGCTTTGTGATGGCCACTCCAATACCTTGACTTTGTTGTCCTTAAGCCATTTTGCCACAACTTTGGAAGTATGCTTGGGGTCATTGTCCATTTGATATATATATTCAATATATCTACATAATTTTCCTACCTCATGATGCCATCTATTTTGTGAAGTGCACCAGTCCCTAATGCAGCAAAGCACCCCCACAACATGATGCTGCGACCCCCGTGCTTCAAGGGTGGGATAGTGTTCTTCGGCTTGCAAGCCTCCCCCATTTTCCTCCAAACATAATGATGGTCATTATGGCCAAACAGTTCTATTTTTGTTTCATCAGACCAGAGGACGTTTTCTCCAAAAAGTACGATCTTTGTCCCCATGTGCAGTTGCAAACCATAGTCTGGCTTTTTTTATGGCGGTTTTGGAACAGTGGCTTCTTCCTTGCTGAGCGGCCTTTCAGGTTATGTCGATATAGGTCTCGTTTTACTGTGGATAAAGATACTTTTGTACCTGTTTCCTCCAGCATCTTCACAAGGTCCTTTGCTCTTCTGGGATTGATTTGCACTTTTCGCACCAAAGTACGTTCATCTCTAGGAGACAGAACACGTCTCCTTCCTGAGTGGTATGCCGGTTGTGTGGTCCCATGGTGTTCATACTTGCATACTATTGTTTGTAAAGATGAATGTGGTACCTTCAGGCGTTTAGCTCCCAATGATGAACCAGACCTGTGGAGGTCTACCATTTTTTTGGTCTGATTCTTGGCTGATTTCTTTTGATTTTTCCCATGATGTCAAGCAAATAGGCACTGAGTTTGAAGGTAGGCCTTGAAATACATCCACAGGTACACCTCCAATTGGCTCAAATGATGTCAGTTAGCCTATCAGAAGCTTCTAAATCCATGACATAATTTTCTGGAATTTTCCAATGGCACAGTCAACTTAGTGTATGTAAACTACTGCCCCGCTGGAATTGTGATGTGGTGAATTATAAGTGAAATAATCTCTCTGTAAACAATTGTTGGAAAAATGACTTGTGTCATGCACAAAGTAGATGTACTAACCGACTTGCCAAAACTATAGTTTGTTAACAAGAAATTTGTGGAGTGGTTGAAAAATGTGTTATAATGACTCCAATTTAAGTGTATGTAAACTTCTGACTTCAACTGTATATTATCCATATCCCTATTCAGCCACGCCTCTGACAAACATAGGATATTACAGTTCTTCAGGTCCCATTGATAGGATAGTCTTGAACGGAGCTCGTCCTGTTTGTTCTCCAGGGATTGTACGTTTCAAATCAAATGTATTGGTCACATACCCATATTTAGCAGATTTTATTGCGGGTGTAGCTAAATTCTTGTGTTCCTAGCTCCAACAGTGCAGTAATATCTAACAATTCACAATACACACAAATATACAAATAAAATAATGGAATTAAGAAAAATATTTGACTAAAATACAGTAGAATAGAATACAGTATATACATGTGAAATGAGTAAAGAAGTATGTAAATATCATTAAAGTGACTAGTGTTCCAATATTAAAGGGACCAGTGATTCTATGATATTGCAGCAGCCTCTAAGGTGCAGGGTTGAGCAACTGGGTGGTAGCTGGCTAGTGGTTGCCTTGAGATAGATGCTGTTTTTCAATCACTTGGTCCCAGCATTGATGCACCTGTACTGACCTCGCCTTCTGGATGATAGCGGGATAAACAGGCCGTGGTTCGGGTGGCTGATGTCCTTGATGATGTTTTTGTCCTTCATGTGACATCGGGTGCTGCTGGTGTCCTGGAGGGCAGGCAGTGTGCCCCCGGTAATGCGTTGTGCAGACCGCACCAGCTTCTGGAGAGCCCTGTGTTTGCGGTTGGCGCAGTTGCCGTACCTGGCTGTGATACAGCCTGCTCTCAATTGTGCATCTGTAAATGTTTGTAAGGGTCTTAGGGGCCAAGCCCAATTTCTTCAGCGTCCACCTTCTCCATTGCGGTTCCGTCAAGGTGGATAGGGCCGTGCTCCCTCTACTTTTCCGGAAGTCCACGATCAGCTCCTTCGTTTTGTTGACTTTAAGGTTTTTTCCCTGGCACCACACCGCCAGGGCCCTCACCTCCTTCCTGTAGGCTGTATCGTCATTGTTGGTAATCAGGCCTAGTATGGTTGTGTCGTCTGCAAACTTGATGATTGAGTTGGAGGCGTGTATGGCCACTCAGTCATGGGTGAACAGGGAGTACAGGAGGGGCTGAGTACGCTCCCTTGTGGGGCCCCTGTGTTGAGGATCAGTGAAGTGTAGGTGTTGTTTCCTACCTAAACCACCTGGGTCAGCCCATCAGGAAGTCCAGGACCCAGCTGCACAGGGTGGGGTTCAGACCCAGGGCCCCGAGCTTGATGATGAGCTTGGAGGGTACTATGGTGTTGAAGGCTGAGCTATAGTCAATGAACAGCATTCTTACATAGGTAGTCCTCTTGTCCAGGTGGGATAGGGCAGTGTGCAGTGCAATGGCGATTGCATTGTTTGTGGATCTATTGGTGTGGTAAGCAAATTGAAGTGAGTCTAGCGTGTCAGGTAAGGTAGAGGTGATATGATCCTTATTAACTAGCCTCTCAACGCACTTCATGATGACAGAAGTGAGTGCTATTTGGCAATTAGTCATTTAGTTCAGTTACCTTTGCTTTCTTGGGTACAAGAAAAATGGTGGTAATCTTGAAGCAAGTGGGGACATCAGACTGGGATTGGGAGAGATTGAATATGTCTGTAAACACTCCAGCTAGCTGGTCTGCGCTTTCCTTGAGGACGTGCCCCGGGTTGTCATCTGGGCTGGCAGCCTTGCGAGGGTTAACACGCTTAAATGTCTTACTCATGTTGGCCACGGAGAAGGAGAGTGGGCCGTGTCGATGGCACTGTGTTATCCTCAAAGCGGGCGAAGAAGGTGTTTTGCTTGTCTGGGAGCAAAATGTCGGTGTCCGTGGCACGGTTGGTTTTCATTTTGTAATCCTTGATTGTCTGTAGACCCTGCCACATACGTCTCTTGTCTGAGCCGTTGAATTGCGACTCCACTTCATCTCTGTACGAACGTTTTGGCTGTTTAATTGCCTTACGGAGGGAATAACTACACTGTTTGTATTCGACCATATTCCAAGTCACCTTGCCATGGTTTGCACTTTCAGTTTATCGTGAATGATGCCATCTATCCATGGTTGCTGGTTTGGGTAGGTTTTAATAGTCACAGTGGGAACAACATCCTCTATACACTTCCGGATGAACTCACCGTGTCCGTGTATACATCAATGTTATTACCAGAGTCTATCCGGGACATATCCCAGTCCGCGTGATCATAACACTCTTGAGGCATGGATTCCGATTGGTCAGACTAGCATTGAATAGACCTGCTAATAGAACAGAGAGTAGAGCGGATTATTTATTCGCCGACGCGGTTTCGTCAGGATGCCCGCACGTTGGCGGCCTCTATTACGCAGTCTTCTTCTTCTTTTCTGAGTCTCTGGGACTTGGGCCTATCGGGGTGAACAGTATGTCCTGAGCCGCCGACTCGTTGAAGTAGAAATCTTCTTCAAATATAGGATAGTGATAGCTGTTCTGTCCAGAAGCTATTTTTGGTCATAGGAAACAATTTCAGAAACATTGTGAACAAAAGAAAGTTCAGATCAGTGCAATAAAACACAGAAAATAGCAGAATAGGTCAGGAGTCCATGAAACGGCAGCTATCTATTGCAGAGGCCTAGACTGTACACATTTAAACTCTTGCATTTTTTTTGTTTTTCCTCATAGCCTATTGTCCCCATTCTCAACTGGCGGAGAGCAATCCAAATCCAGATCTGACAGAAAAAAATCTGTATATACTCTACTGTATATATATATTTTTAGAACTCATAACACATGGTGAAGTGTTGAATTGCAGGAAATTTGCTTTAAAAAGCCAAATGTTCTCTCCGCCAACAATAGGGGTGTGAACCAATTGAACAGTTTGGGGTTGTATGGCTTGTGAGGTGGGTGGTTTGATCCTACGCAGAGAAATGAAAATATCCATCCAGACCTATGCCACCTCGGAAATTTGTGTGACTGGATCTCCTCAAATAGTACTTGAGTACCCCTGGCCTATTGTTTATGTGTCCATACAGATTTTGTTGAGTATATTGTATAGTATTTTTCTCATGATTATTGTGTCGGTTTTATGTACGGTATGTCCATCTACGGCAAGCTCCAGAAGTCCTGGGACAGTGACAAATGTTGTTTTGGCTCTGTACTTCAGCGCCTTGGATTTGAAATGATACAATGACTATGAGGTTAACGTGCAGACGGTCAGCTTCAATTTGTGGGTATTTTCATCCATAACCGGTTAAACTGTTTAGAAATTAAAGTACTTTTCGTACATAGTCCCCCCCCCCCCCCCATTTTATGGGACAAAAAGTATTGTGTTCTGACATGCAGTGGGGAGAACAAGTATTTGATACACTGACGATTTTGCAGGTTTTCCTACTTACAAAGCATGTAGAGGTCTGTCATTTTTATCATAGGTACACTTCAACTGTGAGAGACGGAATCTAAAATCAAAAATCCAGAAAATCACATTGTATGATTTATAAGTAATTAATTTGCATTTTATTGCATGATATAAGTATTTGATCACCTACCAACCAGTAAGAATTCCGGCTCTCACAGACCTGTTAGTTTTTCTTTAAGAAGCCCTGCTGTTCTCCACTCATTACCTGTATTAACTGTTTGAACTCGTTACCTGTGTAAAAGACACCTGTCCACACACTCAATCAAACAGACTCCAACCTCTCCACAATGGCCAAGACCAGAGAGCTGTGTAAGGACATCAGGGATACAATTGTAGACCTGCACAAGGCTGGGATGGGCTACAGGACAATAGGCAAGCAGCTTGGTGAGAAGGCAACAACTGTTGGCGCAATTATTAGAAAATGGAAGAAGTTCAAGATGACGGGCAATCACACTCGGTCTGCGGCTCCATGCAAGATCTCACCTCGTGGGGCATCAATGACCATGAGGAAGGTGAGGGATCAGCCCAGAACTACACGGCAGGACCTGGTCAATGACCTGAAGAGAGCTGGGACCAGAGTCTCAAAGAAAAACATTAGTAACACACTATGCCGTCATGGATTAAAATCCTGCAGCGCACGCAAGGTCCCCCTGCTCAAGCCAGCGCATGTCCAGGCCCGTCTGAAGTTTGCCAATGACCATCTGGATGATCCAGATGAAGAATGGGAGAAGGTCATGTGGTCTGATGAGACAAAAATAGAGATTTTTGGTCTAAACTCCACTCGTTGTGTTTGGAGGAAGAAGAAGGATGAGTACAACCCCAAGAACACCATCCCTACCGTGAGGCATGGAGGTGGAAACATCATTCTTTGGGGATGCTTTTCTGCAAAGGGGACAGGACGACTGCACCGTATTGAGGGGAGGATGGATGGGGCCATGTATCGCGAGATCTTGGCCAACAACCTCCTTCCCTCAGTAAGAGCATTGAAGATGGGTCGTGGCTGGGTCTTCCAGCATGACAACGACTCGAAACACACAGCCAGGGCAACTAAGGAGTGGCTCCGTAAGAAGCATCTCAAGGTCCTGGAGTGGCCTAGCCAGTCTCCAGACCTGAACCTAATAGCGACAGCCCCGAAACCTTCTGGAGAAGGTCTGTATGGAGGAGTGGGCCAAAATCCCTGCTGCAGTGTTTGCAAACCTGGTCAAGAACTACAGGAAACGTATGATCTCTGTAATTGCAAACAAAGGTTTCTGTACCAAATATTAAGTTCTGCTTTTCTGATGTAACAAATACTTATGTCATGCAATAAAATGCAAATGAATTACTTAAACATCATACAATGTGGTTTTCTGGATTTTTGTTTTAGATTCCGTCTCTCACAGTTGAAGTGTACCTATGATAAAAATTACAGACCTCTATATGCTTTGTAAGTAGGGAAACCTGCAAAATCGGCAGTGTATCAAATACTTGTTCTCCCCACATTTGTATTGAAGTTTTAGTATTTGGTCCGATATTCCTAGCACGCCATGATTACACCAAGCTCGGGACTCTACAAACGTGTCAGATGCATTTGCTGTTTATTTTGTGCCCAATAGAAATGAATGGTAAATAATGCATTGTGTCACTTCTACATTAAATGTGGATGCTACCATGATTACGGATAGTCCTGAATGAATTGTGAATAGTGATGAGCGAGAAAGTTAGACGCACAAATATCCCAACTCTAACATATGCTAACCTCTCATTACAATAACAGAGGTTAGAATTTGTTTGGGTGGGATTATATTTGTGTGTAACTTTCTCACTACTAGAGTCACAAGCTTGATGTAATCATTGCGTGCTAGGAATATGGGACCAAATACTATACTGTTGACTACTTAAATACACAAATAAGTGAATTTGTCCCAATTATTTTGTCCCCTAAAATGTACAAAAAGTACTGTAATTTCTAAACGGTTCACCCAATATGGATGAAAATACCCCCAAATTAAAGCTCACAGCCTGCACTTCAAATAAGGTGTAGACCTTACTGTGAAAAGTATACAATAAAATAGCAATAATGAGGCTATATACAGGAGACACCGGTACTGAATCAATGTGCGGGGGTTACAGGTGAGTTTAACCTCATCGCCATTGTATCATTTCAAATCCAAAGTGCTGGAGTACAGAGCCGAAACATCAAACATTTTATCACTGTCCCAATACTTTTGGAGCTCACGGTTATGTGTTTGTGTACACGTATAATTCCTACAAGACTTACACTTCTCTCTCTTTTTTTGTTGTTGCCATGTCTCTCTGTGATATGGGCAGTCCAATCAAGGTTTCGCCTTTCTAAGGTGAGGTGAGATGTACTCAGTCTTCCAGTCGGCTTTCTGGCTGATGGATGGAGGCAGGGAGCTAGGTAGGCACTGAGGCCCCGTACTGATAACAGCCATAATTCAACAGCGGCTTCCTCCCAATGTTTGTGCCCAGTCAAACACTGTCTGTCGGCAGGGATAGATGGATGTATAGGAGGGGGGTTAAAAAAGGGGGCTGATGGGGCCGAGGGGGTAAGGCAAAACCCGTCCTAGTCATACTCTTATCAGGCAGGCCTCTTTCATCCTCTCCCTCTCTACCCCCTCTCTATTCTCTACCAGGGTCATCCTCAGCCAGCAGTGCATGACCATAGCCCATACCGCCGCCTCATAACTAATCCAAGGTTTGCATTGGGATTTTCTGTTCACTATGACAATTGTCTAATGAACATATTCCACAATCACTATGAACTTCCCTTCTATTTACACCAACATCCCAGTTCATCCCTTCACACAACTTCATTCCGAACAGCTCCACACACAGCACTACACATAACCTCACACACAACCATGTGCGGACTTGAAATGCAATACCATCTAATTGGGACTTTTATATGGATCATTATGACAAATCTAATGGACAGAATGAAGATGTGGCCATATTGGGACCACTGAGGCCATATTCTCACTTGACACATAATTCCGCCTAATTGGGACTTTTCACACATATTTCCAGTCTGGATGAGGCTACAAATGAGTGTGATTCCTTTCACGTCCAGAGCTCTGGACAGCAGCTGGAGAATTGCCCTGTTGGGTCCCTCACTGTTGGGCACTGATCCGTCCAGGCTCTAGTTAGCCTGTGTTGAATACGACCTGATCCCTCTGCTCTCCACAGGAGAGACCGGCCTGGAGCACCAGGCCTGACCCGCACACAGGAGGGGGAGGGGGGGAGCGGGGGGGGGGGGGGGGGCAGGGTCAGGCCCCAGTGTCAACAACCCAGGAAAGGGCTCCACACCAGCCCGTGCCCCCCTGTCCCTCTCCCAGCCCTCTGCATGCCTGGCTGGCACCCTGTTGTGAGGGGGGCCACCAGGGTTCCTGGAGGATCATTGTAGCTGGTTAGCTGCCGCTGACCACTGACAAAAGGCCCTCGGGGGCCAATGGTCAAGACGAGGGGGCCAAATGGGCCGGAGAGAGTGAAAGAGAGGGGATCGGGGCACCCCTGTGGCTTGGGCCTAATTTGGCAGGATGCCGGCCTGGTGTGGCGGCCACAGAGGCAGAGCCCAACAATGGCCGGGCACACAGGCACACAATAATGTTTGTGCAGGGGCCTTTCTGGGGGCCAACCCAGCACTCTGAGGGCCCATCTGGACTGAATGAGCTGTCCTACGATGCTATTGAGAACATCAGTCTTCATTTCATGCGTCTTTTGATACAAGGCCCTCTGTGTGTTCGTACATTCCTTACAGATGGCTGTCGAGAGTCTACGTGAGTGACAGACGCTTCAGATTGGAGATGGTCGGAACGTGATGATGCATCTCTGTGGCACGTTTTGGCCATGGTTGTTTCACTGAGTCTCTCAGTCTTGAGGAGTGCGGTAACTGTCATCTATGGAAGTAGCACCTACTGTTTAAAGCACATACTGTACAACAGACTAATGAATCAATCGTCAGTATGACATGAACTAGACTCTTTGGAACATACATACGTCTATTTGCATAATACTGCAAAATACATTGTTCGGGCTTTAAGGAATATTTTCAGCACTGCACTCATAAGCATTTATTAGAGCAATTACCCACAAGTCATAGGTTTCATTTTTGCAACTCATAACGAACCACCCACGCTTTTGACGTATCCAGGAAACCCAGGGAATTCTAGTCTAGTGACGTTTCGATTGTATACGCACTGACCGCAAGTTATTCTGGGTTGGAGAGCATCTACTAAAATAATTTATTGTCCGTTCATAAAGGAACCACAGTCCCCTGTATAAGACCTCTCATAGCGGCTGGAGAAGCGTGACTCACATCCCTGGTGGTGGGTGTCCCAAATACGACCCTATTCTGTATGTAGTGCACTACATTTGACCATGGCCCATAGGTAGTAGTGCACTATATACTGTAGATAATAGGGTGCCATTTGCGACAGGCCCTCAGTGCCCTACCAGTGCCAGACTGGACTGGACTAGGGTGAATGAATGGGCGCTTAATGAATGAAATAGGGTGAGAGGGGGAGCGTGTGAGAGCAGGGGAAGTGAGCACAGCAAGCTGCGGTAGAGAAGGCCCTCAGCAGGCCCCTAGCCCCAGCAGCAGCCCAGGGACAGGATGTGGGATTGTTCTGTGACAGGGGCCCGCGAGTGTTCCATGGCCCCGCATGCCGTGCTGCATGCGGGACGTAAGGCAGGAAGCGGCCAGGCGTGGGCTGTGACCCCTGGGTAATGAGTACCAGCCTCGGGGGGATTCCTGGCCTACTGGCCGGCACGCTCCCAGCACGCAGCCTTCCCCGACCGCCCCTTCGATCGCTACGCATAGCGTCCACGGTTCAACCTCCTCCTCGCTGATTACCCCAACGGTCCCCTGCTGATTTTTTTTTGGGGGGGGGGGGTTTATGTCCTCCCAGTCCAACCACCAGGCCCAGGTATGTTAACCTGTGGGGAACCTTGGAACCAGAGGGCAGTGACACAGAGAAAACTAAGCCTCATTGTGTTGTCCACATTCCAGCTGGATATATCAGGGCCTCCGCTATGACCCCTGGAGAATGACCCTGGGGTTATCTATACAAACACTGAAAAACTTTATGAAAGACGATATATAACATGAGTAGGCATCGTAGAGGTGGATAGTATATATAGTTTGTTTTAATGTCTATTATAACGTCTGTCTAGTCCAAACAGTTTGAGCTACAAACTATTTGGACCCCATTATTGAAAGATGAGAATCTGCAGATGTTGGCTGTTTTGCTCTTTGACCTCCACAAGTCTGAAGGTAACCTGGTACTGGGTGGTAAAAATGAACAAAAATAAATGGTGTGTAGAATGTGCCATAAACAAAGGGGTTAATAATAATAATAAAAATAAAAACATTTTGAGCTTTCTTATATCTTTCAGATATAGGACAGACACTTCAAAACATACATCGCAAAACAGAAATGGGGGTATGAGTGTGTTATTCAAAGACCAAATTTTATATTTCATCAAATCCTTTTTTTTTTTTCTTTTTTTTTTTTTATACCTACTTGGGTCCTAAAATTCAAAATCAAATAGCTAAATATATGTTATCTATAAAAACAAATGATCGACAGACGTGAGATAAAAGGTGCTTGTGCATTGATAACCACACCAAAGACGGCATTAACGCTACGTTAGAAACGAGAGGCGGTAACTTCCAATAGCCTATTATTGTACACCGTTAGCCCGCTGAATTT
The DNA here is from genome assembly GCF_002021735.2 of Oncorhynchus kisutch. NCBI lineage: Eukaryota > Metazoa > Chordata > Actinopteri > Salmoniformes > Salmonidae > Oncorhynchus > Oncorhynchus kisutch. Next base: position 45,542,897 of record NC_034186.2, on the reverse strand, counting down.
GCGAGAATTTTGCCTTTCATGTTGATTTCTGAAAATGTGGCACTGACTCGCCCGTGGATTGATATTTACGTGTTGTCTCGATGAACAGTCCGGCATTCGACTAGCCACGTTCGACATTTACGAGCAGTTACAACCTGCTAGATTTAGCGGCCAGGCGGACAAGCGGTAATCATTGTCATAATATGGATGTAGCCTGAGCTGGAATGTGAAACTAACTGAAGCTTTTAGAAAACCTTGAGAAGATCTAGTTAGAGTCATAGTATACCACCGGAGGCACTCAGGCTTGAGTGTGTGTGTGTGTGTGTGTGTGTGTGGAACTGTGTGTGTCTTTCTGTCTGTGGGGAGGAAGCTCAGTCTCTTGGCAAATTTCGCTCTTCCCATGCCTCCTGCTCTCGCTGGCGCTCTGCTTGTTAAGGGCTGCCATTGTCAACTGTGTGTGAGTGTGTGGTGTATGTGTGTGCTTCCTTGACAGGCTCTCGGCGAGTCGGGGTGTCAGACAGCAGACTAATAAGGGCTAATTCATGAGGCTGGTCTTTAAAAGGGTCCCCCGTCATACAGCGCCATGGGCCAAGGCTGTACCAGTCAGGTTCCCAGGACACATCCATTCAACCAAGCCCCAGCCCCAGCCAACTCACTCCAGGCACAACACAACAGACAGGGGGTAAAGGGAAGGAAGAGACCGTGCCCAAACAGCCCAAAGACAACACAAAACCAAGGAGGCACCAAAGTAAACCGTGGACACATTCAGATCCCACGCAGGTAGCCTCGGCTAAAAGGGCCCCACATTTGTTCTTAGTGACCATTAAGCCAGGGGGGGCGGACGTGTCTGCCTGGGTGTTGACACGGGTAAGATTGAAGAGGCGCTGGTTTTGCTGTCTCGAACGCAGCTCTCTGCTTGTCAGATGAATGCACATTCAGAGACAAACTTAATTAGCAGGCGTCAAGACTTGAAGGGGGTGTCAAAGGCAACAAAAGACGTTTCTTTTGATGTATGACTCTACACTAAACGTATCCCAGCTATCTCTAGCAGCTGATTTGCGTGTGCTCTACATATTAGAGACGGAGACCGAGACAGTGGGAGACTGAGACAGTAGGAGGACGGAGACAGATGATCACAGGCCCTTGTCACCAGCTGGTTTGGTTTTGCATTTCCTATTTTCAATAAGACAGATCATGTTCAACATAAGCCTCAATGTTGTGTTCCCCTTCCAGCTCTGGAGAGAAGATCATTCAAAAACCCTCTGTGTACTTTCACTACACTCCCAAAAAAATTAAGGGTTCAACCAGGGGGACGTGTCTGCCTGGGTGTTGACACGGGTAAGATTGAATTAAGGGTTCAACCAGGGTTCTTCTAAGATCCTCAAAGTTCCTTGAAGAACCTTAGGGTTCCTGGCACTGAAAAATGCCCCCAAAGGGTTATTCCAAGAACCCCCATAGGAGGTGCGGTTCATCGCAGACCTTCCTCCATTGGTGGGGGTTCTTGCAGGAACCTAACTGCCCAACTGAAACATTAAGGATTTGAATTTGAGATGACAGTAGGTGCAGGCACATAACTGAAAAATGTAAAGAGCTCCTCAATGTAAGCGAAGGTTTCTCCCTTTGTATGATCTATATTCGTATTGAAATTGACACTTTCTCCCTTTAAAAATAAATAAATTATAAAACAGAAAATGGACACAATTCAATGGATATCAATCAACAAAGTGGTGAGAATATGGTTATACCTGCATTGGGTGCAGATGACTGAACTGCTCCCTTTAGTGTGTGTCTGAGTCTGCAGGTATACTGACCAGGCACACAAAGGTATGTATACTTGGTATGTTGTGCAGATCACATGCATCATCTACAGCCAGAAGAGGACTGGCCCTCCACATATGCTCTCTCTAATTCTCTCTTTCTTTCTCTCTCTCGGAGGACCTGAGCCCTAGGACCATGCCCCAGGACTACCTGACATGATGACTCCTTGCTGTCCCCAGTCCACCTGACTGTGCTGCTGCTCCAGTTTCAACTGTTCTTCCTTATTATTATTTGGCCCTGCTGGTCATTTATGAACATTTGAACATCTTGGCCATGTTCTGTTATAATCTCCACCCGGCACAGCCAGAAGAGAACTGGCCACCCCACATAGCCTGGTTCCTCTCTAGGTTTCTTCCTAGGTTTTGGCCTTTCTAGGGAGTTTTTCCTAGCCACCGTGCTTCTACACCTGCATTGCTTGCTGTTTGGGGTTTTAGGCTGGGTTTCTGTACAGCACTTTGAGATATCAGCTGATGTACGAAGGGCTATAAATAAATTTGATTTGATTTGAGTTCATTTAGGTTCCTCTAAAAACCTTACAGGACTCTGTCACAGCAGCCATCTTCCTCCTCCCTTACCTCTTCAATGGAAATCCCAGAGGCCTCTACATTGTGGAAATGTATTTGTATATAAAAAAAACATTATCAAAAGTGTTTTTCATTCACATTTACCACAAAAACCATGGTATGAATACTGCCATGTGCACGTTTCTTTAAAAAATCATCTGCATAATTATCTTTTTATTTTTTGGGATTCACACACCACCCTCCCCACACCTCTGATGAATATAACAGGAAACCTGTTCAATCACCATGCACTGCAAAATTATTCTGGCTATGGATACGGAGAACATCAACACATTCACATCAACATGCCAGAGGATATATCCATTGGACTTGGGGCTCGGCTGAATGTTTACCTCATCTTTGGATTTTTTAATACTGCTTTGCCACTAAAATCATACTAAACACTGACAAATAAAATATTGTGCTGTTGTTATTGTTATGCGTATCATTATTAAGAATAGGAGAGGGGGGAGTTCAAAAATGGACCCAAAAAGGTTCTTCAAGTAGGTTCTTCAAAAAGGTTCTTTGAGGATCCATTACAAGGGGTCATTTGAAGAACCACTTGAAAGGGTTCTCCGAATAACTTATAAAGGTTCCCGCACAGTTTAAATTTGAAAAACACCTAAAGAATACTCCAGAAACATTTTATTTTTAGACTGTAGGATGCCTTTACCCTATAAGATTTACAGAAACGTGCGTGCGCACATGCACGTGAATGTGCAAGTGCATAAAAAAGAAAGGTTTGGACCTGACCCGTGCACTGCGGTTGGGTGGCACTCTCCTCCATTACCCATCTGTGCCCTGTGACTGCTGAAGGGGCCTGATGAACAGTGCTTGTGGTTTACGATATCACCGTTAAATTATGCTGTAGACCTTCGTCTCCCCAGGCAATAGAACATGAGGCATATTTCACCTTCTCTCCCTCCCCTATTAAAGAAACGTGGTGCTCTCTTAACCAGTTCATATTTCAAAGTACTGATGGTGGAAGAAGCGGCTTGGTGGGAGATAGCAGATAGCCAGCCATGTCACACACAAACAATTCATTTATGTCACCCAGATTTGTACAAGGGAAGGGTGATGCGGGGGAGAGGAGGGGGGTGGGGGTGGGGGGGGTCAAAACATCTCCATGACAACAAGATTGAAAACATTAAACTTCCTTGGGTAGAAACCCTATATAGGGGGGGGTGGGGGAGGTGTATTTCGGGATGAGGGCTTGTTAACAATACCTTTTAATGTCATAACCCAGTGCCCTCTCTTTGGGGCTTGGGCGGCGCACTGCGACCAACACAAAAACTCAAAGGCAGAATGGATTAGAATATGAGTGAAAAGATGTCTGAATCAAACCTAGTGGATTGGGGAGATTAGAGGGAGAGAAATGGCTCACATGAGCAATGACACAGTAATTACTATCTATTGCTTTGGGAGTGGAGTTACATTTATAAGTTACTTTTTCAAGGGCTTTCTTGACCTCTGTGTTTTCAACAACATCGCTACGTATTTTAGAGAACATTTTTTTGGGGGGGGTCAAATAGTAAACACAGCTGAAATGTAACTTTCTTTCCTATTTTCCAATTAAAATGGGATGAATGATTGAATTTCGACCACAGATTATACAAGACACTGAACTTGTACACGATCCGCTTCTGTTCGAGTCCAGTGCCGTAGTCAATCTAGTTTGTAGATCAGGACATTTAGGAATAAACACTTTAGGAAACAACATAAACAAAACATCCGGTCTTTACATTTTTTAACGAACCAAAATGGATTTAACCTTTAATCAATACCAAGACAACCACTGCAAAGGTTGTTGCTTTTGATACCACTCCCTGATCAGTATCTGTTTGGCCACTCGGTCTCTGTTGCATCACTGAGTCCAAACTCAGGACAAACTTTGACACAACACCTGTCCACCCCACAGAGGAGCCTTCTGGTCCATCCTGTTGACCAAATGATTTCCCCCTCTCCTAATTATTTGTCCAAACTCTTGTTGAGAAGCATGGACCAGCACTTCTCCTGGGTTTGCACTGCTCTCCACATCTTCTAATTAGTCTAAAAGGGCAAGAGGAAGAAGAGAGGAGAGACAAAGGAGAAGAGTCCCAAAGGCAAACAAAACAACAAACAAAACCTCCGCGTCATTGTTATGGAGGAACCCCCCCCCCCTCTCGTCCTTCCCTCCTCCTCCTCCCCTCCTGTCTTCAGAAACGCTGTGTTTTTGTTTTTTTGCTAGGCTATGTCCGTCTCTGTGGAGACCTGGGAGCCCTTATTTCCCCCTTTTCCGCTCTTCCCCCTCTTTCTCATCACTCGGCTCCCGGTTGACGCCCGTTCCCACCCTCCATTCACGCCGTCCCTTCTACCCTGTGTAAAACAAAGCGGGGCGCTGAAAGGACTCTGAGGTAGGTAAATGTATTCAGTGACACTGGCCGGATGATTCTATTCTGTGCCAGCCCTGTAACATTTGTTTCCAGGCTTGTCTGAGGGCCGGGACAGCGTGTTGGGACCATTGTCCCACGTGCTCTCCACACAGCCCCGCAGTTAATGGTGCCCTTGTCCAGGGCCGCTGGAGCAGAAACGCTCACCCGGGCAGGCCCGAGCCACCGGGAGGTGGGGGGAGGAAGGGAGGAAGGGAGGGGGGGGGGGGGGTCCGGTGCAGTCTGGCCCACCTTCGAGGTTGCTATGGGAAGTTGCCCGCTCTCGGAAAAACAATCTCAATGAAAGCTAAAGCTAGCTAGTGAGAGAGAGAATGCTGGAGAATGACAACAACGGGAGAGCCCACTGACTGAAGGGGTTAGCAGAACCGATACTAAACCCCCTTCCCTCCCTCCACCCTAATAGCCTCGTCCCTCCATCCCTCCACTCGTCCCACATCTGGCCTATCTATCGGCTTCTCTTTCACTAGAGGCCCCTGGAAGTTGTCTTCCTCCCTCATTCTCTACTTGTCAATGTCTGGGGTTAATTCACCCTACCTTTTCCTTGCCCCCTCCTCCCTTCTCTTCTCCTCTCCTGTGTGATAGAGCAGTGAGAAGGAGGCCTCAGGGAGCACAATATCTCGTCTCCCTTTCTTCAGAGTGTGAGAAGCGGCCTGTATATGAGGGGCTGAGGGGGCCAGGTGCGGCTGGAGAGGGCGAACGTGAGCGCTGGGGAGTGCGAGGGGCCATAGGGGGCAACGGTGGACCCCTCCACTGCCACTGTCTGGCGAGGGCCCCTGGGCTCTGAGATGGAGACTGGAGAGGCCATCTTCACTGAGAGGCTGGCTTTTTGTCTGGTGCTCTCACGGTCCAGGGTGGCTTGGCCTCTTGCTCTCGTCTCTTCTGTTAGAGGGAGCGGAGTCAGTCTGGAGCTCCTAGCAGCTACACTTGACTCCCTGGGATAATCTTCTGGGTACAGACTTGAGGGGTTCTGGAAAGGTTCTTTAAGGGTTCTTTTGGGCTTCTTTTGGGGTTATTTAACATCACAGCAGTGAAAAATCCACATCTAAGATCCAATATATAGTGTCAAATGTGGTGGTGGTTATTGGTAACGGGGTCGGTGTCGGTGTCAATTCGAAATCAGTCAATTCAGGAAGTAAACTGATTTAATTTTAAAAAGGGCATCTATTTCCAATGACTTCTCAATAAACTGAAAAGCAGAAGATATTTATTTCAAAAGTTGTCCATTTTTCTATTTTGAATTCGAATCCCTTCCTGAATAATTGACTGCCTTCAATTCGAATTGACCCAAACCCTGATTGGTAAACATTATTTTTGAATACATCACAACCACTCCCAATATATGCCATGGCTTGGGACTGTAAACTGGATCATGCAGATATCCAAAGCAAATGAAAAATCATTTGCAACTGCAAAGCCCATTAAAATAGTTTGTGCACTTATGAGGAGCTGACTTTGTCTTACATGTATAGATCTTTTATATGTGAATCCAATATGATTCATCTATGGATGTTATCTACAGTACAAATGGATATTATTGAGTGTTTGTACACACAAGTGGCATTGAAACAAGTTCAAATGCATTGTATGGGTTTCATTAACTATCTTCAGCCATACATTTATAATGAAACGACCACCTCTGCTACAATGGAGCCTGGCCGGCCATTGAACTAAGCCGAAGTGAAAGCGACCACTTGTTTGAAAACGGTACCCCGTCTGTCTGATGGGATTTCTCATACATTAATTCACTCATGAAATCCCTGTATAGAAATGTCCCCTGGCTATTATGCTGCCAGTCTCGGGGAGCTGATTCTCACCAGACTCAACTAAACAGGAGTTAAGTCCGTAGTTTACCACTGCAGATATGTGTGTGTGTGTGTGTGTGTGTGTGTGTGTGTGTGTGTGTGTGTGTGTGTGTGTGTGTGTGTGTGTGTGTGTGTGTGTGTGTGTGTGTGTGTGTGTGTGCGTGCGTGTGCGCTTTTATGCACATGTGAGCGGGGTTTCAAACACTTTCAGAGGCTCACAAGCCGCACTCACCATCAAAACCAATGCTGGGTACGGGGCACCTTACCGAAATGTGTAGGATTACGGGCTCCTTGGCTGATTCTTCAAACCCACTCCTCTCAGCATGACCAAGTTGATTATGACGCTTAGATATTCCCTAAATGAGGAGGAGATGAAAGGAAGAATAAGGAGGAAGGGGAGGAAGGTTCTCAAAGAGGAATCGGCCACGTCTCGCAAAAATGAATCTATAATCTGTAATCCTACAAAGGAAGTGGAAGCCATCAGGGTGTCGGGCTGGTTTGCTGACTGTGGCTTTATGTCTCTGTTGCTCCAATTCAGACTGTGAGGTTGAGAGGCACAATAATGATTAAGGACATTAAAGGTTAGATTAAAGTAGGGACAAGGGGGCCCTTAATCTGTGAGGTACTTTTATGGCAATTGTGTTGGTCTCTTAATGGAAAAATTCCTCAGGGCCCATAGAGAGACACTGGGCTTTTATGGATCACGTCTCTATATTGCATTACTTCAAATGGATATTACATGTGAGCACGCGCCTGCACGCACACACGCGCACACACCATCCGTCAGTCAAGTGCCATCGCAGCTCCACAAGTGACTGCACATGCACACACTGTTATGGGGTTAATGCGTTGCACGATGTAAACGGGTGATTATTATTACAGCTTCTTTTTCAAGCGCATTACTTTCAGAATCGGAACTCTGCCGGCGCATTCTATTAAAAGAAAAGCTTTCTCTGTCGAATTCATGCTGGAACTCGTTTCCTGTTGTCTGACGAATGGATTGCTCAAAAAAAAAAAAAACTAGCCTCGCTGAAGAGATGGGCTTTATGTTCGGGAAACACTGTTTTCACAGCAAGTAAAATCGCAGTTGTTATGGCTTTCTCGTGTTGTTATTTATTTTGATGGGTTATTTGACTTCGAGGCGAACCCTGTAGAGAAATGTTAGTTCAGGCCATTTCGGAAAGGTTCGAAAACATTTCGTCACTGCTTTGAAGAACTGAAAATGTCTCACGGGTTGGTGTTTTATTAGGCTACAAGCTGTTGTCACATTGAGGCCTGGTCACACCTTATTACCAAATGAAGAAACCTGTGCTCAGGTAGACGTAAATCCGGGACACTCCAACTAGTATAATATGTTTGGTATGGTATCCATTTGTGGATACCATAAGAGAACACTTTCTTAATTTTATCTTTATTTAACTAGGCAAGACAGTTAAGAACCAATTTTTATTTTCAATGACGGCCTAGTGGGTTAACTGCCTGTTCAGGGGCAGAATGACAAATTTGTACCTTGTCAGCTCTGAGATTTGAACTTGCAACCTTCTGGTTACTAGTCCAAAGCTCTAACCACTACCTGCCGCCCTGCCGCCCAACATGTGGTTTGTATATTATGTCTTAGGGATCTTTAGTGCGTTACCTTTTTACCGTAGAATTATTGGGCAGTCATGTAAACAATGTCAAAACGTTAAAGTGAAGGAGAGCTCATTATGATGTGCTGATTAACTATATCTTAAGTTGACATACTGTGTGCCCGAAATGTTTGGAATTGAAAAGGCTGAATTAAGGCGTGGCCTTATCACATTATTATTGTAACATGTCGTGCTAATTGGAGTGCCCCAGATTTACATGTACTTTGTCACATCTACCCCTGAGTACAGGTTGTACTAATATGTGGGTGTCCATCATCCATTGTGTATGATATGTTCCGGATTACAATTGGTATGATATGTTACGAATTGCAATTCGTACAATATGTTACAAATTCCAATTTGTTGTAGCTAACATTAGCTAGGCTAGGGGTAAAGGGTTAAGGCTACGGTTAAGGTTAAGGTTAGCGTTAGGAGTAAGGTTAAAGGGTTAGTGGAAAGATTAGCTAATTTGCTAAGCATTTGCAAAGTAGCTAAAAGGTAGTAAGTAAAAGCAAAGTAACTAATTAGCTAAAATGCTGAAGTTGTCCGTGATTAGTTTCGAGCATGCAACCTTTGGGTTGCCAGACGTTTTTGTTATACGCCCACCTATCTATCCACCATGAACAACCACCCAGCTTTCATTTTTGCCTTAACCCTTGTGTGCTATGTAATCATACCAAACGCAACATGACATAATCATTTGAGGATCTTGGATTTACGTTTACTATGTTACGTCTAGTCTATGAGACCAGGCTGAATTAAGGCGTGGCCTTTTAGTATTGTCAAATTGTGAATAAAAAGAGTCTGATGATTAATAGCAGGTGGAATTGACACAGACGCAGAGAAAAGACTACATACCTTTTTTCTTATTTTAAACATTTAGATTTCTATGTATATTCTGATATTTTCAAAACACCTACTCTTGCTAAACAACTACATAATGAGCCACTGTGCTCTATTTCAATATATCACTTTTTTGGAAAATAACTAGGAATCCATGTTCCTCACAAAAATTTGTGTGGATTAAATATATTATTTTTTGATGTTATTCTGTTCAATTCCATTCTTAACCATACACTGAGTGTACAAACAATTAGAGACACCTTCCTAATATTGAGTTGCATCCCCTTTTGCCTTAAGAACAGTCTCAATTCATCAGAGCATGGACTCTACAAGGTGTCCACAGGGATGCTGGCCCATGTCTATTTTGTCTCAAAGATTGAAAATCCTTCTTTAACCTGTCTCCTCCCCTTCATCTACACTGATTGTGTAGATCACAGTTTACGGGATCATAGATTTCACCTGGATTCACCTGGTCATTCTATGTCATGGACAGAGCAACTGTCCCTGAGGGAATTCCAGGGACGGCCTGTCATAGCAGACATTGTGGGGTGGTGAATAGGAATGCCTCCAGATTGGCCCCTGGGAGCCTTGGGATTTTATGTCTGTCATGTCATTAGAAGTGTATCCTCTTCTGCATTATTAAATTGATGGATGACCAACATGCTCGTTGGCAAGCTTAATTAGTTTGTGAAAGTAATGCAAAAGTAATGAAACTAGCAATATAGCACATTACTCTGCACAGAAAGTAATATTGTAACTTAACACGTTACTTTTGATTGAAAGTAACGCGTTATACGCAATGCATACCTTTTTCAGGTAATGAATCCCAAGACTGCACACACATATCAAAAACTTTAAGAGAAAGATTTGCAGGGGTGGAACTATAATAGACTGCCAGGGTGAGTGTTTCCTGTAGGAATGGTTTATGGCCAGGAAAGAAGGAGACAGCTCATAAATCAGGGTGGTGGTCCTAGCATGCAGTCAGCAGACTGCTACTGGGTCAGAAGGCAAACTGTGTAAAGGATGTGACATCATTCAGTATTAAACAGGTGCGAGGCTCAGGCAGTTGAGGTAGCAAAGAAGTGTTCTGTCCCAAGTGACGCCCTGTCCCTATGTAGCGCACTACTTTTGACCAAGGCCCATAGAGATGAAGAGGATTAAGTCGGTAAGGGATTGTTGACGAGTATAATGATGATGATACTGCCTTAAAAAAAAAAAAACATACCAGAAAGCTGCATCACATCGTTCACACACACACACACACTCTCTCTCTCTCAGTGAGAAGCCCATCTCTTGGCTGTGTCCCTGGGCTGCAGGCTGAGTAAGAGAATCCTGTATTGTCCTGCATGGCTTGGCAGGTAAAAGTGCTCTGGGGCAGTAGGGCAGGCTGCAGTGGAGCAGCTCTCTATTCACTACCTAAGAAGGTATAATGTACTCCTGGGAGCAGTGAGAGGCTCCAGTCTCGTCTCAGGTGGCCAGAGTTAGTGCACTCAGACCAGGGTGTGTCGCCAGTCGCCACTGAAGAGCTGATCCGATAACGGCAGGCACAGGAGTGACATCACTAGCCATAACAGTAGCTCAGAGCTGCTGGTGATACAGCTGTCATAGGAGTGAACGGACTGGCCTGTGTTGTGAGATGAATAACGTGTTATTAATAGCTTCTCCTATGGATAACAAGAGAAGATTGATGGCGTCATTTAGAGGGCTAGACATGTTCTTGCACATATAAACATGATATTCTTCAAATGTCTCATTTTACACATTTATCCCCCCCCCCCCCCCCCCAATAGATCCTGATGTATCCCCCTACCAGATCCCACTCCCCCCTGGTGTCCCTGACGGAATTCCGGGGGGCGTTCTGTCATAGCGGACATTGTGTGGTGGTGAATGGGAATGCCTGCAGATCGGCCCCTGGGGGCCTCGGGATCAGCTGTGGCTCAGTTTGCCCCGGGCCCGTAACTGAACCTTGGAGATGGAGAGGGAATACTCCAAAGGGAAAGCCTGGGATCCAGTCATGAGAATGTGAGCTACGTTATCGGGTGTCTCTGCAGCCCCAGGAGGACTCTGGAGATACATGAGACGTGGTCGTTGCAGTGGTGAACTCAAAGCAGGCTTTTCTCTGCTCTCAACACAGCATAGGGGTGTTGTTGGAAGTCCACGGGACATGACAAAAGTGCAACAGGAACTAAATCCAATGGATTGAGACACCCGAAAACTAAAACAAACAGAGACTAAACATTTATTGAATAAAGAGTCCCAACACAATTTGAAATATGTGTGTGTAACGGTATACAATACAATACATGTCTTATTCTTATCCCTTCCCAATGTTTATTTCACTTGTATAATTTCTCATAAACATAGTCAACTGCTTGAACAAATGCAAATATGCTCGTAAAACGGTCATGATAATAATGCAAATATGTAAAATCCCCAAACAGACTTTTGAATGATTAGGCAGGGCCAGATTAAGGCCCCCTGTATACTGTGACCACTAGAGGGAACTGTTGGTTCTTAATGGCCACTGATATAATGCTCATTGTCGAGGAGATTCACCACAGGAGAAATGATCCTTTATCCATGAATGACATTATGTCAAGTAATCCCCACACAAGATTGAGTTTTACTGAGGTGTGAAGTTATGTTTGATTATATTTTCTTCTATGTACACAGTAACAGTCAAAAGTTTGGACACATCATTCAAAGGCTTTTCTTTATTTTTACTATTTTCTACATTGTAGAATAGTAGTGAAGACATCAAAACTATGAAATATCACATATGGAATAATGTAGAAACCCAAAAAGTGTTAAACAAATCCAAATATATGTTATATATGAGGTTCTACAAAGTAGTCACCCTTTGCCTTGGTGACAGCTTTAGACGCTCTTGGCATTCTCGCAACCAGCTTGTGTTGTGACAAGGTAGGGGTGTTATACAGAATCCCTATTTGGTACAAGACCAAGTCCATATTATGGCAAGAACAGCTCAAATGAGCAAAGAGAAATCACAGCCCATCATTACTTTAAGACATGAAGGTCAGTCAATACGGAACATTTCAAGAAAGGTTCTTCAAGTGCAGTCAAAAAGAAAAATCAAACGATATGATGAAACTGGCTCTCATGAGGACCGCCACAGGAAAGGAAGACCCAAAGTTACCTCTGCTGCAGAGGATAAGTTCATTAGAGTTAAACTGCACCTCAGATTGCAGACCAAATAAATGTTCAAGTGCGCAGTCTTCAGAGGAGACTGCGTGAATCAGGCCTTCATGGTCAAATTGCTGCAATGAAACCACTACTAAAGAACACCAATAATAAGAAGAGACTTGCTTGGGCCAAAAAACACGAGCAATGGACATTAGACCGGAAGAAATCTGTCCTTTGGACTGATGAATCCAAATTTGAGATTTTTGGTTCCAGTCTTTGTGAGACTGGAACAGATGATCTCCGCATATGTGGTTCCCACCGTGAAGCATGGAGGAGGAGGTGTGATGTGTGGGGTACTTTGCTGGTGACACTGTCAGGGATTTATTTAGAATTCAAGGCACACTTAACCAGCATGGCTACCACAGTATTCCGCAGCGATACGCCATCCCATCTGGTTTGCGCTTAGTGGAACTATAATTTGTTTTTCAACAGGACAATGGCCCAAAACACACCTCCAGTCTGTGTAAGGGCTATTTGACCAAGGAGAGTGATGGAGTGCTGCATCAGATGACCTGGCCTCCACAATCACCCGACCTCAACACAATTGCTTTGGATGAGTTGGACCGCAGAGTGAAGGAAAAGCAGCCAACAAGTGCTCAGTATATGTGGGAACTCTTTCCAGACTGTTGGAAAAGCATTCCTCATGAAGCTGGTTGAGAGGATGCCAAGAGTGTGCAAAGCTGTCATCAAGGCAAAGGGTGGCTACTTTGAAGAATCTAAAATCTAAAACACATTTTGATTTGTTTAACTCTTTCTGGTGACTACATGATTCCATATGTGTAATTTCATAGTTTTGATGTCTACATTCTGCTTCTTCTTCTTCTTCGTTTAACAGTGGTTGTCATCCAATAAATGTGACATTACCACCACCTACTAGACTGGAGTATAAGTTCCTTACAATTTGCCCCCCCCCCCCCCCCCCAAAACAAAGAGACAAGGAAATAAATCAACAAATACCCAACCACCTTAAAAACCTACCACCCTATTTACATCTATCTAGTTCTACAGAACTCCACCCCTCAACACACCCTGTAACTCTTCTGACGTCAAGTCTCGCATACCCAAAAACTTCTCTGCAGCTGCCACCACCACAACCTCAATTTTTCTGTGACTTACTATCCAATCCCTGCTGTACAGTTGATAACCATTCCCATAAACACACACACAAAATAATCTTCCTGAAACATATATCACTTGTTGGCCCCTCCCTCTGTACTGGTACAGATCTACTAGTCACACCCCTCCTCTCAGGATCCATCCACCTTGACCCATCTTCCTCTACTTCCTTCACTGTCTCAGCATACGACGACTTTTGCACTACTCTGACCCCGGAAACCTAACCCTAACCTAACCCTAACCTAAACCCTAACCCTAACCTAAACCCTAACCCTGCCTCTCTCCCACCGGATATCCCCAGCCCCATGACAATTTACACACACCGCTACTTTTCCCCAATGCTTCACATTCCTTTTTCCTTATGACCTTCTGCAAACTTCTCACACCTAGGAACCTCCCTGCTACACACTGCTGCCACATGCACATAAGCTTGACACCTGTAACAACGTAAAGCTCGTATGGGATAACTATAAATAAATAAATATATCCTAACACAGGGGTGCAACTTTGGTTTTAGAAGCATTGAATGTTGAAAGTTGTGCCCCTGTCCTAACGTCATTTTGTTTGGAAAAGACTCCACATCATCTCTGTACTTCGCCCTTTGTTTGGAAGCCATCTCATATGCTGCTGTGGGTGCAGAGGCAAAGTAGGCGCATCACTTTGCCAAGAAGCAGACTATCACTACTGAAGATGTAGGCAGCTTAGGTAAAATACAAGTTTGCCCATGGTGGAATGTGAGTACCCCCAACTATGTGGTTTAGTTCCTATTGGGATGGGATAAAATAATATATTTGAATGTATATAGACTACTGGACGACGGAATTTCCACAGGCAGAAATTCAGAGGATGTGCACGAGCAGACAACCAAGCATAAAACTTTGCCTCAAGCCACAGGTACAAGTAGCCTAGGCTTAATTGCGGCCAGCTGCATCACTATTAAAGCTAGTTAAGGAGGAAAACGATGCCTTTGCAGCCTGAATGGAGGACGCTTTATGTGTACGAGCCACTCCACAGGGGACACGGGTGTATTACGGGGAATGCACATCGATCCTAAGCAGATCTAAAGGCCACTATTGGCTGCCTAGTCAACCATGCGCGGCAAACAACCGTACAAGTAAATTGTGTATTACGTGAGCTCTGACGTCGGTGAGTGCATCTCTTACTCATTATCCATTAAATTGTAATAATGCTCAATGTAGCTTTGTCATATTTACGATAAACTGGATGTATCCTTTTCAAACACCCTACTCTAGACGATATCAACACAAGAGCCTTCCTACCATCTCCAAACAGGGAACCGTTTTCAGGAATGAAAATATCTTTCATGGTTCTTCAACACTTTGAAATATTAGTCCTCTGCGGTTGACTATGGTCTGCAAGTCATAAGCTATGCATACCTGCTGAATATGCAGGTGGCTTAGGTGATCCCAAAACAGACCTCAGGTGTTTCCACTGTCTACCTACAAAGTCTCCCTTCCAAGTTTCATCCACCATTGAAGGCATTGACAGTAGGCTACTGTCCTCTGAAGTCAGAAGGTACAGAAGGACCATGTTTGCTCCCTGGGATTACTACATTACCATACCAGAGGCTATACGGACTGCGACAGACAGTCAGTCAGACAGTCGGCCAAACAGCCAGAGGTGAGTGCCGCCCAAGGTAAACCCACAGTTGCTAATGAGATGAGCAGAGAGTGGCGGTGGGGAGCAGGGTTGGGGGTACTCGGTGTGTCTCTTGTCTGTAATGGTTTCCCTTCTGGGCCGGCTGTTGACTCAGATGGGGTGAGTAAACAAGTCCGAGGTGAGGCCCCCTGTGGGGTGTGGGCCCTTCATTCTCATAGAGCCTGCCTGCCTGCACAGTACACCCAGTGGATTAGGCTAATGCTGGCCCATGAGGGGGCTTGCGCCTCTGATCTACCCTGACAGGAGGTGATGGATTAGGGCATTGTGATGGCAGACGTCAACCCAAGGGCCGAGCGGGACCGAGGAGGGACAGGGCCAGTGGGGCCACCCAATCCCTGGGCTCAGCGACGTGTCGACAAGGGATTATCCCGTTTGTCATGTCATGTGAATGGGTCTAGTGTAGGGCTCTCAGTAGGTAGGGCTGTAATGTAGGGCCTTAGGTAGGGCTGTAGTATAGGGTCCTCCTAGGTAGGGTGAGAACTGAGCTCCCTGTGGTTAGAGGAATCAAGCTGAGGCAGGTTGACTAGATGGCATTGGGGATTCTGGGTGTTGGTCAGAATGGACTAAAACGTATGAGCTAGGCATTACTCAATGCAAGTGAAAATCATCAATCATCAATGGGCGTTGACATCCATTCAGGCATATCTAACGCTAGGATTTTGGCCCTAGCAGTAAGCAAGAGGTTTAGTTTCACATTAGAGACACCTCTCTTGGAAACCGCAGTGGCACATTTTAGCACATTTGCCTGAATCCTGCTCGGAGAAATGTGAAAACCAGATTGCCCAGTGTGTATTTTATGGGTTTCTTGACCCTCCCTCCTCAACGTTTTTACTACATGCTCTGTCTTAGTTCTGGAAACCTCCTACACTCCAAGAGTGCGTCCCAAATGGCACCCTGCTCTCTATGTAGTGTGCTACTTTTCACCAGGGTCCGTAGGGCTCTGGTTTAAAGTTGTCCACTATATAGGTAACAGGGTGCCATTTGGTACGTAGATCTACTCTTGGTTCAGTCGCCTGACTTGAACAGTTTTTGTAGTTATTTGGTCATTTCAGGGTAAATATTAAATTGGGTGATCTTCACACGTAAGTATTTGTACGTGGCCACTCATTCATTAAAGCAACCGCAAGGCAAATTTGGAGCCTGCCTTGTCCACCGTGTCCAGTGTGAGAAAGAAGAATGTGTTTCTGGAATAGTGCATTGCCAGTGAGGACAATGTTAGCCACACGCTTGGCACGCTGTCTGCGTCTGGCCCTGTCTAAATGCAACGACTATGTGAAAAGGTTAGCGCTTCTCAGTGATGGTATTTGAAGTCGTATACTGAACAACACACTCTGCCATCCACACACTCTCGGCTGCTTCCCAAATTAGGCCCTATTCCCTATAGAGTGCACTACTTTTGTTTTGACCCAGGCCTATACGGTAGTGCACTAAACAGGATGCCAATTAGGATGACTTTATAGGGTGCCATTTAGGATGCATGTATAGGGTGCTATTTAGGATGCATTTATAGGGTGCCATTTAGGACGCATTCATAGGGTGCCATTTAGGATGTATTTATAGGGTGCCATTTAGGACGCATTCATAGGGTGCCATTTAGGAAGCATTTATCAGGTGCCATTTAGGACGTATTTATAGGGTGCCATTTAGGATGCATTTATAGGGTGCCATTTAGGATGCATTTATAGGGTGCCATTTAGTTCTGAAAGAAGAACATACAATTGTTGTTTTAGGAGGTGCCTTTTTTTACTCCTGAGATAAAAAATAAAAAAAAGGGAAAATATACAGTGATGGTAGCTCTTGACTGGAGGATAGGGTGAGAATTTACCGTTTAGCTTAGCGTATTTACATCAACGTACAGGTTTCAAGACACAGATGTGCATTGAGGACGCATTTAATTGCCAGTTTGAACTCATAGGAATCACTCTGTCCACATCACAAAAGAGAACCTCAGAAAGAGAAGAAGAGCGCGAGAGAGAGAAAGAGAAGACACGATCAATCGTGTGTGTGTGTGTATGTGTGTGTGTGTGTCTGCGTGTGTGTCTGTACATACGTATCTTTGTGTGTATGTGTGTGTCTCTAGTTGTGTTCTGCTGTGACATGTGGCATGGAGGCTGCCGAGCGTCATCAACTCACCACGCTCCGTGTGTCACGGCCTGCCGCTTACGTGTGTCATGCGTGGGCGTCTCCTGACACGTGTGTGTGCGTGTGTGTTGTTGGTGTGTGCGTGCGTGCGTGCGTGCGTGCGTGCGTGCGTGCGTGCGTGTGTGTGTGTGTGTGTGTGTGTGTGTGTGTGTGTGTGTGTGTGTGTGTGTGTGTGTGTGTGTGTGTGTGTGTGTGTGTGTGTGTGTGTGTGTGTGTGTGTGTGTGTCTGTGTGTCTTGTCCGTCTGGGCTGACGCCGTTACTGAAACACACCCACATAATGACACTGTCTGCCGTGCCATCAGGCCCTCCACTGTGCCCAGACTGGGCCCCTGGCACCCCACCTCTCTCGTTCTCTCTCTCATTCTCTCTCTCTTTCTAACTCATTCTCTCTCTCTCTAACTCATTTTCTCTCTAACTCATTCTCTCTCTCTCTCTAACTCATTCTCTCTCTAACTCATTCTCTCTCTCTAACTCATTCTCTCTCTCTAACTCATTCTCTCTAACTCATTCTCTCTCTAACTCATTCTCTCTCTCTAACTCATTCTCTCTAACTCATTCTCTCTCTAACTCATTCTCTCTCTAACTCCCTCTCTCTCTAACTCATTCTCTCTCTAACTCATTCTCTCAATTCAAGGGCTTTATTGGCATGGGAAACATGTGTTAACATTGCCAAAGCAAGTGAGGTAGATAATATATAAAGTGAATATATAAAGTGAAATAAACAATAAAAATGAACAGTAAACATTACACATACAGAAGTTTCAAAACAATAAAGACATTACAAATGTCATATTATATATATAGAGTGTTTTAACAATGTACAAATGGTTAAAGGACACAAGATAAAATAAATAAGCATAAATATAGGTTGTATTTACAATGGTGTTTGTTCTTCACTGGTTGCCCTTTTCTCGTGGCAACAGGTCACAAATCTTGCTGCCGTGAGGGCACACTGTGGAATTTCACCCAGTAGATATGGGAGTTTATCAAAATTGGATGTGTTTTCGAATTCTTTGTGGATCTGTGTAATCTGAGGGAAATATGTCTCTCTAATATGGTCATACATTGGGTAGGAGGTTAGGAAGTGCAGCTCAGTTTCCACCTCATTTTGTGGGCAGTGAGCGCATAGCCTGTCTTCTCTTGAGAGCCATGTCTGCCTACGGCGGCCTTTCTCAATAGCAAGGCTATGCTCACTGAGTCTGTACATAGTCAAAGCTTTCCTTCATTACACAGAGGATATTTTTGCAGAATTCTGCGTGCAGAGTCTCAATTTGGTGTTTGTTCCATTTTGTGAAGTCTTGGTTGGTGAGCAGACCCCAGACCTCACAACCATAAAGGGCAATGGGCTCGATGACTGATTCAAGTATTTTTAGCCAAATCCTAATTGGTATTTCCTAAAGGAAATGTATGTTCCTTTTGATGGCATAGAATGCCCTTCTTGCCTTGTCTCTCAGATCGTTCGCAGCTTTGTGGAAGTTACCTGTGGCGCTGATGTTTAGGCCAAGGTATGTATAATTTTTTGTGTGCTCTAGGGCAACAATGTCTAGATGGAATTTGTATTTGTGGTCCTGGTGACTGGACCTTTTTTGGATTTTGGACCATTTTGTTGGTTTTACTGAGATTTACTGTCAGGGCCCAGGTCTGACAGAATTTGTGCATAAGATCTAGGTGCTGCTGTAGGCCCTCCTTGGTTGGTGACAGAAGCACCAGATCATCAGCAAACAGCAGACATTTGACTTCGGATTCTAGTAGGGTGAGGCCGGGTGCTGCAGACTTTTCTAGTGCCCGCGCCAATTCGTTGATATATATGTTGAAGAGGGTGGGGCTTAAGCTGCATCCCTGTCTCACCCCACGACCCTGTGTGAAGAAATGTGTGTGTTTTTTTGCCAATTTTAACCGCACACTTGTTTGTGTACATGGATTTTATAATGTCGTATGTTTTACCCCCAACACCACTTTCCATCAGTTTGTATAGCAGACCCTCATGCCAAATTGAGTTGAAGGCTTTTTTTTTTAAATCAACAAAGCATGAGAAGACTTTGCCTTTGTTTTGGTTTGTTTGGTTGTCAATTAGGGTGTGCAGGGTGAATACATGGTCTGTTGTACGGTAATTTGGTAATAAGTCAATTTGACATCTCTGTAACTCATTCTCTCTCTGTAACTCATTCTCTCTCTCTAACTCATTCTCTCTCTCTAACTCATTCTCTCTCTCTAACTCATTCTCTCTCTCTAACTCATTCTCTCTCTAACTCATTCTCTCTCTCTAACTCATTCTCTCTCTCTAACTCATTGTCACGATCGTCGTAGTGAGGAGACCAAAGCGCAGCGTGATGTGAATACATACTTTTAATGTAAGACGAATGAACACGAAGTACACTGAACGAACAAACACCATGAACATGACCGCTATCAACACTGAGTGCAAACATACAACATCACATAGACAATCACCTACGAATTACCCAAGGAATATGGCTGCCTAAATATAGTTCCCAATCAGAGACAACGATAAACAGCTGCCTCTAATTGAGAACCAATCTAGGCAACCATAGACATACAAAACACCTAGACTAGGAAACAACCCCATAAACATACAAAAACCCTAGACAGGAAAAAAACACAACAAACCACCCCTTGACACACCCTGACCTAACCAAAATAATAAAGAAAACAAAGATAACTAAGGTCAGGGCGTGACACTCATTCTCTCTCTAACTCATTCTCTCTCTCTAACTCATTCTATCTCTCGAACTCATTCTCTCTCTCGAACTCATTCTCTCTCTCTAACTCATTCTCTCTCTCTAACTTATTCTCTCTCTCTAAGTCATTCTCTCTCTCTAACTCATTATCTAACTCATTCTCTCTCTCTAACTCATTCTCTCTAACTCATTCTCTCTCTCTAACTTATTCTCTCTCTCTAACTCATTCTCTCTCTCTAACTCATTCTCTCTAACTCATTCTCTCTCTCTAACTCATTCTCTCTCTAACTCACTCATTTCAATTCAATTCAATTTGTTAACTCATTCTCCCTGTCTCTAACTCATTCTCTCTTACATCATCTATCTCATTATTTATCTAATTCTCTATTTCATTCTCTAACTCAATGTCTCCTTCCTCTGTTCTCTCTCTTCCTCCCTGCCCTTTCTTTCTTTCTTTCTTTCTTTCTTTCTTTCTTTCTTTCTTTCTTTCTTTCTTTCTTTCTTTCTTTCTTTCTTTCTTTCTTTCTTTCTTTCTTTCTTTCTTTCTTTCTTTCTTTCTTTCTTTCTTTCTTTCTGTCTTTCTTTCTCTATCTCTCTCTCTCCCTCAGCACACAACCATTAACCGGCAATTTTGGCCTCCTTGCTCTGAATCATTATGTTTAATGTAATTACGCCATGCATAGAGAGGGCGAGAGCTTTGGGTTCCAGAACCATCTCTTGGAGGGTGTTCCTCTGCAATAAAGCCTGTGGCGCTGTAAATCGTCAAAGTGCCTCTCTGAGCGGGCCAGCCAGAGAAGAGAGTGCCAGTCCTCAACAGACCAGGCGTCGCTCCGACCCCACTCGCACCATCCGTAATTGCCTGCTTGCCGGGGCCTGCTGCTGTGTAATTTGGACGTGGCGGTGCAGTGGCTGGATGGTGCTGACAGGATAAGGGGCCTGAGATTTAAAGCTCAACTTTCTCTCTTTCTCCCGGACCAACTTTTTAGTTCTTTCTCTCTCCCTCTCTCTTGGTTCTTCTGATTCCGTGAATCTTCCAAGTGAGATTTCAGCCTAATTCCTCTAATCTTACTCGATAACTTTTCTGTGGTCCACGGGTATAGATGAACTGCTATTCTCCTCAATCATGACAAAAGCAATGTTTTTCAATTCCACGTTTCACATAGGATTCGTGTTATGTTGCCTGTAAAAAACAATTGGGCAATGTTTAAATGATTATTGTTGGCATTCACCTTTTATTCGGGCCATTGCTTAGCTGGCAAGGAGCAAGAGACAGTCTACTTTGACCGTGTTGTTGTCATAGTTGTCACGGTAACCCGATCTGACAGAAGCAAGTTCTACATTTCTCCAACAGAATACACAGCTTTTGTTTTCTTCACGTTCACAACAGTAGGATAGTAGCTTGCCATACTTGTAAATCATTTGCAAAAAAAAAACGGGCTCCTGACGTGTTCATTTCCCTGTGATGTTGTCATAAAAAGTCACCTGCAGATAAACTCGAAACGTTATCAGATGTGTTCTGATGATTACTGAACACGAGCTGGCTAGACTGATGGGTTATTTGGTGAGAAAAGTAGAGCTGGTAACGTTGCTATTTGGACCAGGCTGCAGCAGACAGCCGATTATGTGTTTACACTTTTTCATAATGACAAGTTTGATGTTGGACAACAACCATAGAATGTTCATGATTTACTGCGTGGTACTTTTAAACATATTACCGCATTCATGACCACCTCGGTTGGCGGAAATTAAAGTACAGGCTTTGTTACCGGCAATACCTTTCAGATAATAAAGAAAAGGGTTGAAAAATTGGTGGCATGGTAAAGTTAGTGGCTTTACCTCTGGGCTTGAAAGGGTTTCGAGACTATATAAGGCAATAAATAATGTGCTTACTATGCTTATTAAAATTCTTTGACAAAGACAATAAGTACAAGCATCCTGACAGATGCAGGGCTTGTCCCGCTGCACTCATGCAGGTGTGTGTGTAGGCAGTGTGTGTGTGTGTGGGTTTCCTTCGATGCGTCCCACTCTGCATAAAGAGGGGGAGGAGGAGGGGAGGCTGGGTCTTTAGTGACAATAACCCCCCTCTAGACCCTCTCCGTTAGTGTGGGCGTGGGACAGTTAGGCGTCCATTCAACACCCTTTCAGACCCCCCCAAGCCGCCCCTGCCGCATCCCACATTCTGGGGATGACTACCTGCCCAGGAGCCCTGCTTGGCCCTCCTCGGCCCATCTGTCTGCTCCGGGGCCTGGGTGGAGGGGGCTGACACTAACCGCTAACCACCACACCCTGAGTGCTGCTGAATGCTGACTCAGCCCTATATCTCTCTCTGTCTGTTAGACTGGCAGCTGGAGGAAGAGGGGAGGTAGTGGAAGGGACAGAGTCACGCTGGGTTTGGGTCGGGTGCGTGGGTGGGTGGGTGGATGGGAGTGTCTTTACGGCAGGAGGAGTAGTTAGTTGCGTATGTGAGTGTGTGTATGGCAGGAGGGGTTGTGTGTGTGTTTGGGTCTGTGGTAGAGAACGTCCCGTTATATGTTCACTGAAATATGACCACACTCACATACTTTAAGCGTGTCAGTGGAAACAAGCACAGTGTAAGATCCCATGCAAGTCAAGACTCCTCGGACCAGTGTATTCAGCTGCCTGGAAATATGCACTCTCCCTCACCCACAGTGAACATGGAGCATTGACTTACACGTCCTCTCAACCCTGGGAGACGGCTGGATGTTTAAGATGTTTAAACACAAACGCGCTGGATAAACGTTGCTTTCTAGACCGGTGAGAGACCACACTTCATCTATCCCCTCAGTGGGTGGACGCCGTTGGATGAGTTAGCTAAACAGACCCAGGCGCTGCAGGCGCTGCGGCTGCAGACCGGAGGGCTGCAGGCGTGGGAAAGGCCCGGCTCTGATAATAAGCAGTCCTCCTCTTCCTTACCTCTGCGGGCTTTGGCCCAGACCCTCCACCACCCCTCCTTCCCTTTCTACTCCCCCCCCCCCTCCCCCCTCCCTGGAGGTGGGTGGGAGTGGGGCCGAGGTCAGTCAGTAAGAGGCCCACAGCTGGCCGGGGCTGGCTGTTTATTTGGGCAGGCCCAACCAAAATAAGCCTCGGCAGGCCTCGCTCCCGAGGAACCTCGGCGCGGCCCTTTTCATGTTAACAACGGGAAATGGCCCCGGCAGAGGATGGAGCGCCGCTTGCAGTACAACAGCTGCTCTATCTGAGAGAGAGAGAGAGACATGGGATAGATGGTCTGTGTTCCCACACCCTCGCTTCCTTCCTGCACTGCGTGATGTCATTTCAATCCCTCATCATCATGTTCAGCGGGACTGCCCGTTTAATGTGTCCTTAACTGACTACCAATGATGCTGATCTCTGTTAAGAACAGGTGTAATGAAACCTGCTCTTCTTGGTGTGTCCTGTATAGTAGTGGTGTGAGGCACATCAATAGCCACGGGTCATTGACCACCTACTGGGCACAGACATCATTTCAACGTCTAGTTTGATTTACATTTTGTTTGAGTTGTCAACTAACGTGAATTCAAAGGTACATCAACAACAGAAAATGCCACATTGGATTTCAGTAAAAAAAAAAACTGTTAACGTTGACGGCTTTTCGCATATCTAAATCAGTTTCCCACGTTGGTTAAACATCATCACATTACATTTAGTTGTTGTTTGAAGTAACGTTGAAGCGTCTTTGATTCAACCAGTTTTTTTGCAGAGTGAGCAGTAGTTCTAATCCATCTGTTTGTCTTTATTGGCTGGGAAGGGCCTTTTGATGGATAGGATAACGGGCAGTTGAAAGCGTCCCCATCCTGCCTTTCTCATCACATCGCCCTGTGCTGACCCCCTGTTAAGAGGGTCATTGGGCTTCATGCATACGTGGACAGGTGAGCCCCAGGCCTGATAGGCCCCGGTGAGTGACAGGTGACCGCCCACTGGCCCCCTCCAGCCGTCAATCACTCCGCCCATCCTGGCCTACTCCTCCCCCTGCAGCTCTGCTCATCTGCTGCAGGCTGTAAAGCAGACAGGTGATCCTCTTCAAGCCCCCGTGCCTGCCTATTACCTTCCTTATCCAAACCTACCTCACCCCTTCTACATCAGCCAGGGACCCAGCCCACCATGTCCAAGCACAAAGTCCAACGTTCTTCCCTCAACCCAGCCTTAGTACCACCTTAGTCACCTATGCCCTGCTATGCCCCAGGACATCTTCAAACTCAGACCTTCCTATTCTCCTATCCCCTCAAACCAAACTTCTCCCATACTCCATCAACCGCCACTCAGCTCCCATGTGCTGCTTGTCTGTCAGACAGCTGTGTAGGTGAGGGCCTAGAGAGTGTGTTCCTGCCTGGTTGGGCACTCTGGCCCTTGACTGGCCTTTGACAGTGGGGCCCAGTGTGGGGCCACAACGAGGGACACGTGTCATTAGTGCGAACAGATAAAGCGGGTGCTGTGGCCGGAGCTCAGGGAGGGGCAGCTGTCCATCAATCAGGCAGGCAGGGTTTCAGGAGCCAGATACCGCCACATATGGCTATTAGATCAGGGTCTACAGATATAGTGCGAGGCCTGTAGTTTGGGCAGAGTAGTAAAACCGTGCTGAGTTGGAAAGAGCTGCTGAGGACATGGGGTCATACCAGTGTGTCTCAACCACACTGATGTCATCGTATTAAGTCCAGGCACAACACCCTACTATGATTTTTGTGTGCCATTAAAAAGCTTGGAAAATTCAGGAAAATTATGTCATGGCTTTAGAAGCTTCGGATAGGCTAATTGACATCATTTTAGTCAATTGGAGGTGTACCTGTGGATGTATTTCAAGGCCAACCTTCAAACTCAGTGCCTCTTTGCTTGACATCATGGGAAAATCAAAAGAAATCAGCAGAGACCTCCACAAGTCTGGCTCATCCTTGGGAGCAATTTCCAAACGCCTGAAGGTACCACGTTCATCTGTACAAACAATAGTACGCAAGTATAAACACCATGGGATCACGCAGCCATCATACCGCTCAGGAAGGAGACGCCTTCTGTCTCCTAGAGATGAACGTACTTTGGTGCGAAAAGTGCAAATCAATCCCAGAACAACAGCAAAGGACCTTGTGAAGATGCTGGAGGAAACAGGTACAAAAGTATCTATATCCACAGTAAAACGAGTCCTACATCAACGTAACCTGAAAGCAAGGAAGAAGCCACTGCTCCAAAACTGTCATAAAAAAGCCAGAATACAGTTTGCAACTGCACATGGGGAGAAATGTCCTCTAGTCTGATGAAACAAAAATAGAACTGTAATGACCATCGCTATGTTTGGAGGAAAACGGGGGAGGCTTGCAAGCCGAAGAACACCATCCCAACCGTGAAGCACAGGGGTGGCAGCATCATGTTGTGGGGGTGCTTTGCTGCAGGACGGACTGGTGCACTTCACAAAATAGATGGCATCATGAGGGAGGAAAATTAGGTGGATATATTGAAGCAACATCTCAAGACATCAGTCAGGGAGTTAAAGCTTGGCCGCAAATGGGTCTTCCAAATGGGCAATGACCCCAAGCATAATTCCAAAGTTGTGGCAAAATGGCTTAAGGACAACAAAGTCAAGGTATTGGAGTGGCCATCACAAAGCCCTGAACTCAATCAGAACATTTGTGGGCAGAACTGAAAAAGCGTGTGCGAGCAAGGAGGCCTACAAACCTGATTCATTTACACCAGCTCTGTTAGGAGGAATGGGCCAAAATTCGCCCAACTTACTGTGGGAAGCTTGTGGAAGGCTACCCAAAACGTTTGACCCAAGTTAAACAATTTAAAGGCAATGCTACCAAATACTAATTGCGTGTATGTACACTTCTGACCCACTGGGAATGTGATGAAAGAAATAAAAGCTGAAATAAATCATTCTCTCTACTATTATTCTGACATTTCACATTCTTAAAATTAAGTGGTGATCCTAACTGACCTAAGAGGGAATTTCTACTATGATTAAATGTCAGAAAACTAAGTTTAAATGTATTTGGCTAAGGTGTATGTAAACTGTTAAATCCACTTCAATCAGTGCAGGTGAAGGGGAGGAGACAGGTTAAAGAAGGATTTTTAAGCCTTAAGACATGGATTGTGTACGTGTGTCATTCAGAGGGTGAATGGACAAGACAGAATATTTAAGTGCCTTTGAAAGGGGTACGGTAGTAGGTGCCTGGCGCACCGGTTTGAGTGTGTCAAGAACTGCAGCACTGCTGGGTTTTTCATGCTCAACAGTTTCCATTGTGTATCAGGAATGGTCCCCCACCCAAAGGACATCTAGCCAACTTGACACAACTGTGGAATGCTATCGACATCTTGTAATGTCCATGCCCAGACGAATTGAGGCTGTCTGAGGGGAAAAGGGGGTGCAACTCAACATTAGGAAGGTGTTCCTAAGGTTTTATACACTCATATTTTGTTACGTTGCAGCCTTATTCTAAAATTGATTAAATAAAACAATTTACACACAATACCCAATAATGACAAAGTAAAAACTGTTTTTTTTTGCAAACGTATTAAAAATAAAAATTTACTTATTTACATAAGTATTCAGACCCTTTGCTATGAGACTCGAAATTGAGCTCAGGTGCATCCTGTTTCCATTGATCAACCTTGAGATGTTTCTGCAACTTGATTGGAGTCCACCTGTTGTAAATTCAATTGATTGGACATGATTTGGAAAGGCACAGACCTGTCCTTATAAGGTCCCACAGTTGACATTGCATGTCAGAGCATAAACCAATCCATAAGGCCATAGGAATTGTCCGTAGAGCTCTAAGACAGGATTGTGTTGAGGTATAGATTTGGGGAAGGGTGCACATTTTTTTTGCAGCATTGAAGGTCCCCAAGAAAACTGTGGCCTCCATCCTTTTTAAATAGCAGAAGTTTGGAACCACCAAGACTCTTCCTAAAGCTGGCCGCCGGCCAAACTGAGCAATCGGTGGGGACAATACTGACTTTATTGTCCCCATTGGGGAGATTTTGTTGCTGTGTCATGTACACACTTAAGGTGGTGTTTAAATACAAAACAAATTGACAATACAATTTTCATAACAGTTACATACCAATAAAAAAAGACTAGCCTGCTGGCCTTACTGGGTCGATAGGAACATGAGCCCGAGCTATTCAGGAGGGATATCACACCTGGCACAAATGATTGTCTAGTGCTGTTTTTCCTGCTGAGGGGTGCCCTATGCCTGCACCGAGAGGGGAGAACTTCAAAGTCCGGGTACAGGGGGTTGCTTGGTCTAAAATTATTTTGTGAGCTTTGCCGAGGTCCTTGACCTTAAAGGCCTGTCTGTTTGACTCCTTGCTTGCTGTGCTGATAATCCTTCTCAGCCTATTTCTCTGGCTGACAGTGACATTGCCAAAGCAACAAACAATAGAAAAAGTTCAAATACTCTCAATTAAAGATTTGTAAAACAGAGTCAGTAATAGTGCAGTCAACATGAACTGACTTGCCTAGTTAAAAAATAAAATGTTCTCACCTCTGATAGATGTTGCAGAGGTAGGTGTTGTACGTTTCCTGAAGTCTATGCACATCTCTTTGGTATTGAGGACGGTAACACCACTCTACAAAGTCATTTAGGACCTGGCCATGGTGTTCCTCGTCAACAGGCTGATCAAGGCAGTGTCATCAGCGAACTTAACGAGGTGTCTGTCAGGACGGTACAACTATTAGTGAACAAGATGTACGTGGGGACCTACTTGGTCAGGGAGGTGACAAGGTACTCGATGGTCACTCTGACCGAGCTCCAGAGTTCCTCTGTGGAGATGGGAGAAGATCAACCATATCTGCAGCACTCCACCAATCAGGCTTTTATGGTAGAGTGGCCAGACGGAAGCCACTCCTCAGTGAAAGGCACATGTTAGCCTGCTTGGAGTTTAGACCTAAACACCTTAAACACCTAAAGACTCTCAGACCATGAGAAACAAGATTCTCTGGTCTGATGAACCCAAGATTGAACTCTTTGGCCTGAATGCCAAGTCTTATATCTGGAGGAAACATGGCACCATCCCTACAGTGAAGCATGGTGGTGGCAGTATCATGCTGTGGGGGTGTTTTAGCGACAGGGACTAGGAGACAAGTCAGGATCGAGGGTACAGAGAGATCCTTGATGAAAACCTGCTCCAGAGTGCTCAGGACCTCAGACTGGGGCAACGGTTCACCTTCTAACAGGACAAAGACCCTAAGCACACAGCCAAGACAACACGGGGGCAGCTTCAGGACAAGTATCCGAATTTCCTTGAGTGGCCCAGGCAGAGCTCGGACTTGAACCTGATCGAACATCTCTAGAGAGACCTGAAAATCGCTGTACAGTGAAGCTCCCCATCCACCCTGACAGAGCTTGAGAGGATCTGCAGAAAATAATGGGAGAATATCCCCAAATACAGGTGTGCCAAGCTTGGAGAGTCATATCGAAGAAGACTAGAGGCTGTAATCGCTGCTTACGGTGCTTCAACAAAGTATTGAGTAAAGGGTCTGAATACTTATGTAAATGTGATATTTCAATTTATTTTATTTGATACATTTGCCAACATTTCTAGAAACCTGTTTTTGCTTTTGTCATTATGGGGTATTCTGTGTAGATTGATGAGGAAAAATACAGATTTAAGCCATTTTAGAATAAGGCTGTAAAGTAACAAAATGTGGAAAACGTCAAGGGGTCTGAATACTTTCCGAATGTACTGCATATACAGTATATATGTGTGTGTTTTATTATCACATACACCAGATACAGTAGGTGCAGTGAAATGCGTTGTTTTCCAGGGTCAGCCATAGTAGTATGGCGCCTATTGAGCAAATGTGGGTTAAGTGCCTTGCTCAATGGCACATTGACATATTTTTCTCTTCGTTGGCTCGGCTATTCGAACCAGCAGCCTTTCGGTAACTTGCCCAACATCATGAACAATATGGAGAATTAATCACTGTCAGGCTAAGAAAGTCACTACTGTCAATACTTTTTGAATCAAAAGCTAACATTCTTTTTTACTGAAAATCATTGACACATGTGGCTGATCTGATGAGCACCAGATGTCTGCATAACGGTCAGATCCTCCTAATGTCAGATATCCTCCCTAGGCCAAATTTCTCTGATTCAAACTCATGAGCCCCCTGCTTGGGCTACCTGCAGCTCGCTCCCACCTCATCAAGGGGGTCCTGATTCTTAATCGTTTTCCCCCTCCCCAAATGCAGACTGCCCCTCTCTTGGGCCTGTGAGCTCCCCCTGACATCATTGCTTTGCCCCCCCCCCCAATGTCCCCCCCAACCCCTCCCCTCCGCTCCGTTAACCATCACTCCAGGCTTTGACAGCAAGTGGGGTGACTCCTGACAGGTCGCATTGATCTTCACTGCTGGGAAAGGAGTCGGCCTGACAATGGAGAACATGTGTCCATTTCAGGACAAGCCCTAACTTGTCTGACCCCTCATTTGGGATGCGCCCTCGAAAAGCCGTCGTTTGAAAGGAAACCATCATGATTTCTCAGACAGGAATTTGCTTTCCATGTTTAAAAAAAAAAAATGCTTTAGTTCTTCCTATATCAAATAAAAGTGACAATTTAGATTTTTTTTTTTGCTGAGTAATGAATAGAAACACTTTGTCTTTGATTCATTAATTGGAGTTATATGAGCGCTGTACGTGGTGGGTCAATTGGATTCAGAGCTTTTCAAATCCGTCTAAATCTTCAAGCATTGAGAAATCTGTTATTGTCTGTGTGTGATTAGCTAGTTCCATTCCATCTCCATAACCTCCATGTAAACATTAAATATAAGACAGCCCACTTCTGAAGCAGCTTTGACAGACGATATGAGCAGCTATGTGTCTTCGGCTGCTTTCAAACGGCTCAATGTGGACGGATTAACCAGGACCACTGTAGGAACACAGTTCAGTCGTCGTTTGGCTATCGATTTCGTTTTTGCTTCCCAAGGCTGCGTTGTCCCTTAAGTGTTTCGCATTACACTGGCCCATGGAAAAACAACAAGGCAGTCTTACATCGTCTAATGCACTCCATGTCCTTGGGTCAAACCCAAGTCAGCGTTGTCCTCAGCACGATGTGGAAACGAAGGCATCTGAACATCTCTTTCTGTCTGACATAAAATGGAATTCCTTTCTTTTTCACAAACAGGCCTGTTGATCAAGTGATGATTGGAAGAGTACATCATTTGGAAAAACAGTTGTAGGCTACAGCCACTACACCTTGACAATTCAGACCGGCACGTCAGTGTAGTTTGGGAGAGGTTCATGGCTTCTCAAGACGCTCTTCTTTTCCTTTCATTCACAGATAGAGCAGATGTCTCATATCCATCACATAGAGGACTGCAGTGTTGTCATGTCATTCAGGTTTAGCACGAGTGGATTAGAATGGTGGAAGAAGCTCGAAAGGCTTTAAAGCCACAGAAGCGGGTCACTTGATTTGTGGATTTCAAGTTGTTTTTGAGCTCCTGAACTGAGTCTAAAAGGATTTCCACAGTTGCAGTCTCATTCTCTTACCTTCTCTGGGTGAGAATTTGTATTTAATTGTTTTATTTAACTAGGCAAATCAGTTAAGAACAAATTCGTATTTACAATGACAGCCTAGGGACAGTGTGTTAACTGCCTTGTTCAGGGGCAGAACTACATATTTTTACCTTGTCAGCTCAGGGATTCGATCTACCAACTTTTTGGTTCCTGGCCCAACGCTCTAACCACTAGGGAAGGGGAAAGGGGATTAAATAGGGGGAGAGAGAGGACGGCAGTGGCCAAGGGGGGAACACATTTCCCTCAAGGACCCTTAAGGTCCGCAATGATGGATTTTACGCCATTTTGAATATTGTGAAAAACACTTAAAACGCAACTCCTCTGGCACCGAAAGACCGATCTGCACAAAACTTGACACATGGCATCTATGGACCAAGCTCTCAGAATTGTTGTTTTTCCAGGATAGTATCTTAAACAACATGGCCAATAAACATTCAAGTGGACATGATCTGGCATGATCTGGCATCTTAAGATCGACCACACGGTGGCGCTATAATGGGCACATGTTTGCACTCTTGATCTGTTCGAGTGATGACATTTGGCGCACATGCTCAGGGATATGAGTCTAGCTAACCTGTTAAGTATGGTTCAGTTTGGCCCCATGGCAGCTTATTTTTTCATTTATTCATGCAAGTTCGTTGGCTCATAGCGGCCATATTGTTTGTGCAAGAGTTTTGGAAAATATTGTTGGAAAATGTACGTCTATTGATTCTCTATTCCACATTTGGTGCCGATCGGTCCAGCAGGTCTGTAGAATAATTAGTTTTGAGGTAATCAACGTCAAGCATTTTTGTCCAAAATACATTGCATGATCTGTTTGATTTTGAGTCCTGATAGTTGGCGAGCGAGGTAAGGAGTACAGAAGTAGCTCATCCTTGGCCAATTTGTCTTGATGGTGGCACAGTGGGCCCACATCTTAACCCCGGCATTGTTTTGAGTTTTTCTACGTTCATGCACTTTTTTTATGCTGGCATGTGTGATACTTTGCTCGTCATAGGGATGTGCTGAGCTCACAGGAGTTGTGTGCTAGTAAACTGCTAAAATTACACAATCCCAACTCTGCTTAGACATGTGAATAGTCCATTTACATTGAACATGCTGTTCAGAATCTGTTCCCCTGGTGTAGATATTCAATGAATGAGTATTGTATGACTGATCTTATGTACTTCATTTGCCAACCGCTAATTGAGGACATCTCTCCTTGCGTCACTCGCGACAGAACAAGCTGATGTGTGGCGAGTGTGTGAGAGGGAGTGTGATTGTTCTGGGGCACAGAGGGCGGGTGCTTTTCATATTTGTGGTGGATGCATGCTCTGATTAATCCATCACAGCTCTGCTCTATGAATGTTCTGTAGTGTAGGCTACATCCAACCTATCATTTTATAACAAAATTAACCGTTAAACGCTTTGCAATTTGGGATGTGACATATGAGACACTTTCCCATGTTTAATTGGAGAGGGAATCCAAATGAATGTTTGCATTTCTACTGTGTGTGTGTGTGTGTGTGTGTGTGTGCATGTGCATGCATGTGTGTGTGTGCGCGTGTGCATGTGCACGTCCTTACTCCTTTTGAGTCACACAACACAAACCTCCCAGGACTCATCCAATGTCCTATTGGGGGGGGGGGGGGGGCTCCTACAACAAAGACTTCTTGATATTACCCCTCCGTCACATCTGTGGTTTCTGAGAAAACCAACACGTTATTTAGTCATTATTGTCTTGACATTCAGCTCTGTTCAAACCCTGGGGGGGGGTCAGATCTGTGTTATCGCAGGCACAAATCAATACGTGGTGTTCAGCTGAATGAGCCGTTTACTACTGTATCTCTGCATTCAGGCCTCTTAATTGTCTTGGGACAGAGCCATTTGGTACTGTTTCTCAGACAGACCCCGTGATGACT
This sequence comes from Oncorhynchus kisutch, assembly GCF_002021735.2. Lineage (NCBI taxonomy): Eukaryota > Metazoa > Chordata > Actinopteri > Salmoniformes > Salmonidae > Oncorhynchus > Oncorhynchus kisutch. The sequence goes on along the minus strand of NC_034186.2, from coordinate 45,510,572 downwards.
AGTCAACCTCAGCAGTCTGTCTGTCTATGGGAGGAGAACCTCCCTCTTGTCTGACAAATGCTCTACACTGGCTGACCTGTGAGAAACCCGTGTGCTATTCTCTTTTATAGCGCACGCATTTATTTACCAGGTCTTGTTCTCGTATTCAGAAAGACAAGGTTGGATCTTTTCAGGGAGCTTCAGATCCAGACAGATGGCAAGCTGCACTGTGTCTACTTCCTTCCTCTACCCACTGATGGATGAGTAACAGTTAGAGTCGTTCGCTAGCTAACCTCCCTTATCACTGCTTGCCATGGAACTCCCCTCTCTCCCGCTGGAATGTTAACCGTAACACTCTCCAGTTTGTGTCTGTCTGTCAGGGGCTTTGATATGTTCCGTGATGGGTCACCTTGTCCACATTTCTGCCCTGACCCGGGGAGGCCGCCCTGGGTGAAGCACGCTCAATGGCTTCCCCTGTCCTAAGCCCACAACAGGCTCTCTTGTGCTGGCGTTCTGTGAGGCTCTGAGAGCTCTCTGTGAAGGCATTCCCACCTGTGGCAGGCCCTGGGACGGACGTAGGGACGTGTAAAATATCAGTCTGGGAGGGCCTCAGAGAACAGGCCAGCTGTGAATCTAATACCACCTACAGGCCTGGGAAAGCTTGCCTAATATGACACATGCTATATCCTGTCTGGGCCTGGCCGGGCCTTTCTATGGTGGTGGGAGGGGGAGAGGGATGTGAAGTTTCTGTGTGCAAGGGTGTGTGTGTGTGTGTGTGTGTGTGTGTGTGTGTGTGTGTGTGTGTGTGTGTGTGTGTGTGTGTGTGTGTGTGTGTGTGTGTGTGTGTGTGTGTGTGTGTGTGTGTGTGTGTGTGTGTGTGTGTGTGTGTGTGTGTGTGTGTGGACAGCTGGGGAGCGGCCACGCATTGCAGTGATCCTCCAGCACTGCCTGTGTTAAATGTTAGACTGTAGAAACTGCTCTCGCTGAGCAACAGGTTCAACATGCTGCAACCGGGAGAGTGACAGGGCACTTTGTTCCTGTCGTCTGATCTGTGATAGCTGAACGTGTGGTGATTTTCCTATCTCAGCATAGCTGCGATGTCTGGGCAGGGAACGTGATATGAAGGTGTATAGAGGCGTATAAGCAGAGGAGATATCCTATAGAGTAAAGATAGAGAATGCAAATATGTTTTAAAAAAAATTGGGGGGGGGCATCATTTTCTTACGTACATTTTAGTTTCGAAGGTGAAACGATAATCATAGTCAGCCAAATCTGGGAATTGTGGGTATTTTCACAAATAGCAGCCAACCCGTCAGAACAGAGGCGCTGTGTACAGTAATGGGATAGTTTTAGCGTGTGATAGGGATGTAAGCCTCACACTTCATCTCTAATGGACTCTCCAGTGAGTTGCTCATTGACCCTGCTACACCTGTGCGGATGTGTGAGAGCCTTTTGCGGGCTTTTGATTTAAATCCACCTTGAGTCTCCCAACTTGACGAAGGGGTAAATGGAAGGAGAATGCAACTCTGGCTGACACCGGTGAGGCGGGATTACAACGGGAGAAGAACGGGGGTGAGAGTACACCGTTCGCTCCTTACAGTCTTACCCAGTAATACTTCTCCCCTCTCTACCTGGGATTCAGCTCTAGCCCTCCTCCCACGACCAAAATTAACCGGGCCTTTGATCGGCTTAAAATGAATTACCCAACTTTACCAGTCGGCAGTTCTCTCTAAAACTCCCCTTAAGCTGTCCGTTGACACTTAGCAGCAAATTAAGGGTATCATGAACCAATTTCCAGTGTTAATTGGGAAAGTTCTTCAAAGTTTGCATAGATCTTAGTCCAGGATTTCTTCTCAGGCTTGACTTTCTCTTTCTTCTGCTTTTCATAATTGACTAGACAGTCTCTGTTAATTAGCGTGCTGCTTTGGATGGAACGCTGTTCATGCTAGCTCAGTTGCGTTTAGCCAGGTTTAGCTATAAGGGTCATGGTTCCACTCTCTGGGCTGGTGAGCGCTCCTTGGTGACTGGTGCCCTGTGTGAGTCATTAGCAGAGGGCCCGGGGATGGTGGAAGCCTGTGGGGGCCACAGGCCTGGCTTATTTAGGCTCTGGTCTCCTGAGGAGAGGTTAAGGAGTGGGATCAGGCCTCCCTGGGCGCTGCTGGCTCTCTGCCACCATGTTATCCATCTTAGGGCCTAATCGAGTTAACATATCAACAAATCTCTCGTCAGGGGCCCCCGCACCTGACACTCCCAGAAAGGGACCCAGAGGGAGACGCCAAGTTCCCAGCAGTAGGACGTTGCTAAGAGAGGAGCCGAGGCACCCGTAAAGGTCTCCTCGCCTGCCCGCCCGAAGAGAGCGCTCCTGCTGGGCACCACGCTGCTCTCTGGCCCCTGGTCAGCCACAGAGCTCCAGAGTGCAGAAGCCGGGGGCCATAGTTACTGAGGCACACAATGGGCAAGGGACACAATAGGAGCACTATATCACACAGACTGTCAATGCATTTAAAGGCAACCCACGGACAATTAGCTGAAAGGGCGCCAAGGCTTCACGGTTGTGGGTTCCAGCACTGCAGGCCATAGGAGACAAACTGTCCACCCACGCGCAAGTGACAGCTGGCGATGCTGCCCAGAGAATACATTCAGAGAGTCCTCGGGACTACCCGGTGACCTCCAAGTGTGTCCAAAAAAAAATAAAACACATGCAGAGCTGCTATTCGTGGGGCCCCGCCTTGGTTTATGACTTGTTGAATGAGAAGGGGAAACGTCTCCAGTCCAAAAAATGGTGGCTTTTTTGGCAGCGATATTTAACAACAAGAATAGAACGGAGGACTTTGTTGAGGAAACCAACATTCAAAAGCAGTCACCAGGAAACACCTTAGAGAATGGCTTCGGCCTCCATTACTTTATAGCGTCAGAAAGAAATCGACATTATGAGGCAGCATCACCAAGCATCAAAGACCCAAACCTAGAAACAAACAGCTGTGTTGTTAAAGCTAAATGAGGCTGAAGTGAGTCATCTCTACACACCCTGGACATTATCATGTCTCCCTCAATTCGATTTTCGGCAGATAATTAAAGAAATATTTTTATTTGGAACTTGCATGTGGACTGAACATTATCCGACATGAAAAACAAATGCCATCTTTGATTTGGGCAACTGGGAAAGAAGTCCATCTGTTCATAATAGCCTAACAAGAACAAAATGCCCTTTAGGGCAATCGAAGCATGCCTGCCTTCCACAACCAGAACAATTGCAAGGCTCTAAACTTACTTCTGAAGTGTCCCAGTATGATGGATTCACTTAAACGGGTTGGCAAGCGACAAACCGTTCTCAACAGGATGAGAGACGACGCTCTTCTTTAATTCGGGCCCCAGATATACCCTTGAAACCACATTTTTCCCAAAGACGTGAATTAGAGGTTGGTGCATCAAAGCTGGCTGGTTTTGTTGATTAATGGAAGGTTTCATGGGACCCATGTGAATGGGAAAATTGTGCGATGACTCAACGGCATCACATTTGTGGAATTAAAAGAAGAAACGTCAAAAAAGCTGGCGACAAAGTTCAAGTAAGCATGAACATATTGTGCTTTTAGAGGGGTTTGAGAAAGGGCTGAAGCTGAACAGGGCCTGAAATGAGCGCAACCCTTAGCATTCTGCAGTTCAGGCCCGTCTATAAATCATCCCTCTGGCCACTGCGCTGACCAGCACTGACCGCCTCGCCTCTTTGGCCAGGAGCTTGGCCTGTGTCCGGATGGGGCCCTGACCCGTGAACCCTGGCCGAGGCTTCTCGGCCAATGGGGGCGAGGCGCTCAGTGCAGCGACCCGGGCAGCCTGGGCTACCTGCTGCTCTGGGATAATGCAATTGGACACAGCCTTCAGGATGATGGAGCATGGGGAATTCTCCACGCTGACCACTCCAATTGCCACTGACCACTGCAGCCAACACTGACAGACCACCTCTTCGGTGGCACAGAAAAATGGGCCTTTTAAAATATTATGTCACAGATGTTGTTTCTTTCTTCTTCCTTCTATCCATATTGTGTTTTTATTTTGGGGATTCTGCGGCTTGAGTCTTTTCAAATGGTCAGGGACGAGGGCAGTTGCGTTTTAAAGGTCTTTGTGTTCTATGGCCTACTCTTTCCATATGCCGGTGTTCATCTTAAATGTGAGGATCAATTCACAGAGACACATACGAAAGGATAACCTGTAGCTTAAGATAATCGCGTAATCAAGATAGTAGGCCTACTGCTGTTTTGTCAAGTGGGCCACATAACATAGAGGCTAGAATATTACTCGAATATAAGCTTGAATAATAGTTGTCAAATATGTTTGATTATATCAATGTGCACCCTTGAGGATTCAGGTTTTCATCTCTAGTGTAACTTTATATACTGAAAAATGGCTGTCGAATTTGGTTTAAAATCCGATTTTAGGACTTTGTGGGCTGTGCCAGCTAGTCACCACTCAACAGAGCCAACTCCAGGGAAAGATTCATGTCAACCTGCGTCATATTTAGTGTCTGTGCAATATTTCCTGTGGGCATTTCTCAGTAAACCCCTGTACACAAGTCCCACTAACCCATCCATTCAAGCCTACTGAGATGATCCAAACTCATGTTGTTTCCACGAAGGCTGACATCTCCATCTCACTGTCAGCTCCTCTGCATTGTTTAGGGCCCTGGGTTCATGCTGTCAGCATAATTATCAACATTAACCCAGACTAAGAATACCTCGGCAGGACCCTGGCCCCATGTGACTCAATCCCTATCTGCTTGTCCTGAGGAAAGTTATGTCTCTGGATTCTGGTCCCACATGTCTCTCTCTCTCTCTCTCTCTCTCTCTCTCGCTCTGTCTCTCTTTCTCTCTCTCTCTCTCTCTCTCTCTCGCTTTGTCTTTCTCTTTCTCTCTCTCTCTCTCTCTCTCTCTCTCGCTCTCTCGCTCTGTCTCTCTTTCTCTCTCTCTCGCTCTCCGCTCTCTCTTTCTCTCTCTCTCTCGCTTTGTCTTTCTCTCTCTCGCTCTCTCTCTCTCGCTCTCTCTCTCGCTCTGTCTCTCTTTCTCTCTCTCTTTCTCTCTCTCGCTCTCTCTCTCTCGCTCTGTCTCTCTTATTCTCTCTCTCTCTCTCTCTCTCTCTCTCTCTCTCTCTCTCTCTCTCTCTCTCTCTCTCGCTCTCTCTCTCTCGCTCTGTCTCTCTCTCTCTCTCTCTCTCGCTTTGTCTCTCTCTCTCGCTTTGTCTCTCTCTCGCTCTCTCTCGCTCTGTCTCTCTTACACTCACTCTCTCTCTCGCTTTGTCTCTCTCTCTCCCTCTCTCTCTCTCTCTCTTTTGAAAAGGTGTGTCAGAGTCTATAGACATGCAGGTGTTTCTCTCTCTCTCCTCAACCTGAAGGACCCCCTCCAGTTCCAAACAATTAAACTCTCAATGCAAACTAATGCATCCGACTGACAGGCAGCTTAAGCAAATGACTTGTTTTGGGACCTGGCCCAGGTTTCCTGGGCTTAAGGAGGGCTGAGTGAATTTCCGCTGGGCGCGTTTGCATTACAGAGCAGCATGAGAACGGCAACTGGATCCACTTCACCTGAGAGTTCACCAGGTGTCTCTGTTGGTTGGTTAGTGGTTAGATTTTGTGTTGGATAGTGTGAACAATATGCTGGTGTTGTCTAAGACCGGACGTCAGGGTTATTTTTGTATTGGAAAACACAATTACATTTTATTCAAACACTTCTTCATATAGAGATAGTCATTTGTTTTATCTGCCTTCTCTATCGCTGCCTACATATGTAAATTCAATGAGTCATTCCGCAAAAATCCGGAAACATATAGCATGAAATGGGGTATTGTGTTTGCCTTCAAAACACCAAGGTTTCTCTTCAAAGCATATTCAATATGCACCAGTAGAGACCATTACTCATCTCTGGACGTGGTTAGGCGTGAGGTCTTGGCACATTGCTTTTGGCTTTACGTGGGGTACAATGTCCCCTATGTCCCAGTGCTATGGCCCCCAGATGGAGAGAGGGAGAGAGGTGGAGACCTGTCACCGTTGCCCAAGCTGGAAGGGCAACGATGGCCACATCTGCCGTCTTTGTGAATGGAGGAGTTTAATGGAGGAATATGGCGCCAAATGCGTTGAGGGCAGGGATGAGGACAGAGATGGATGGGAGAGGTCATGGGCTTCCTCTGGCCCAAAGCCCCAGTGCCTTATCTCTGACCCTCAGTGGCCAATCGATTGGCTCTGGAGCATTAGTCATTGGCCAAGCCAGGCTCCGTGCTTTCATTCCCTCCTCAGGCTCATGGGCGGCACATTGTCCACCTTCATGGATGCGTTTCCATATGGAGATGGACGGAAAGCTAAAGGTGGTGTGTGGACTGGTCAGTTGAGTTTAAGACGAGGGAGTTTGCAGAATGACCTGGCCACAGCGTGAGCTGCTTGTGGGGGTAGGGAGAGGTCTTATCTGGCCCTTATCTGGAGGTTGCTGCAGCCTGCAGACTTGAGCCTTGGTGCCCCGCAGGGTAGCCATTAGGGAACAGGACAAGGGGAGTCCAGGGGATGTCTGCTCTGCAGGCTTCTAATCCTGGATCCCAGGCTTCCCTTTGGGAGGAGGAGGGAGTTGAGTTCCTGAGCTCCTGGGTTTCAGGCAGGTGCTTGAGTAGTCCCAGGAACACAATTAGCCTGTCTCAGGGTCTGGCTACTTCTGTTGCCCTCTAAGCCCATGGGAGCATTAACTCTTGCCACATTAGCCGGAGTGTAAAAGTCAACAGGGGTGTGGTTTCGTAACAAGCTAAATCCGGATTTAGACCCATGGATCTTTTCAGTCAACGTCAACAAAAATGTCTAAAACAAAAGAAGGCCCCGTAATCCATACATGGCCTTTTTTTTATGTTACAAGTCGCTTCAGCGACCAAGTCACCGTTTCCTCTAACGATGTACTACCCCTCTATTCAAGGACTGCTTGGGTTGAATTTGTCTATCTACCTAGTTGACTCATTCCAATCATTGGTATCTTCGCCTCTGCCTTTAGTCTGTTGGCATCTGTTGCCTCCGTTCAGAGCCGATCTTCACTACCTCATGTCTTAATCTGTCCCTCTGACTTACTCCTCTCATTACAGCCCAGCTTTGAGCTGCTGCATGAGAGTGAAATTAATTGTGTGCTAAGCATAGTGGAATTAACGGCTTGCACTGAAATCTGTGGTCAGGCCGGCTTAGCCCCTCACCGATCACCCTGATCCTGCTTGTTACAGGAGCTTGGCCCATTGTGGATGGTGAGGTTTCAGGGCCTTGTCTCTGTCTCTTTTGTCTTTGGGGGGGGGGCTTCTCCTTTTGTCCCCCTCCTCGTTCCTCCTTTCAAGCGGTATCACAGCTGCCCCCTCAATTCACTCCGGACGCAGGGTGACCCCTCTCTCCCCAGGACCCTACTGTAAAACAAAACACACAACAACAACCAGGACACAAGTCTGGTTAGACTTTAGAAAGGAGTAGAATCTTACTTGACAGTTTGTCTGACGAAATGCCTTGGCTCACGTGGCAGAACTCGAAGTGGCAACTATAGCAAGTTGGCGGTTTTAATTTTGCTTCCGGAGTATTTTGTCATGTCACAAACGTGTGATTGTCACGGAAAACATATTGTTTCAATCTGGTCATTTTAGGCTGAATATGCGAGGAATATTGAGTTCTTTGGTTTATCTTTATCTTCCCCCTTGCTTGCAAACTAATTAGCCAGTTGTTATCTTCATTTTCAGGTGGTAGTGTCTGAGTAAGGTTTCCCACTCTATCTGGCCCTCCATGGGAATCCCCAGCATGTGTTGTCTAGCCATCTGTCCTCTCCAAAGATGCTGACTCATTGAGAGCCTGGAATAAAACTAATATACAGCCAAACAATCGCCTTAAACAGCTTGGTAATGTTTTTATGGTCTCTGTAATGACACCCTGCAAACTAAAACTACAGGATCCCCCAAAAACCCTTACATGGTTGTAAATATGTATTAACCAGAAAATGGGCCTTGTTTGGCATCATTTAGGGGAGACAAAGATGGGGTCTTTCACAAAGGGGGAAGATGCAGGGAGAAAGAGGGGATTCAACTTAGCTAATGAGTTGCCCCATAGAGATGTAAAGAGGTGGCTCTTTACGGAGATGTAATTGCCCCACTGGTTGGGCCTGATAGAATGTAAAATGCTTGATTTCGGAGCTCTGTGCCCACTGTCCATTGTTGCGATGCTAATCCAGCCATGACCAGAGACTGTTATGTTTCGGGGTGGTTTTTATTGTGAAGTGGGGTGGAGGGGACAAAGTCATTAAAGAGGGGAAACTTTTCGATCAGGCCGAGAGGAGAACGTCTTTGTTGAGTGTTCCCTCCCTTTGGAGTTTGTTGGGTCTCAAAGGGAAGGACCCCCTCCACCCCCAAATAAAACTAAAACCTCTAACAGTTAGGAGAAATGTAGGGCCAACCAATTTACCTGAGTCCTTCATGCACAAGGGCACTTCTCAACCAGCACTTCCCAACCACTCTGGCCAACTCAGATTGCTTCCCTGGCACCTCAGGAGAAGTGGTCAACCATTATGAAAGTGGACAGACTAAACTTGTGTCAAATGGCCGTTATGTGTGGAAAGATCAACATCGAAGCGTTACTGTATGTACCACAGGGGAACACTGTTGTTCTCTTGACAAAATGGTTGGTCTTGAAGGTCTGTAGGGTCTAGAATTCAGTGCAGGGTCTTCACTGGGCCAAGTAAGTGTCCTCACACAAAGATCACATTTTTCCATGAGAAAACCGAGATATGGTGAAAGTAACCATTTTCTCAGCAGGGCATATTTATAGAAACAGAGCACTTACGTATCTTATTCTCTATGTCTATTTCACAGCGACGTGGCCTTTATTACAGCAACGTGTAGCACTTTTAATGATTTCAGTCATTGCCCCTTTGTTACATCTAACTTAAACCACTCTCTGCGTTATATGCCTGAATGGGGGTGATATCTGTGTTTTGTGCTGCGAGCGATGAGGACTTGGAGATATACCTCCGAGTGAAATGTAAAACAGCTATTGCAATTACCCATAACCTCAGCGCGAACCTAGCCTGGAACAATGCAACTGTTTTCAAAGGCTTGAGAGGCGCAGCCGCGATAAGTGGGGGAGATAACAAGAAGCCGTCATCAAGTGTAACGGAGGAAGAGGAGATTTTCCCTCGAGCCTACGGTGATATGGGCATTAGAGGACCCCACTTTCCTACGCGACTTGTGCTTTATACTTTTTTAAAGTGAAGACAAAGCATTCCACTTTAGAAGAAGCAGGTTGCTCAGACTATTTGAATTGCATTTATTCTATTCAATAAAAATACATCCCCAAGGTGTATAATTTTGGCAATTGCTTGATTTATACTTTGACACGCGATTGAAAGAATTATCATATGATCGTTTCCCTTTTTCGTTTCGTCCAGCGCTGCTATTATAGTAAAGGCTCAAATGTGTTCCGTTGGGGAGGGATCTGGACTGGCTATGGTCTCTGTTATTTAAGTTATCGGCGTGTTGCTGTAATCAAGGTATCGGGGTTGTAAAACTCACTGGGATTGTTGGCGGATTACTCCTAACCCTGCCGTGTGTCGCTGTGTCACAGAGTTGTGAAAGGTCTGTCGGGACTGTCCGGATATTAGCCAGTATGCTAATATCCCAGGCCATAATACAGAGAACAGATATGGGATCAGGCAACGGCTAACTTTACAAAAATAGGCCGCTGTCCCTTTTTTTGGGGGGGGGGGGTCTCTTGGCAGTGCGGATTACTGTGGTGCACTGTTTCAGTCTGAGTATGTGGGTGTGTGTGTGAATTGACACACACACCAACACACATTCTTGCACACACTTTGTTTGGACACAACTTAGGACACAACTAATCTGTCCCCTGATTGGACCACATGGCTATGGCTCTAGGTTTCACTCTGGTTTTAACGGTTGCAGCTCTCCTAGTTACGGACTTTTTATCACTTTATGTCGGCACGGGGCGAAAGCCATGACTCGACACTCTTCTCGATCAACCGGTCAACCCCTCAAATCTGGTGGCACGCAGGACAGATGTGAGATGGGAGCCAAGCTGCTCTCTCTCTCTCTCTCTCTCTCTCTCTCTCTCTCTCTCTCTCTCTCTCTCTGTGTGTTCGCCCACTCTATCCCCTCCGTCAACACAGAGCTGAGACTCTATCACCCTGACAATGCTAGCCATGCTCCTTTGTCTCTGATGTGCTGTGATGGAGACCAACGCTCTCTGATCACTCTGTTCTGTTCTGAATGTTGAATAAGGCGTTTGTTTGATGTTTGGCCATCTAGTCTCTTTTTGGAGGTTTTAAGTCCTGTCTTGTTTCTGGGTCATTATGGCTTTGGGGTGTTTCTTATGTTGGGCCGATTTGCATATATTTGCATATACATATTTGTATATTCTCTGTGTGATGACAGATATACCGGTTTTGAGACTATTTATGTTTGAAACAAGCAAATGTTGAACCAGTTGGTCTGTAGATGGAAGATAAGCAGCGGTCAACAAAAACTGTTTAAGCATTTTTTTTTACTACAGCTTTATATGATTTCTTGCTTACTTACCAAGTCCAAATGTACAAAAACCTTAGATTTAAATATGAATATTCAAAACATTATTAATTGTTTCTGTTTCCTTGAATTGCCTCTTTGAATTCATTCACAAATCACAGCCAGATGGTTGTAAATTAAGATAACGTTAGTCCTTTTCTCGATGGCTCATTCACCTCAAACTGGTTTATCTCACCCCAACTCGAATGACAAAGACAAGTAGACAACTCCTAAGTGCTTAGATGTGCGAGTGTGAACGGTGATACTTCACTGATAGAGATCAGATTTTTTTTTTATGATGTGTTGATGTCCCCACAGCAAAGACAGGCCAGGCTGATAGTACAAAATGCAAATGGCTGTCCACCTCCTCCATGCCGGGCAGCGTGAGGGTCTGCCTCAGGCGTTAATGAGGAGATGATAAGAGCCGGTGTTTGGAATAGGAAACCGTTTCTTAGTACTCCCTTAGCCCTGAGGTGTGAAACACATTAACGCCTTCTGAGCACACACACACACGCACACACGCACACACACACACACACACACACACACACACACACACACACACACACACACACACACACACACACACACACACACACACACACACACACACACACACACACACTAAGGTGTTTACAATGTGTCAACAGGCTCTTCATCTTGACACAATCACTGTTAATCTATACCTGCCTATAGGGTATAAACCCTTTGTCCACTAACAATGTACTGGACAGAATATAGCATTCTCTGTTTGATTTAAGGATATTTATTTTGAATTGAACTGAAGTATTAAATTGGTCATTTATCATTGTATCGATATGGTTGCATTTGGATGATTATAAATTCAGTATTTCACATCTACTTGTGATTGAAATGTCATCCCCCACTGGGAAGGGGCAGTGACAGGGTTGACCCTTCTCACCCTTTTAATTGATAATCAGTCGTTAACATAAGGGATCTTACATCTGACCGCATGAGCTCTCTCAAAGCAAATGAGTAACTGTGTGTGTGTGTGTGTGTTTGTATGTGTGTGTGTGTGTGTGTGTGTGTGTGTGTGTGTGTGTGTGTGTGTGTGTGTGTGTGTGTGTGTGTGTGTGATGTGATAATGAACCAAGTATAAGAACAAACCTCCCTGTCCTTGTTTACTCAGATGGCCATCAAGCGTGTGCCCTGGGTGGGGACTCCCAGAATGCTTTGCCTCACCCCTCACTCTTATTCTAATGGTGGCCCAGAGGAGAGGAGGAGGGGTGGGGCATTGTCATGCAGGGTGGTAAGGTGGGGCAGGCGGGGATGAGGGTGCGGGGGGGAGACAGACCTGACATGGACAGAGACTGCTCTATCCACATCTACCAGTTCCACCACTACTTGCTCTTCATTGTAATCAGAGGGCTGATATAAATACTATGCATGCCATTTTCACTTGGCTGAGAGTTGAGGAGATGTGTTGACACACACTGAACAAATTCAAGAAAGCGTACAGAATTATATAGAGCCATTATTGCATGGAACTCTGTTCCATCTCATATTGATCAAATGAACTGCAAACCTGGTTTAAAAAAACAGAGAAAGCAATTCTTCATGGCACAATGCCTCTACCCTATTTGACCTAGATAGTTTGTGTGTATGTATTGATATGTAGGCTACGTGTGCCTTAAAAAAAAAATCGGTGGAGTTCTGTCCTTGAGCTGTTCTTGTCTATTAATGTTCTGTAACGGCTTTCTTCTATCTCCTCCTCTGACGAAGAGGTAGAACAAGGATCGGACCAAAATGCAGCGTGATGATGATTCATGATATTTTAATGAAGGAAAAAACTATACATGAAGAAACTACAAAATAATGAAATGTGAAAACCGAAACAGCCCTATCTGGTGCAAATACAAAGACAGGAACAATCACCCACAAAACACTCAAAGAATATGGCTGCCTAAATATGGTTCCCAATCAGAGACAACGATAAACACCTGCCTCTGATTGAGAACCACTCCAGACAGCCATAGACTTTGCTAGATACCTCCACTAAGCCACACACCCAATAACTAACAAAACCCCAAGACAAAACACACCACAATAAACCCATGTCACACCCCAGCCTGACCAAATAAATAAAGACAAACACAATAATACTTCGACCAGGGCGTGACATGTTCTGTATTATGTTATGTTTCATGTTTTGTGTGGACACGGAGAAAGAGTAGCTGCTTCTTTTGCAACAGCTAATGGGGATCCTAATAAAATACAAGATGGCGCCGGAGGAGATGGCCGCCGTTTTACGGTCTCCTAACCAATTGTGCTATTATGAGTTTTTTTTTTGCGATAGTTGTAAATGATTTTGTACATAATGTTTCTGCAACCGTATCTTACGGCAGAAAATAGCTTCTGGATATCAGGACAGCGATCACTCACCTCAGATTAGACAAAGATTTCTTCAACAACAACAACAGCAGCAAGCAGGACTCACACGATATTCTCCAAACAACCCACAGGGCAGACATCCCAATCATTCGCAAAAGGAAGCGACGCAGAGGAAGAAGAGCCGGATGCCTCGTCCGGATCCGCAGAAGACAACTAGGAAAGCTGCCGTTACTGTCAATATTACTCGCCAATGTGCAATCAATGGACAATAAACTAGGCGAGGTACGATCACGAATATCCTACCAACGGGACATAAAAAACTGTCTGTGCATATTTGTAAACAACAGCTGGTGCACGAAATCTAAGGAAGTCTCTAGATTTTGCTCGCCTGAAGTTGAGTATATTGTGATAAATTGCAGGCCACACTACTTGCCTAGAGAGTTTTCAGCTATACTTTTCGTGGCTGTTTATTTACCACCACAGACAAATGCTGGCACTAAGACCGCACTCAGTCAGCTGTATAAGGAAATAAGCAAACAGGAATCCACTCACCCAGAGGAGGCGCTCCTAGTGGCCGGAGACTTTAATGCAGGGAAACTTAAATCAGTTCTACCAAATCTCTATCAACATGTTAAATGTGCATCCAAATGGAAAGAAATTCTAGATCACCTGTACTTCACATACAGAGACGCGTACAAAGCTCTCCCTCGCCCTCAATTTGGTAAATCCGACCACAACTCTATCCTCCTGATTCCTCCTTACAAGCTAAAATTAAAGCAGGAAGCACTAGTGACTACAGGACTGTTTTGCTATCACAGACTGGAACATGTTCCGGGATTCTTCCAATGACATTGAGGAATACACCACATCAGTCACTGGCTTTATCAATAAGTGCATTGAGGACGTCGTTCCCACAGTGACTGTACGTACATACCCTAACCAGAAGCCATGGGTTACAGGCAACATTCGCACTGAGCTAAAGGGTAGAGCTGCCGCTTTCAAGGTTCGGGACTCTAACCCGGAAGCTTACAAGAAATCCCGCTATGCCCTGCGACGAACCATCAAGCAGGCAAAGCGTCAATACAGGGCTAAGATTGAATCATACTACACCGGCTCCGACGCTCGTCGGATGTGGCAGGGCTTGCAAACTATTACAGACTACAAAGGGAAGCACAGCCGCGAGCTGCCCAGTGACACGGGCCTACCAGATGAGCTAAATCACTTCTATGCTCGCTTCGAGGCAAGCAAAACTGAGGCATGCATGAGAACATCAGCTGTTCCGGACGACTGGGGGATCACGCTCTCCGTAGCCGACGTGAGTAAGACCTTTAAACAGGTCAACATACACAAGGCTGCGGGGCCAGACAGATTACTAGGACGTGTGCTCCGGGCATGTGCTGACCAACTGGCAGGTGTCTTCACTGACATTTTCAACATGTCCCTGATTGAGTCTGTAATACCAACATGCTTCAAGCAGACCACCATAGTCCCTGTGCCCAAGAACACAAAGGCAACCTGCCTAAATGACTACACACCCGTAGCACTCACGTCCATAGCCATGAAGTGATTTGAAAGGGTGGTAATGGCTCACATCAACACCATTATCCCAGAAACCCTAGACCCACTCCAATTTGCATACCGCCCAAACAGATCCACAGATGATGCAATCTCTATTGCACTCCACACTGCCCTTTCCCACCTGGACAAAAGGAACACCTATGTGAGAATGCTGTTCATTGACTACAGCTCAGCGTTCAACACCATAGTACCCTCAAAACTCCTCACTAAGCTAAGGATCCGGGGACTAAACACCTCCCTCTGCATCTGGATCCTGGACTTCCTGACAGGACGCCCCAGGTGGTGAGGGTAGGTAGCAACACATCCGCCACGCTGATCCTCAACACTGGAGCTCCCCAGGGGTGCGTGCTCAGTCCCCTCCTGTACTCCCTGTTCACCCATGACTGCATGGCCAGGCACGACTCCAACACCATCATTAAGTTTGCTGACGACACAACAGTGGTAGGCCTGATCACCGACTACGACGAGACAGCCTATAGGGAGGAGGTCAGAGACCTGGCCGGGTGGTGCCAGAATAACAACCTATCCCTCAATGTAACCAAGACTAAGGAGATGATTGTGGACTACAGGAAAAGGAGCACCGAGCACGTCCCCATTCTCATCGACGGGGCTGTAGTGGAGCAGGTTGAGAGCTTCAAATTCCTTGGTGTCCACATCAACAACAAACTAGATTGGTCCAAACACACCAAGACAGTCGTGAAGAGGGCACGACAAAGTCTATTCGACCTCAGGAAACTAAAAAGATTTGGCATTGGTCCTGAGATCCTCAAAAGGTTCTACAGCTGCAACATTGAGAGCACTGGTTGCATCACTGCCTGGTACGGCAATTGCTCAGCCTCCTACTGCAAGGCACTTCAGAGGGTAGTGCGTACGGCCCAGTACATCACTGGGGCAAAGCTGCCTGCCATCCAGGACCTCTACACCAGGCGGTGTCAGAGGAAGGCCCTAAAAATTCCCCAGGACCCCAGCCACCCCACTCATATACTGTTCTCTCTACTACTGCATGGTAAGCGGTACCGGATAAAAAGGCTTCTCAACAGTTTTTACCCCTAAGCCATAAGACTCCTGAACAGGTAACCAATGTGTGCCACCCCCCCTATTTTCATTGTGTGTCACCCCCCCCAACCCCTCTTTTACGCTGCTGCTACTCTCTGATTATCTTATATGCATAGTCACTTTAACTATACTATACATACTACCTCAATTGGCTCGACCAACCAGTGCTCCCGCACATTGGCTAACCGGGCTATCTGCATTGGGTTCCACCACCCGCCAACCCCTCTTTTTACACTTCTGCTACTCTCTGTTCATCATATATGCATAGTCACTTTAACGATACCTACATGTACATACTACCTCAATAAGCCTGACTAACAGGTGGCTGTATATAGCCTTCCTCCTCTTTTTTCAAATGTCTTTTTACTGTTGTTTTATTTCTTTACTTAACAACACACACACACACACACACACACACACACACACACACACACACACACACACACACACACACACACACACACACACACACACACACACACACACACACACACACACACACACACATACCTTTTTTTGGCACCATTGGTCAGAGCCTGTAAGTAAGCATTTCACTGTAAGGTTTACACCTGTTGTATTCGGCGCACGTGACAAATAAACTTTGATTTGATTTGGAATACCAAATACTCTCAACTATCCTCCAAGCTGGATAACTGGACAGTAGGCAATACCACCATTCATTCAGATAAACTTGTTAATGCTCTATATTTGATGTTTTTTCTTGTTTTTTTTCCAAACATGTGTCTATACAGTATCTCCCAACCTTATTTGAATATTTATTTATTATTTCCAACCGTTGCCTTTCACCCATAGCTCCCCCTTTAATATATAGCCTAAAGTTCTCCTGGAGTATATTAACGCATTGTCACTGGCAGGTTGTAAAAGAGACTAATCTCTCATTAGTAATGTCTTGCCTGAGGTCTTCTGAACCGCCAGACATTTCTCATACAGTGTGGCGTTTGATTGCTTTTGACTGCCCGTGACTTACACTCAGGGGTAAGCAACCTGCATGATTTCATAGTGGGGGGGCTCATAAAAACTCTACGAGTGGGTGAGTCTGTGGGAGAGGGGACCTAGCGCGCTGTGGTTTAGTTTCGGTGGTGTGGTGTGGTGTCCTCCCCTCCCCCCAATAAAACTAGTGCCCGGGTCGCTGGGTGATGAGGTCATGGCTAAATTGGTGGCAGGGTTCAGCTATTAGCTGAGTCATGAGAGAGGCCCGTTTCAGGATGGCACTCGGCCCGCTAAATCAAGCTCCGCTTTTCTCAGACACACACACGCGCACACGCACATGCACACACACACACACACACACACACACACACACACACACACACACACACACACACACACACACACACACACACACACACACACACACACACACACACACACACACACACACACACACACACTTCAGCACCCGCCACTTCACAGACACGCGTGAACAGACACCTACAGACTTGAGACCCTGAGGCCACACACACGCCATCCCCTTGACGCCACCAGACACACACTCAAGCTCCAAATGCGCATGCAGTGTGTACACACAGTGCGTGTTTGTGTGTGTGTGGTGTCCGGTTCTGGAGACACACACACCCAGACGCCAGACTCTGACGAGACACACACTCCATCAGGGCCATTGTGACTCACCTGGACAGCCGGGCAGCGAGAACAGCGAAGGGGAGTGTGTCTGGGGGGGGTGATGTCATCTGTGCGAGGCACCAAGAGCAGAGCAGTCTGATGGATCTAACAACCTCTCACCTGCAGCAACCGCCACAATGCTGCTTTATGAAGGGAGCATGAACAGAAGAATGGAGGGAGGAAGAAGTGAGGGAGAGAGGGATGGTAGTTTATGAATTGATGATGAGCGTTGAAGGGGCAGGGGGATAAATTGAGGGAGAGCTACAGAAGGATGGAGAAGGGAGAGTTGGTTAGGTATAGTGGTGTGTGTGTACTAGAGGTCGACCGATTATGATTTTTCAATGCCGATACCGCTACCGATTATTGGAGGACCAAAAAAGCCGATACCGATTAATCAGATGATTTTTTTTTTTTAAGTATTTGTAATAATGACAATTACAACAATACTGAATGAACACTTGTTTTAACTTAATATAATACATCAATAAAATCAATTTAGCCTCCAATAAATAATGAAACATGTTCAATTTGGTTTAAATAATGCAAAAACAAAGTGTTGGGGAAGAAAGTAAAAGTTCAATATGTGCCATGTAAGAAAGCTAACGTTTAAGTTCCTTGCTCAGAACATGAGAACATATGAAGCTGGTGGTTCCTTTTAACACGAGTCTTCAATATTCCTAGGTAAGAAGTTTTAGGTTGTAGTTATTATAGGATTATAGGACTATTTCTCTCTATAGGAATTGTATTTCATATACCTTTGACTATTGGATGTTCTTATAGGCACTTTAGTGTTGCCAGTGTAACAGTATAGCTTCCATCCTTCTCCTCGCCGCTACCTGGGCTCGAACCAGGAACACATCGACAACAGCCACCCTCGAAGCAGCGTTACCCATGCAGAGCAAGGGGAACAACTACTCCAAGTCTCAGAGCGAGTGACGTTTGAAACACTATTAGCGCGCACGCCCATGGTTACACCAGCCGAATCTCGGGAGTTGATAGGCTTGAAGTCATAAACAGCGCAATGCTTGAAGCATTGCGAAGTGCTGCTGGCAAAACGCACGAAAGAGCTGTTTGAATGAATGCTTACGAGCCTGCTGGTGCCTACCATCGCTCAGTCAGACTGCTCTATCAAATCATAGACTTAATTATAACATAATAACACACAAAGAAATACGAGCCTTAGGTCATTATTATGGTAGAATCCGGAAACTATCATTTCGAAAACAAAACGTTTATTCTTTCAGTGAATACAGAACCGTTACGTATTTTATCTAACGGGTGGCATCCCTAAGTCTAAATATTGTTGTTAGATTGCACAACCTTCAATGTTATGTCATAATTGCATAAAATTCAGGCAAATTAGTTCGCAATTAGCCAGGAGGCCCAAACTGTTGCATATACCCTGACTCTGCGTGCAATGTACGCAAGAGAAGTGACACAATTTCACCTGGTTAATATTGCCTGCTAACCTGGATTTCTTTTAGCTAAATATGCAGGTTTAAAAATATATACTTCTGAGTATTTATTTTAAGAAAGGCATTGATGTTTTTGGTTAGGTACACGTTGGAGCAACGACACTCCTTTTTTGCAAATGCGCACCACATTGATTATATGCAATGCAGGACACGCTAGATAAACTAGTAATATCATCAACCATGTGTAGTTATAACTAGTGATTATGATTGATTGTTTTTTATAAGATAAGTTTAATGCTAATGCTGGCTTCTTACTGCATTCGCGTAACAGGCAGGCTCCTCGTGAGGCAGGTGGTAGAGCGTTGGACTAATTAACCGTAAGGTTGCAAGATTTAATCCCTGAGCTGACAAGGTAAAAATCTGTCGTTCTGCCCCTGAACAAAGCAGTTAACCCACTATTCTTAGGCTCTCATTGAAAATAAGAATGTGTTCTTAACTGACTTGCCTCGTTAAATAAAGTTGTAAAAAAAAATACAGATTTCCGATTGTTTTGAAAACTGGAAATCGGCCCTAATTAATCGGCCATTCCGATTAATCGGTCGACCTCTAGTGTGTACTGTACCTGCCTGCCTGTCTATATGCCTGCCTGCCCGCCTGTCTGTATGCCCGCCCACCTGTCTGTATGCCTGCCTGCCTGCCTGTCTGTATGCCTGCCTGCCTGCCCTCCTGTCTGTATGCCTGCCTGCCTGCCGCCTGTCTGTATGCCTGCGTGCCTGCCTGCCTGTCTGTATGCCTGCCTGCCTGCCTGCCTGCCTGCCTGCCTGCCTGCCTGCCTGCCTGCCTGCCTGCCTGCCTGCCCGCCTGTCTGTATGCCCGCCCGCCTGTCTGTATGCCTGCCTGCATATCTGTATGCCTGCCTGTCTGTATGTATGCCTGCCTGCATGCATGTGTGTGACAGCCAGCCAGCCAACCAGGTCATGGCCCCGTGGTCCTCAGGGAGGAGACCTGGCCCATGGCGGGTAATCAGGAGCCACTTCCACAGTCAACAGGGAGATGAGACACACACACATAAAATATCCATTAACCCCCAAACCCAGGACTCAACAATAACTCACATTTATTCTCATTTTCATTAGCCTCAGTACAGTACAGTCTTGGAGTTACTGTGTTCATATTTAATTTCATGACATAGTGCAGGGTGTTGTCCTTAAGGGCAACAGTCCAGGATAGTGTTGTTTTCCCCCTGGCGCTTAATTGATTAATACATGTAATAAACGTCACTAATTGGCCAGGGAGTGCACACACCAGGTTTTTCAGTTCTAAGTGAGTCATTGATTAAAATTGAGGATAACACGACAGTGCTTGAGGTTGGAACTGTGCATCGCTGATATATGGAGGTAGATGCTCATAATGAACATCAAATGTTTGGAATTCAGTCAAGAAGCAGTGCAAGCGTGCTGTATTGTTCCATTTAACATTTTGGTTGTGCGATATACTGTATATTTGTACAGCATTTGTTCGTGGATTGTTGTGTGGGTCACTCAATTGCTGCAGTGCCCTATAATTATCTGATTACAACCAAGGGAAAGGCAGCACTTATTTTTGAGGCAAAGACTATGTTGTTCATAGCCTGCTGTAGGTTTACTGTTGTATGTAAAGTACACATGCGTTTTGCTGTGTGTGTGTGTCTGTGTGCGTGTGTTTGTGGGGGGGGGGGTCAAAGTTCAGTGGGTGAACCTGCCTGCCTGCTGTTGGCTATACTTGTTTATAGTCGTTATCAGCCATCGCAGGCGCTCTGATTGCTCCAGTGGCAGACAAGCTGACTCACACACACACACACACACATACACACACACACACACACCCCGGCCCCTGTCCTGCTCTCTCAGTCTTTCCCACACTGATAGCGATCTAGAGCGTGCCATAAAGCACAGCGGCAGATCACAGGGTACAACAAAGGCCCCTCCTCTCGCTCTCTCTCTCTCTCTCTTTCACACTCTCTCTTTTATTTATCTCTCTCTCTCTCTCTCTCTCTCTCTCTCTCTCTCTCTCTCTCTCTCTCTCTCTCTCTCTCTCTCTTTCACACTCTCTCTTTTATTTTAATTTTTTTTCTCTCTCTCTCTCTCTCCCTCACTATCTCTCTCTTCTCAATTCAATTTACATTTACATTTTAAGGGGCTTTTATTGGCAGCGGTGGAAACATTTTCATACTCGAGTAAAAGTAAAAATGGTTTAAAATAAAATGACTCAAGTAAAAGTAAAAGACACCTAGTAAAATACTACTTGAATAAAAGTCTAAACGTATTTGGTTTTAAATTAACTTAAATATCAAAAGTAAAAGCATAAATCATTTAAAATTCCTTATATTAAGCAAACCAGATGACACAATTGTATTTTTTATTTTATTTACGGATACTGTGCCCGGGGCACAGTTAAACACTCAGACATAATTTACAAACAAAGAGTTTGTGTTTAATGAGTCCACCAGATCGGAGGCAGCAGGGATGACCAGGGATGTTCTCTTGACAAGTGTGTGAATTAGACAATGTTCCTGTCCTGCTCAGTATTCAAAATGTAATGAGTACTTTTGGGTGTCAGGGAAAATGTTAGGAGTAAAGAGTAAAAAAAAATCTTTAGGAATGTAGTGGAGTAAAATTAAAAGTAATCAAATATATAAATAGTAAAGTATTTTTATTTATTTATTTATTTATTTATTTATTTATTTATTTATTTCACCTTTATTTTTATCAGGTAGGCCAGTTGAGAACAAGTTCTCATTTACAACTGCTACCTGGCCAAGATAAAGTAAAGCAGTGCGACAAAAACAACAACACAGAGTTACACATGGGATAACCAAATGTAATAGTAAAGTAAACTATAGAGACCGCCAAAAAGTACTGAAGTACTACTTAAAAGTATTTTTACTTAAGTACTTTACACCGCTGTTTATTGGCATGGGAAACATATGTTAACAATGCCAAAGCAAGTGAAATAGATAATAAACACAAGTGAAATAAACAATAAAAAATGAACAGCAAACATTACACTCATAAAAGTTCCAAAAGAATAAAGACATTTCAAATGTCATAGTATGTCTATATACCGTGTTGTAATGATGTGCAAATAGTTAAAGTACAAAGGAGAATATAAATAAACATAAATATAGGTTGTATTTACTAGGGTGTTTGTTCTTCAAATGGTTGCTCCTTTCTTGTGGCAAAAGGTCACAAATCTTGCTGCTGTGATGGCACACTGTGGTATTACACACAATAGATATGGAAGTTTATCAAAATTGGATTTGTTTTTGAATTCTATGTTGGTCTGTGTAATCTGAGGTAAATGTGTGTTTCTAATATGGTCATACTTTGGCAGGAGGTTAGGAAGTGCAGCTCAGTTTCCACTTCATTTTGTGGGCAGTGTGCACATAGCCTGTCATCTCTTGACAGTCAGGTCTGCCTTCGGTTGCCTTTCTCAATAGCAAGGCTATGCTCACCGAGTCTGTACATAGTCAAAGAGTTCCTTCATTTTGGGTCAGTCACAGTGGTCACGTATTCGGCCACTGTGTACTCTCTGTTTAGGGCCAAATAGCATTCTAGTTTGCTCTGTTTTTTTGTAAATTCTTTCCAATGTGTCAAGTAATTATCTTTTTGTTTTCTCATGATTTGGTTGGGTCTAATTGTGCTGCTGTCCTGGGGCTCAGTGAGGTCTGTTTGTGTTTGTGAATAGGACCAGCATGCTTAGGGGGCTCTTTTCTCTGTAGGTGATGTTTTTTTTATGAAAGGTTTTGGAATTGCTTCCTTTTAGATGGTTATAGAATTGAACGTCTCTTTTTATGGATTTTGATCATTAGTGGGTATCGGCCTAATTCTGCTCTGCATGCATTATTTGGTGTTTTACGTTGTACACAGAGAATAGTTTTTGCAGAATGCTGCATGTATAATCTGCATTTTGTGAATTATTAGTTGGTGAGCAGACCCCAGACCTCAAAACCATAAAGGGCAATGGGTTCGATAACTGATTCTAGTCTTTTTAGCTAGATCCTAATTGGTATGTCAAATTTTATGTTCCTTTTGATGCCATAGAAGGCCCTTGCCTTGTCTCTCAGATCGTTCACTGCTTTGTGGAAGTTACCTGTGGCGCTGATGTTTAGGCCAAAGGTACGTTCCATTTTTGTGTGCTCTAGGGCAACGGTTTCTAGATGGAATTTATGTTTGTGGTCCTGGCTACTGGACCTTTTTTGGAACACCATCATTTTTGTTTTACTGATATTAACTGTCAGGGCTCAGGTCTGACAGAATCTGTGCAGAAGATCTAGGTGCTGCTGTGGGCCCTCCTTGGCTGGGGATAGAAACAGAAAACAGTAGACGTTTGACTTCAGATTCTAGTAGGGTGGGGGTGCGTGCTGCAGACTGTTCAAGTGCACCCGCCAATTCATTGATGTATTTGTTGAAGGAGGTGGGGCTTAAGCTGCATCCCTGTCTCACCCCGGGCCCTGTGGAAAGAAATGTGTTTGTGTACATGGATTTTATAATGTTGTATGTTTTTACCCCAACACAGCTTTCCATCAATTTGTATAGCAGACCCTCATGCCAAAATGAGTCGAAAGATGTTTTGAAATCAACAAAGCATGAGAACACTTTGCCTCTGTTTAAGTTTGTTTGTTTGTCAATTAGGGCGTGCGTGGTGAATACAGGGTCTGTCGTATGGTAATTTGGTAAAAAGCCAATTTGACATTTTCTTAGTACATTGTTTTCACTGAGGAAATGTACGAGTCTGCTGTTAAGGATAATGCAGAGGATTTTCCCAAGATTTCTGTTGACACATATCCCACGGTAGATATTGGGGTCAAATTTGTCTCCACTTTTGTGGATTGGGGTGATCAGTCCTTGGTTCCAAATATTGGGGAATATGCCAGAGCTAGGGATGATGTTAAAGAGTTTAAGTATAGCCAATTGGAATTTGTGGTCTGTATATTTTAACATTTCATTATAGGATTCCATCGTCCCCACAGGCAATTTTGGGTTGGAGGGTTTGTATTTTGTCCTGTAATTGGAGAATCCAGTTGATTCTGGTAGTCTTTAACCCTTTCACACATACCATCACAGGGGTGTGATTGTTCTACAGTGGTCCCTGAAGCGTATGATCACACCTGTGTGATTAGAACGCTTATTTAGAATGGCCAGTTTCGAATGACGCAACGATCAGCATGAGCTGGCCACACTTTTTTTCATGAATTATTTACACAAACACAGTCTTTACAAAGTGTTAGGAGAATGATGTTCTCAAGGTTCATAACCCAATTCAATTACCCTACTCAGTCTGCGACCTGAAATTTGTAAGATACTGGTCGAATGAAACAGACGGATGCCCAGCTAAAGTAGTCAAAAAGGTTTATTCACGAGAGCGCTGGTTAGTTGTACAAAACCATTCATTTTATACTGGCGTCTCAAGCACACACATTCACACTAACATTAGCACCAAATGTCCTGCTACCCAGCCGACAAAGATGGGGGGAATCCGTGAGACTTACTCCCCATCCTCCCTCAAGATAGGGAGACCCTGGGAAGCACTCTCAGTGGCCCCAGCCAAGGTCGGCACCGAATCTTGCTCAGACAGTCTGGTTTTAAGATACCATAATAGACATAAACTACACACACGGATATATAATTCTACTGACTAAAACCACACACATCATTCCAATAATCACATGATTCTAATCAATTTCATCATTACAATAATCACATGATTCTAATCAATTTCATCATGATTCTTAAACAATTTCATACATATGGGTTCAGGGTGGAATATTCGTATCATTCATATGAACGTATAAATCCCATTATCACAAAGTTATGTCCAGAATGCGAGCAGTTTATTTTTGGATGCAATGTTCAGATATTCACAGAAATATCTATAGCATAACATAATCATCCAAACTGTAAAAAATGTAGGCTACATTTGCCCTAGTGCTAACTGAGGAAAGATTGACACAACACAAGTGGTCATATTTTATAACTCTCGGCTGACAGAAACTACAATATGAATTTGCTAATAGCAATTACTATTTATAATTAATCACATAACGGGTGAACTCCCCATTGATCGAAATAATTGAGTAAAACACTTTCTAGAAATCAAAAGTAATCAGACGATGATTAGTTTCAGCGCGCCACCATGCTTTTTTCCCTCACAGAAGACAAAGATAAGAGAAGACAAGATGAGTTTGGTCTGTTTATAGTATTCATGTTGCAGTGGTGTGTCGTCTACCATCGTTCACATCCCACCATTCACTTCCTGAAGTTCTCAAAAAATGAGTGAACCCTTACTCACCTCATTTTGTTATAGCACCTTTGGTCTGACAGACAATTACGTGAAACCCAGAATGCATTCTATGTCAATAAACATGGCTCCACACATAGCTGGAATTAGCTTAGCGCATCATAATCAGTACAACCTTCAAAAACACACATCATTTGTGTCCATTACAATCTATGCAAGAATCAGAATGCATGATTTATCACCGGTACTTGAAAAACATGTGAATAAAACAGTAAATATATCAATTACCACCAAACATTTTCTGATAGTGATCTATTGATACAAATGGAGCTTGCAGGCAGTCAATAATGTAACCTCTCACTCCCACTCTAAGTCATTCAGTGTTGTTGTTTATGTATGTAGCTTGTGAGCTAAGCTGTAGCATTTCTTTCAAAAGGAGACAAATCACAAATGCGGAAATTCTGGAGATTTTTTAAAATTCTGACAATGAGTCTATGTCAGGAATCAGATTCTGACATTGACAGTGAGTAGCTGCCCCCCAGCCATTGAGAACCCTGAATCTGAAGACCCCTTGTCCACTGACAAAGTCCCTGTTCCCTTTGAAGATGCTGGTGGTGATGAAGGCAGACTGACACTGGATGAAGTACAGGAGTTCTGTGGTAGCTGGAAGGCTGCCAGCCATTTCACCCCTTCTGGCCCTGCTGTTTGCTTTGATGAGTCCCAGTCTGAAGTGCAATGCCTCTTGCCATTTCCATCTGAGGCAGAGTGTTTCAAGTTGTTTCTGACAGAGGAGCTGGTGGGAGACATAGCAGAGACCAATCGCTATGCCTTGGAGCTACAGGAGAAGAGAGAGCCAGGAGTGGGGGGGACAACCACAATTAGTGAAATGTATACCTTCCTGGTGACAGTCCTTCTCATGGGGATCGTAAAAAAGAACTCCCTAAGAGAATACTGGAGCACAGATCCTATGTTTGCAACTCCCTTCTTTACAACCCTCTTTTCCCAAGACTGCTTCCTAGTTCTGCTGTGATGACTGCATTTCATCAACAATGCTACTGCCATCCTAAATGACCCGTTATACAAAATAAGAAATGTCAACCGCTGGCAGTAAAGTGGCATGACAAACGAGACATCCATGTCCTCTCCACTGTCGATACAGCAACCATGTCGGCCACAGGGAAGGTGGACCACCTGACGGGAGAGAGAAAAATCAAACCAGACTGTGTGCTTGACTATATCCTCAAAATGGGGACAGTGGATAAGGCGGACATGATGAACAGCTTTGTGGAATGCACTCAGAAAATGACCAAGTGGTATAAGAAGATATTTCTCCAGGGTAGCTTCAAAATGCAACAAGCCAATACTTCTCTGACGCAATTAGCATATTTCTTTACAGAGCTAATAGAAGAATGTAGCTAGCTGCATAAGCATCGAGTATAACACCATAAAGGTTATGAAATGAGTAACGTTACATCGCATGTCAGGAATATACACAAATATTATGCTACAGTACAAACGACATAACACGACATGCACAAATACACTGCTCAAAAAAATTAAGGGAACACTTAAACAACACAATGTAACTCCAAGTCAATCACACTTCTGTGAAATCAAACTGTCCACTTAGGAAGCAACACTGATTGACAATCAATTTCACATGCTGTTGTGCAAATGGAATAGACAACAGGTGGAAATTATAGGCAATTAGCAAGACACCCCCAATAAAGGAGTGGTTCTGCAGGTGGGGACTACAGACCACTTCTCAGTTCCTATGCTTCCTGGCTGATGTTTTGGTCACTTTTGAATGCTGGCGGTGCTTTCACTCTAGTGGTAGCATGAGACGGAGTCTACAACCCACACAAGTGGCTCAGGTAGTGCAGCTCATCCAGGATGGCACATCAATGCTGTGGCAAGAAGGTTTGCTGTGTCTGTCAGCATAGTGTCCAGAGCAGGACAGGCCAGTATATCAGGAGATGTGGAGGAGGCCGTAGGAGGGCAACAACCCAGCAGCAGGACCGCTACCTCCGCCGTTGTGCAAGGAGGAGCAGGAGGAGCACTGCCAGAGCCCTGAAAAATGACCTCCAGCAGGCCACAAATGTGCATGTGTCTGCCCAAACGGTCAGAAACAGACTCCATGAGGGTGGTATGAGGGCCCGACTTCCACAGGTGGGGGTTGTGCTTATAGCCCAACACCGTGCAGGACATTTTTCATTTGCCAGAGAACACCAAGATTGGCGAATTCGCCACTGGCGCCCTGTGCTCTTCACAGATGAAAGCAGGTTCACACTGAGCACATGTGACAGACGTGACAGTCTGGAGACGCCGTGGAGAACGTTCTGCTGCCTGCAACATCCTCCAGCATGACCGGTTTGGCGGAGGGTCAGTCATGGTGTGGGGTGGCATTTCTTTGGGGGGCCGCACAGCCCTCCATGTGCTCGCCAGAGGTAGCCTGACTGCCATTAGGTACCGAGATGAGATCCTCAGACCCCTTGTGAGACCATATGCTGGTGCGGTTGGCCCTGGGTTCCTCCTAATGCAAGACAATGCTAGACCTCATGTGGCTGGAGTGTGTCAGCAGATCCTGCAAGAGGAAGGCATTGATGCTATGGACTGGCCCGCCCGTTCCCCAGACCTGAATCCTATTGAGCACATCTTGGACATCATGTCTCGCTCCATCCACCAACGCCACGTTGCACCACAGACTGTCCAGGATTTGGCGGATGCTTTAGTCCAGGTCTGGGAGGAGATCCCTCAGGAGACCATCCACCACCTCATCAGGAGCATGCCCAGGCGTTGTAGGGAGGTCATACAGGCGCGTGGAGGCCACACACACTGCTGAGCCTCATTAAAACTTGTTTTAAGGACATTACATCAAAGTTGGATCAGCCTGTAATGTGGTTTTCCACTTTAATTTTGAGTGTGACTCCAAATCCAGACCTCCATAGGTTGATACATTTGATTTCCATTGATAATTTTTGTGTGATTTTGTTGTCAGCACATTCAATTATGTAACGAAAAAAGTATTTCATAAGAATATTTCATTCATTCAGATCTAGGATGTGTTATTTTAGTGTTCCCTTCATTTTTTGAGCAGTGTATATTATGCTCCATACATACAGTGAGCTACAGTAGAAACAACATAACCAACATTATAACGTAATAAGGCACTTACTTTGATAGAAACACACACATTTCCAAAGTTATTATTGGTAACGAAAACAACTATGACTGCGATGCAGGCAACAGACGGCAAATGTGAACACGTGTGTGCAGGACAGGAGATGAGCAAATGTCTGCAGACTTGAACTGCACAAACAATTGGGAAGTGTTTGGGGAATTTTGTCCGGGTCAGGAAGTTTAAAAAAAGTCTGCAAAAGTCAAAATGACTACTTTTATGTGAATGAATGAGGTGGAACACACCTCAATTCAAACTGTTGTTAGAAAATTAAAAACGTGTTAGAAAATCATTTGAAATTGACAAGTTGAAAACAGCCTGTAAATAAAAACAGGCTGCGTGCCTTGGTTTGAGGGCAGCGCGGACTAAATGTACTGTTGCGTAACAATCACATTCCGGAATGGAGCGAACGTTCTAACATCGCGCGCATTAAAAAACTCACGCTGGGGGCGACCTTTTGAGATATTTGGATCTCACGCATGAAAGGGTTAATGGTTGATTCTAAGATTTGTATTTGATCATGTATATGTTTTTGCTGTTTGTTGTTTGTTATTGAGCCATAAAAATTGGAGAAGTGGCTTATCCATACATCTCCATTATGGACTGTTTGTGTTGTTGTTTGTTTAGAGTTTTCCAATTTTCCCAGAAGTGGTTCGATTCTATAGATTCTTCAATTACATTGAGCTGATTTCTGACGTGCTGTTCCCTCTTTTTCCGTTGTATATTTCTGTATTGTTTTAGTGATTCATTATAGTGAAGGCGTAGGCTAGAGTTTTCTGGGTCTCTATGTTTTTGGTTGGATAGGTTTCTCAATGAATTTCTTATGTTCTTGCATTCTTCATCAAACCGTTTGTCACCGTTGTTAATTTTCTTAGGTTGTCTGCTTGAAATGTTTAGATTTGATAGGGAAGCTGAGGGGTCAAATGTACTGTTTAGGTTTTCGACTGCCAAGTTTACACCTTCACTATTACAGTGAAATATTTTGTCCAGGAAATTGTTTAGGAGGGATTACATTTTTGGTGGGTTTCCACACTACTTTCCTTCCATCTATAGCATTTCTTAATATTACTCAGTTCCTTTGCTTTGATGCCACATGATTGACCATTGCTCTGTTCAAGTAGAGTGCGATTTTGCTGTGATCTGATAGGTGTGTCAGTGGACTGACTGTGAAACACTCTAACAGACTCTGGGTTGAGGTCAAAGATCAGTCGTCTACAGTACTACTGCCAAGAGATGAGCCATAGGTGTACCTACCGTAGGAGTTCCCTCGAAGCCTACCATTGATTATGTACATACCCAGCCTCCGACAGAGCTACAGGAGTTGTGACCCATTTTTGTTGGTTATGTTGTCGTACTTGTGTCTAGATGGAGGGAATGCTCTCCCCTCCAGGCAGGTGTTTGTCCCCCTGTGTGCTGAGGGTGTCAGGTTCTTGTCCAGTTCTGGCTTTTAGGTCGCCACAGACTAGTACATGTCCCTGGGACCGGAAATTGTTGATCTCCCCCTCTAGGATGGAGACGATGTCATCGTTAAAGTATAGATCAAATTCAGTCAATCAAATGTATATATCAATCCCTTTTTACGTCAGCAGACGTCACAAAGTGCTTATACAGAAACACAGCCTAAAACCCCAACCAGCAAGCAATGCAGATGTAGAAGCACGGATTCTATTGGGGGGGGGGGGGGGGGGGGGGGGATATAGGTAGCACACATGAGGACAATTTCCTTATTAATTTCTAGCCAGATGTAAAATGTTCCTGTTTTGTCTAATTTAATAGAGTGGGTTAGGTCTGCTCTATACCAAATTAGCATACTCCCTGAGTCACTTCCATGTTTCACACCTGGTAGTTTGGTGGATGGGACTACCAGCTCTCTGTAACCTAGAGGGCAACCAGTGGGTCCATTTCCTCTATACCATGTTTCTTGTCGGATGACAATGCCTGTATTTCCAATTTCTTTGATGAAATCTGGGTTCCTGCTCTGTAGGCCAAAGGCAGATGACCTTAGACCTTGTATATTCCAGGATGAGATGGTAAAAGCTTTGTGTCTCGTGTTGTTTTTGTGTGGATTAGGCCAGGACCACCACCGTAGGTGTGAGCAGAGCATGTTGAGCATCTGATACATAACTCTTAGGTCCCAGGATGGGGCTTGGGTGGGTGTAACCGTGGGGGTTGGGCCTGTTGCTCTGCTCACGGCCTGGGCTCGTTCTTCTCTCTCTCTCTCTCTCTCTCTCTCGCTCCTCTTTTTCACCTCTTTCCTCTGCCCCTGTCCTATCAACCCACTCCTCCCCCTATCAATGTATTTTTATTTACTGTGCCTTCAGAAAGTACTCACACCCCCTTATTCCGCATTTTGTTGTGTTACAGCCTGAATTTAAAAAAAAAACCATCTCACCCATCTAAACACAATACCCCATAATGACAACATTTTTAGAAATTTTTGCAAATTTCCTGAAAATGAAATAGGGAAATATCTCATTGGGCGAATACGATTACAGCTCCGAGTCTGTCTGAGTAAGTCTCTAAGAGCTTTCCACACTTGGATTGTGCAGCATTTGACCATTATTCTTTGCAATTTCTTCAACCTCTGTTGGTTGTTGATCATTTTCAACCATTTTCAGGTCTTACCGTAGATTTTCAAGTACACTGATCAAAATTCTAAATGAAACATGCGACAATTTCAAAGATTTTACTGTGTTATAATTCATAGAAGGAAATCAGTCAAATTAAATGAATTCATTACAACCTAATCTACAGATTTCACATTGCTGGGAATACAGATATGCATCTGTTGATCACGTATACCTTTAAAAAAGGGGCGGGGATCAGAACAAGGTCAGTATCTGCTGTGACCACCATTTGCCTCATGCTGCATGACACATCTCCTTCGCATAGAGTAGATCAGGCTGTTGATTGTGGCCTGTGGAATGTTGTTCCACTCCTTTTCAATGGCTGTGTGAAGTTGCTGGATATTGGTGGGAACTGAAACACACTGTCGTACACGTCGATCTAAAGCATCCCAAACATGCTCAATGGGTGACATGTCTGGTGAGTATGCAGGCCATGGAAGAACTGGGACATTTTCAGCTTCCAGGAACTGTGTACAGATCCTTGTGACATGGGGCCGTGCATTATCAAGCTGAAACATGAGATGACGGCGACGGATGAATGGCACGACAATGGGCCTCAGGATCTCTTTGCGGTATCTCTGTGCATTTAAATTGCCATTGATAAAATGCAATTGTGTTCGTTGTCCGTAGCTTATGCCTGCCCATACCATAACCCCACCTCCTCTGTTCACAATGTTGACATCAGCAAACCACTCGCCGACACGACACCATACACGCTGTCTGCATTCTGCCCACCAAAAACACTCACAAACTTTTACAGATGCACAATCGAGAGCATCCTGTCGGGCTGTATCACCACCTGGTATGGCGACTGCTCCGCCCACAACCGCAAGGATCTCCAGAGGGTAGTGAGGTCTGCACAACGCATCACCGGGGGCAAACTACCTGCCCTTCTTGACACCGACACCACCCGATGTCACAGGAAGGCCAGAAAGACCATCAAGGACAAGCCTCTGCCTGTTCACCCCGCTATCATCCAGAAGGCGAGGTCAGTACAGGTGCATCAGAGCGGGGACCGAGAGACTGAAAAACAGCTTCTATCTCAAGGCCATCAGACTGTTAAACAGCCACGTCTTACACTGAGTGGCTGCTGCCATATACGGACTCATCTTTAGCCACATTAATAATGGAAAAATGTATGTAATAAATTTATCACTAGCCACTTCAAACAATGCCACTTTATATCATGTTTACATACCCTACATTACTCATCTCATATGTATATACTGTACTCTATACCATCTACTGCATCTTGCCTATGCCGTTCGGCCATCGCTCATTCATATATTTTTATGTACATATTCTTATTCATTCCTTTACACTTGCGTGTATAAGGTAGTTGTTGTGAAATTGTTTGGTTAGAATACTTGTTAGATATTACTGCATGGTCGGAACTAGAAGCACAAGCTTTTCGCTACACTCGCGTTAACATCTGTTAACCATGTGACCAATATGTGACCTATAAAATTAGATTTGATTTGATTTACAGTTGAAACCGGGATTCATCTGGGAAGAGCACACTTCTCCAGCGTGCCAGTGGCCATCAACGGTGAGTGTTTACCCACTAAAGTCAGTTACAACACCGAACTGCAGTCAGGTCAAGACCTTGGTGAGCACGATGAGGACACAGATGAGCTCCCTGAGACGGTTTCTGACAGTTTGTGCAGAAATTCTTTGGTTTTACAAACCCACAGTTTCATCAGCTGTCTGGGTGGTTGGTCTCAGACGATTGTGCAGGTGAAGAAGCCAGATATGGAGGTCCTGGGCTGGCATGGTTACACGTGGTCTGCACTTGTGAGGCCGGTTGGACATACTGCTAAGTTCTCTAGAACGAGAATTGAACATTCAATTTTATGGCAACAGCTCTGGTGAACATTCCTGCAGTCAGTATGCCAATTGCACACTCCCTCAAAACTTGAGACATCTGTGACATTGTGTTGTGTGACAAAACTATACATTTTAGAGTGGCATTTTATTGTCCTCAGCACAAGGTGCACCTGTGTAACGATCATGCTGTTTAATCAGCTTCTTGATATGCCACACCTTTCAGGTGAATTATCTTGGCAAAGTAGAAATGCTCACTAACAGGGATGTAAACAAATTTGTGCAAAATATTTGAGAGAAATAAGCTTTTTGTGCGTCTGGAAAATGTCTGGGATCTTTTATTTCAGCTCATGAAACACGGGAATTCACTCACCGACTGAGGGACCTCACAGATAATTGTATGTGTGGGATACAGAGATGAAGTAGTCATTCAAATATCATGTTAAACACTATTATTACACACAGAGTGAGTCCATGCAACTTATTATGTGACTTGTTAAACTTATTTGTACTCCTGAACTTATTTAGACTTGACATAACAAAGGGTTTGAATACTTATTGACTCAAGAAATTTCAGCTTTACATATTTTCTTAATTTGTAAGAATAAAAAAAAACATAATTCCACTTTGACATTATGGGTTACTATGTGTCGGCCAATCGCACAAAATCTAAATTGAATCCATTTTAAATTCAGGCTCTAACACAACATAATGTGGAAAAAGTCAAGGGGTGTGAATATTTTCTTTAGGCACTGTATTTTACCAAACCACGATTTCATTACTCTTTAGGCATGTGGCAAACCTCTTAATTGCTAAGGGGATAGAATTGGCAATATTCTGCAGAGAGCTTTGGAGCTTGGCTACCTTGGATTCGCGTCTAGTCAATTTTGTTATTGGGCGCTTGCAGAAAATAATGCCTGCAATCAGATCTGTGGCTGAGGTTGACTGTGAAGACTGTTAGTTATCACCAACACAGAACACTTACATGTATAGTTTTTGCAGCACTACATCTTATTCTGAAAGCCTCGCACCACGGCGGCAGCTTGCTAACCATAACACCATAACTCTGTCTGCTACTTTACCTCATCCTCACTAAACCACGATGAGCTCAGCTCGCACATACATTACTTACCCCTTTTATTTGCCACACGGACCTCCACAGATCCCAACGGACCCCCGCGCTCCTTCTGATGTGGACTTTAAAGCAGAAATATTTCAACTATTTATATGATGTCATGATTTAATGGGCAATTAATGGGTGGCTCGGTGGAGGTTCGAGGTTGTTCAAACTCTGCTTTCCACGTTATTTACTACTGTTTAACGATACTGAGGCGCTCTCAGGTTGTAAATTGTGCGGCCTCACAGGCCCCCTACAGCTTAATTAAACGCTGCTTTATCCCCAGAGGTATTCATAAACAATGTGAAAAGTCCTTGAAATGCCATTCTCTCCTCACCTCTTCATTTTGATAACTGCTGTGTTGTTAGCCTTGTTAGCATTCTAGCGCAAAATGGCCACCGTGCATTGCATCACCCAGGTGGGTGCTACACATTGGAGGATGATTATTGTTATTATTCATAACTCATGACAACAGAAGTTACAGAGGCTACTTCATCATATCTACATAAATAGTTACAGTCATATAGAATTTTGGCAACCCAAAACCAAATCTCGCATGAGAGCTGGTTATCTCGTGTGATCTTGCGTAGCAACAGGATTTGGTTCTGGGTGGAAGATGGGCTGATGCTGGACTAGTACGGTTGGCAGATCCAGGGCGGATCCTCTTTGGTAGCAGATAAGTCCACACCTCCCCTCCTTTGAAAGCCTTCTCAGGCAAGTCTTTGGACCAATCGCTGTTCCCCGTCTGAAATTCAGAAGATGCCAGGTGTAAATGCACCCCCAAATCGAAATGTAACCAGCGAGACACCAAATAAACCAGTGACACACAACCAAATAACCAGTGACACACAACCAAATAACCAGTGACACACAACCAAATAACCGGCGACACACAACCAAATAACCAGCGACACACAACCAAATAACCGGCGACACACAACAAATAACCAGTGACACACAACCAAATAACCAGTGACACACAACCAAATAACCAGTGACACACAACCAAATAACCAGTGACACACAACCAAATAACCAGTGACACACAATCCAAATACCAGTGACGCACACACCAAATAACCGGCGACACACAACCAAATAACCAGTGACACACAACCAATAACGGCGACACACAACCAAATACACCAGCTGGACACACAACCAAAATAACCGGCGACTACACAACCCAAATAACAGGGCGACACACAACCAATAACCAGTGACACACATACTGCAAATCACAGGTGACACACAACCAAATACCCAGTGACACACAACAATAACCCAGTGACGCACAACCAAAATTAACGGCGACACACAACCAATAACCATGTGAACACACAAACAAATAACCGGGCGACACACAACCAAATAACCAGTGACACACACCCAAATAACCGGCGACACAACCACAATAACATGAAACACAGACCCAATTTCCTTCTCTTTTTTTTTTCCAAATAACCAGTGACACACAACCAAATAACCGGCGACACACAACCAAAATAACCAGCGACACACAACCAAATAACCGGCGACACACAACCAAATAAACCAGTGACCACACAACCAATATAACCAGTGACACACAAACCAACATAACCAGTGACACACAACCAAATAACCAGTGCCGCACAAACCAAATAACCGGCGGAACACCAACCCAATAACAGTGACACACAACCAAATAACCGGCGACACACAACCAATAACCAGTGACACACAACCAAATAACCGGCGACACACAACCAAATAACCGGCGACACACAACCAAATAACCCTGTGACACACAACCAGAATAACCAGTGACACTCCACAACCAAATAAACCAGTGACCACAACACCAAATAACCAGTGACGCACAACCAATAAACCGGCGAACACCAGAACCAAATAACAGATGACACACAACCAAATCACCGGCGACACCACAACCAATAACCAGTGACACACAACCAAATAACCGGCGACACAACAACCAAATAACCAGTGACACACACAATACCCCAATAACCAGATTGACACAGACAACCAAATACCCAGGACACCACACCAAATTAACCGGGACACACAACCAAATAACCAGTGACACACAACCAAATAACCGGCGACACACAACAAATAACCGGCGACACACAACCAAATAACCAGTGACACACAACCAAATAACCAGTGACACACACCAAATAACCGGCGACACACAACCAAATAACCAGTGACACACAACCAAATAACCGGCGACACACAACAAATAACCGGCGACACACAACCAAATAACCAGTGACACACAACCAAATAACCAGTGACACACACCAAATACCAGAGACACAACCACCGCCGCGGTGAAATAAGTGTTCCACATTATTCGTCTTATCCCACCGTCTCCCGAAAGAGGGTTAACACGCACACTACCAATCCTCTCTGCTTTGTGGGGCTGGTAGTTAACCTCTGCACATTTACGACTTCAATAAATGTGCAGCAGCTATTAGTATATATTTTATTTTATGCAGTTCATTGTTGCCCTACTGCCACCAAGCCACCTAGATACACTCAGTGCTGTTTGTTGTCCGTACATGGTCATCTACCGGTCGGTTGACTGTGTGTGTACTAGCTTATCAGTGGATGTCAAACTAAAGTGGTGGGAGTGGAGTTAGAAGGAAACGACTCCCATTCTAAGGAAACACATTAACCATGGTAATTAACCACTAACAGTAAAAAAAGGGACTGGCTGCTGAAAAGACAGCATAAGAGGTGACGGTTTATGTTAGAGACAACCTAAACAACACTGTTTGAGATGGGGAGAGAGAGAGAGAGAGAGAGAGAGAGAGAGAGAGGGAGAGAGAGAGAGAGAGAGAGAGAGAGAGAGGAGAGAGAGAGAGGGAAGAGAGAGAGAGA